>NC_090647.1:273362104-273677104 GCF_040937935.1 Hyperolius riggenbachi | reverse complement strand
ATATCTCTGCTAATAAACCACAAAGTCCAACCAAAACAAAGACATAAAACATTTTCGTAGCTGTGACTTAATAAGCCAATGCCCACATGTTTTAATTTGATATACTTTTTTGTCTTGGTTTTGTACTTTAGCTGGAACTTGCATCAAAGTGTTGGGTAATCATGCATGGTGAGTTTACAATTACTGAAAGAGAGGTTAAATCTCAGCATAAGTGGAACTTGGAATTGAACGCCAGCAGTTATATATAGAGAGAAAAACAGAGAAAAACAAGTCTAGGCCTAATAGAGATAGTCCAGCACAACAGCAGACACCATCTCTGTATCTCAGCATGTCTATGTATCACTTCGGTTTTCCAGATCGTGTGGGTGGCAGAATCAGAAGCCCTTGTTTAAGGCCTTCAGGACCACCGCATTTTAAAATGATGCCACATTTGCTGCTGCCTGACCCTGATGTGGCGTATTTTTAACACTAGATGCTCCCATGCATGGTAAAGGACTGCGCGTCATCGCTGGCACAGAACTAAGATGTCTAAAGACAGCTCAGTTTTACTCATCGGTCTGGAGCCATTTTCATTGGCTCCAGACCTCCTGATCACTGTGAGCCAATCACAGCGATCAGGAAGTACAGAATTGAAAAAAAGGCCCTGGTCCTGAAAGGGGCCAGAGTTTTCAGTCCCAAATAAGTTAATGCTGTATGTGCAGCACTGTCTCTCCAGAATAGTGTTAAATTGTTTAATAAGACATCATATTTCGTAGTTGTAGATTTATGTATACTAGAAAACAGGTGTCGAACTCCAGTCCTGGAGCTCCATATCTATACCAGTGTTTAGGATGTACAGAGAAATTTATAATTGTGTTCTACTCAATGAACCACACCTTTCCTGATTCAGTCCCATCAATTAATTTGAACTGTGCCAAAAATTTTGTATAAACAAAAGTAAGCAACCTTTCGAGTCGGAGCGCAACCATTCTGTTATCTCTGCAACTGTCTCTACTGTCTTGGTAGCTGTGACTGGAAGATTTGAATCAGCACTCGTCTTATGCACAAGGTTGGAGAACTGACTAGATGGAATAGATATTTTAATGATTTATATATACAGTATATAAAAAAAAAGAAGAAACTTCTAAAGTGAAGAACTTTCAAAGGACAAAAATGTCTCAAAGTTATACATTTTAAATATTATTCTTACTGGGTGCCCAATTCAGTGTACCCCCATATAGCTCTCTTTTGAAATGGCAATATTAGAGAAGACATCAGCAAACCGCACCCTAATCTTCCAGGCCCCGGACAGGCACATGCAGATATGTTTGCAGACTGTATCACATATCACCTCCAAAAATCCATTAGCTATGACCTGACATCTGCAGCCCTTCATGTATCATTAATATGGTTGTACTTGCTCTGGGAATCCCTGGACTCACTAGATTCCCCTGTATTTATGTACAGTGAACTGCGTTTGACAACAAGGAGACAGACAGGCATATCGTTGTAGGACTAGGGCCATATACAATTTCACCCATAGAAGCTCTTCTTAAGTGTGAATGAGTTAAGTGTATTTAATAGAATGATTTACTGGAAGCACTATTTGCTATCGGTATATCGTCTGACGGCGCAGCCCAGTACTGTAAGCCATGTGAACATGTATATATACAAACATCTATTAGGAAATAAGGGACTTTTTGCTTTCAGAGGACTGATATTTTCATTAGAGGTTAATAATTTACATTGTTGACATATTTCTCAAGAAGAAGCTTTGAGAAAGTGCAGTGTATCTGTCCCATGGGCAATGGGGATGTTGATGGGATGAATCAGTTAACCCTGTTATGGAGGGGGAAGTTTGCCAGACCACTTGACAGTGTTTTTCTTCTACAATGTCATGGGAAGAAATATAAGAAAAATATAGAAAGAATAGCTGGAGATTGGCTGACCCCAGTGAAATCAGGGACTATTTCCCTGGGTCCCTGAAATCAGGGATATTGTACAATAAGTAAGAATAAATTGTACAATAAGTAAAATATTCCATATAGATAATTGACTCTCCTGATCATGTTCATTGTAAGACATTTAAAAATGTAAGCTTGCAGATGTACTAAAATAGCCTTAAAAATCCTGATGACATCTTATTGCAGTTACCTCCCTAGCATGGAGGCTTTGGCAGTGAATCCACCACCTGTAAAACACAGGGCTACACTTCCCATGATGGCATGGCAACACAATGAGTAGGATCGCAGCAACTCCCACCGTCACTCCAATACAGGAAGTGTGGCCAGCAAACATGCAAAAAGGGTGCTGGAAAAATGTGGGTGCCAGAAATAGCTGCTAGCAGAGTATCAGTAAAATTACAGATATTCTACAATTGGGCAGTGACAATTCTGTTTTACCAACATTATATTTCACGCTAAACAAAATTCTGTTGTCACATGGGCTCTCCCTCTACCGATGCCTAACCCTAACCAACCCCACCACTGATGCCTAATGCCTAACCAACCCCACCACTGATGCCTAATGCCTAACCATAACCAACCCTTGCCACTGACGCCTAATGCCTAAACATAACCAACCCTCACCACTGATGCCTAATGCCTAACCATAACCACCTTAACCACTGATAATTAACCTTAACCTACCCCCCCCCATGCATGTTTAACTTTAATCTCCCCCCACCCATACCTAACCTTAACCAACCCCACATGCATGCCTAACCCTATCCAACTCCACCACTGAAGCCTAATCCTAACCAACCCACCCCACTGATACCTAACCTTAACCAACCCCCCATGCATACAGAACCCTAACTAATCCCCCCAAAACATACCTAACTCTTCCCACACCTGCTGCAAACCCATTGATACCCCTGCCTAAATTTCCAGGGCACCACTAGTACCCAAACTCCCAGTCACCATATGGCTAGATTTGTTTTTCAAGAAGTGTATGTAGGAAGATAAAGAAGACAAACAAAATACAACCATATGTTTATTTACATTTTCACAGATATAGAAAAAGTGTGTATTTTTTTTGTTTTACATTGTCCCAGAGTTATTCTTTAAATACTGCATTATGAAAAGCATGAAGTATGAAACGGGAAGTATTTACACAGCAAAAGTTAAGATTTGTAGTTTTGTAAATAATTTAGGTGAATTCAAATGGTGAACTCTATTAATACTCTTAAAATATCACCGCAGTTCATTGCAAGAAAAGACCATATGTCCCTTGTGAAATTTCTGCAGGAACAACAGTTCAAGCGTAAGGAGTAAGGACCCATTCACACTACATCTCTGAATGCTGCAGGCCAGAGAGACCTACACTTCTCAAATGCAGTTTCACAGCAATGATGAGAAGTCCTTGTAGGAGACCTACCACCATTCCACATGCAAGCCACACTCAGATGGCTGCAGGATGGAATGCATCACAATCTCAATGCTGATAGGTGAACAACAGAACTCTCTAGTGATGGCAGGAGATTAGCGAGCAATCATGCTGATGAGTGTAAATTATAGGTTTTACCTTTGGAACTGAACTTTTCAACTTCTAAATCACAGGCAGTAGCTAAGCGTAGGTACCACCTATCCATACATATGTTATGAAGTAGATTCACAAAAGGTTCATTAGCTTAACGTGTGCAAACAGCACAATACAATTACTTGGTTTACATGGTTAACGCAATTAACGTAGGACGTTAGCAAAAGTGTACTTGATTTATACATGCAACACCTATGTTACTAGTTATACAATCAAAGTATTGTAAGCACTGCGTGTACAAAGTAAGTTACACTATTTCGCAATGTGAAATGCATAAACTCATATAGGTACAGATATATTGGTTTTCAGATGTAAAGTTATAAAACATGTAAATTAATTCATAATATCTCATAGTCCAATTTGTCATTTTGTGGAGATGACCTCTGCTCACTGGAAGAAGGCAAGGTAAAGTATCACTCCACTCTATAATGAGGGGGAGGAGGGTAGCAGGAAAGGGGAGGTTGGAGAAAGATATGCAGGGGAGTGGTTTGCAGGGAGCCTGCCTACTTCAAGTTATGCCCCTGGTTGGGCCTTTACAAGATGCCTAAATAGAGCTGCAATAATGTCAGAAGCTCTGAGGTACTGGAGTGTTTATTCTGACACAGAGCAGTGTTATGCAAAGCAGAGACTGCAGCGTTTGTGTTTGTGTTTGGTGGAGTCTTTCTTCTCTAGGTTACATAATTAGGTTGAAAATGACAGGCCAGCAACTTCTCTTTCAGAAGAATGCTTGTGACCTGTGAGTAATAAGCAACAAACGCTCTGTTTTGACTCTTTTATAAAAGGCCATAGAGGTCTCTTTTCTAGATAGTGTAGTTATTTCATTTCTTTCTGCAATAGCAGGATACAATAACATGTGTCTGGCTGTCCAGCCCTCGTGTCAGTATCTGAACATCAGCCAATATACAGTACACAGACATGGGAACAATCCACAAACTACAACGCTGGTTGTAATCCAATAATAACAGTTTCTGAACACGTCGTTCTTTTAACTGTTACTTCTCATATACAGCTGAATTATTCATTCAGCCTTTATTAAAGTGTACCAGAGCTGCTGAAATGAAAAAGTTTTATACATGTCTGGGGCTTCCTCCAGCCCCATAAGCTCGGATGGCTCCCACGCCGCCGCTGCCTGCAGCTCCGTTACCGGGTCCCGTCACTTCAGCCAGTCACGGCCAGTCTGACGTAAGTGAAGTGTGCTCTTAGTTTATCTCTGGGGAGATACGTAAAGGGTGCACTTCTCTTACGCAGACTGGTTGCAACTGGCTGAAGTGACGGGACCCGGTATAGGAGCTGCAGGCAGTGGCGGCGTGGGAGCCATCCGAGCTTATGTAATAGTGTGTGTAATAGTGTGTAACCTGTAATAGTGTGTTTTCTGACAGATTCTGTAATAGGTATTCTACTATTACCATACCATACCATACCATATAGTTTTCTACTATTACCATACTCCTCTTTTTTCCACCGCTACATTTTTATAGCTAAGTCTCTAAAGAATACAGCAGAAAGGTAGTCCTGTATTAACCGTGTAACATAGAAGAATCATTACATTTTCTTCAATGGTTATTTTTTAAAACGATATTCAAGAAAAGTGGTCCGCAACCAAAACTCTCCACAAGCAATAATGTCTTTATTTAGGACTTAGCCTCACAGCAAGAACGAGTACAAAAGCTGACATGTTTCGGGCATGCGGCCCTTAATCATAGCTTAGTAAGCTATGATTAAGGGCTGCATGCCCGAAACATGTCAGCTTTTGTACCCGTTCTTGCTGTGAGGATAAGTCCTAAATAAAGACATTATTGCTTGTGGAGAGTTTTGGTTGCGGACCACTTTTCTTGAATATCGTTCCAGTGTATAGGCCCGGCTGCCTATGGTCCTGCACCCTCCACCACAGTGCAGCTGAGCAGTGACCATCCTTTTCCTCTCTATTTTTTAAAACAATGTTAACGATGGAAAGACAGACTTTTCCAACATCCTCGGAGTTTCCAAGCAATAGAAGAACATCTTTGTTCCTAAATGTATATCTTTGCCAATATATTACCTAAACACTACTGTATAAGCTAGGGTGTAACTCCAGGTCTTGCAGAGGGTTACTGCTGCTCCCCCCCCCTCCCCCCGAGGACTCTCCACTAAATAAATCCTTGGCCACAAAAAAAGAGACTTCCTATTTTTATTGAATATGACCTCCTTGTTCCTAAATGGACTGTTATTGTTATGAGATATTGGGACACAATTTTAAAGCACATCTAAATATACATTAATTGATTTATTAATTAAACACTTGTTTTATCTGTTATGGCAATGCCCACTCCAGCTGTCCATTCATCCAGGAATGAGCACGCTGTAGCTTTGTGTTGTTGACTATATACAAATACACAATATGAACAAACCTAAAAGTGTTATTGCTCCTCCTACAATCAGACAAGCGTTGAAACGCCTGGTGTTCCAAACGCTGCCATTTTACCTGCACCCGAATGGCACTTGTGGGAAGCAGACGGTACACCGGACTGCCTGACAAGCATGCAGTTCAGCCTCCCCTCTGAAAGAGGCCTTCTTCTTTCTGGAGTTTTTTAAGTGTCTGTTTTTCTTGCTGTGAGGTGTGACATGGTTTTCCTGTATTGGTGGACGAGGGTTAACCTACTATGGTTCTTTCCTGCTTATAGGTTCTTGAGATGAAAAATGAGTCCTGTATCTAACATTTGTTAGGATATAAAAGAAAGACTCGCATTGGATACTATGGGATCTTATACCAAACATATACTAAGAGCTGTTTTATACTGCAAATCGCAAAACACAAGAGGAATGCGAATCATTTTTTGCAATTTTGCAGTGAGATTTTTCCTTGAGTTTTTTGTCAATTGCCTATCGTGATTTTTTTTCTGGCTGCTAAAAACACAAGGGGAAACGCAGATGCAGGACATTTGCGATCAGGCAAGACTGGATCACAATCGGATGGCAGTGGATTAAAGGGTTTCCGTAATGTGCTCTACCTTGAAGATGTCCTTGCATTTTTCGATTTGCATATGATCGAACATGGATTGCACACTGCAGCAAATCGCATCTAGCGTAAAACAGCCCCAGATGGACAGTTTATGCTGCTGTGAGGAAATCTTGAGGACTGCTTTGGCAGTGAGGAGCAGCCAGTCTAGAGATGGAGAATGGAAGGGGCAGGACCTTTTCCTTAAAACCAATAACTAATTGATTAGTTATTTTCAGAAATGACATGATGAGCATCTAAGCATGCCTGAACATGCCTGCTGTTATTACAATAAGAAGCACATTTATAGTATAGAATAAGGATACTTTAAGCCATGCATCCCTCCCACCATTATGGTACATAAAAAACTGGCAGGTTTACTTGAAGTATCTTCTCTTGATATGTTCATGTGTCAGTTTTAGAAAAGATCAAATTTCTTTCTCCATTTTCATCTCTGACGTTCCATAACAGCTGAGGGATCCAGAGGCTTAACAGACCGCTCTGCACCCCCAGTCTGACCCCCATCTGGTTCCCAATTTCAGCCATATGACTTTTATTAGTCTGATATTATTATCTGGTGGTAAATGAGGTGATTTTGATGGCGAACAGATCAGAACATTAAACCTAAAAGCAAACACTTGTAGAACACTTTTCCCCTAAAATAAGAAAGCCCTATGACAAGTGGCAATGTGAATTTATTGACTTTAGCCAGGAAGTGACCAATGAGATGTGTTGCCCTGTGCCTGACTTCCAGGACACAGATCTTTTTTTCATTATCTATTAACATGCCAAAACCAATGACCACTTAAAAGCATGTTGGAGAGGCCATGGACAGTTGGCACATATATATACAGTATCTACATGGAAGACACTGGGCAGACATAAAGATAATACTTGCATCCGGCATGTGTGAGTATACCAAGAAGACAAACAAAATTAGTTTGATCTATGTGCTGGGCTTGTATTATTACTAGGGACATAGTAGCAGCGGGAGTTCTGTGTATCACAGTGTCCTTCTAATAATAAGACAGAAGGGATGTTTTCCCAGTGCTCAAAGGGACAAAAAAGAACAAAGTTAAAAGAGCACCCATGGCGTCCTTCTGTTATTTTGAAATAAATCGTATAACAGATTGTACCAGCTGATATCACTGAATAACCATCAGCCAGCCAGACTGAATGTGTTTTGGAATGACCATGTAAATCAGCTCTGAAAAAAAGTACATGGTTTTATTACGGTATTTTGTATTGCAATCTGGTATTTGGCAATGTGTTTGCCTTGGATTGATCATACTTACAAACAAATAAATACAGTGGGAATAGAAAAAAACAACCCCTTCAAAACAATCACATTTTGTTGGGTTGCAGCCTATGATAAAGACATCAACAAAAATATTTTTCCAGCTATATTTACTCAATGCAACTTATAGCAGCTAAGTGTGATATATATAATAGAAACATAAATAACAATATAACACTTCAGAGAACATCAAGAAAACAGAATCACTGAGCTGCATAAAGGATCCCCCATTTCAGTATTTTGTGGAACTCTATTGAGCTACTTTCTACCAACTCTGTACATCTAGACTGTGCAATATTTACCCACTCCTCTTTACAGAATTTTTAAAGTTTAGTCAAATTGAATGGTTTGCATTGCTGGACTGCAATCTTCAAGTCATTCCACAGATTTCCAATAGGGTTTCATTCAGTTTGGAGGGATGCCTGATCCAGGAAGGGTACTAGCAGTGCCAAACACTTTCCAGTTTTTAATAAAAAATGTTACTATTGCTAAGAGGCTATTTCCATTGCTACGGAATCTGCAGCATTTCTTCGCAATTATATTCGAATGGGGAAACACTGCCTATTCCACCAATAGCTGTGCCGTCTCAATTGCATGCTGGTGCGATTCAGAGAGCATGTTACATTTTACAGCAGCACGCACCCAAACCCCTATAGCCATGGGTGGCACAGCTGCAGGGATTCGGATGCGTAGTCGCATCACTAAAAGCGCCAGCGTGCGTCCTGATCTTTTGGCAGTGCCTTGATACCCATTGTTGATTGTTTGTTTTCAGTTGCACTACTAAAGTACTGCAATAGCCTTTTTATGCCGAGCTAAACAAAATTATTAAAATTGATCACAAGTTGGAACCAAATTAGCTTGGTGTAATGAAAAAGGTGATTGGTTACATCTGGTTATGTTTACAAGTATTCATAGGAGAAAGGATCCTCTTTTTATCTCACTGATTTTTTTTAACTGTTGCTATTATGTCTTTCACTTGATAAATTGCATTGAGGTAACTGCTGGAAAATAATTTTTCTGCATGTATCTTTAAATTTTAGGCTGCAAAACACCAAAATGTGAATATTTTGAAGGAGGTGATTTAATTTTATACACAATATAAATGTATTATCACAAAGGCTTGTATTTTTATATCCTTATGTGGCTTCTGACTACTCTAGCTTTATCCATTGTGTATATAATAGGAATACTGGATTGTAGGCTTCACTGAGATGATGGCTTGTGTGAAATGTTCTGTGTATTCTGCACAGTATTTTTTAATATATCATACAGACTCAGTACAGACTAGAGAATATATAATATTAGGTAAGAGTGATACATTGCTTCAAGTGTAAACTGTTATGGAGTTTGCATTTTGGAGATATAAAACATTACAGAATGTGATTTTACTTTGGATCATTAGTTAACCTCCCTGGCGGTTTATTTATTTTGCCAGGGAGGCTGCAATGGGGTTTTTTTTAAATAAAAAAAAAAATATTTCATGCAGCCAACTTTCAGTTGGCTGCATGAAAGCCCACTAGAGGGCGCTCCGGAAGCGTACTTTCGATCGCCTCCGGCAATCGAAAGTAACAAGATAGGCCGCAATGAGCGGCCTATCTTGTTTCGCTTTCCTCGTCGCCATGGCGACGAGCGGAGTGACGTCATGGACGTCAGTCGACGTCCTGACGTCAGAGCTGCCCGATCCAGCCCCTAGCGCCGGCCGGAACTGTTTGTTCCGGCTGCGCTGGGCTCGGGCGGCTGGGGGGACCCTCTGCGATCGGGCAGCACACGCGGCTGGCAAAGTGCCGGCTGCGTGTGCTGCTTTTTTCAGAATGAAAATCGGCCCAGCAGGGCCTGAGCGGCGACCTCCGGCGGCATACCCCGAGCTCAGCTCGGGATTACCGCCAAGGAGGTTAAGGCAGGGGTGTCAAACTTGAAAACAAAGTGGGAAGAAATTGAACACTGGGACCAAGTCACGGGCCAACTCCAATGTCTAGTGGACAACTCCCTACCTTATAAAGTTTCCCGGTGTCTAGTGCCCTCCTCTTTTCCCTATACAGTTCCCTGGTGTCTAGTGGCCCTCCTCCCTCTCTTATACAGTTCCCTGCTGTTTAGTGACCCTCCTCCCTCCCCTATACAGTTCCCTGATGTCTAATGCCTTCTCCCTTCCCTATACAGTTCCTCGGTGTTTAGTGGTCCCCCCTTCCTCCCATATACAGTTCCCTGGTCTCAAGTGGCCCCCTTCATAGCCTATACAGTTACTGGTATCTAGTGGCCCCCTCCCTCCCCTATACAGTTGCCTGGTGTCTAATGGTCCCCTCCCATCCCTAAACAGTTCTCTGGGTTTAAGTGCCCCCCTGCTCCCTCCCATATATTGTTCCCAGGTGTCTAGTGCTTTCCCCTTTCCTCTCCCATATGGCTAGTATGGTGATCTAGGACTTCACGTCCAATATAGCTTTCCTGGTGGTCCACAGAGGACCAGACATAATGCATGGTGATGAAACCATGTGCGGGCCAAATTTGATGGTTCTGCAGGCCAGTTTTGCCCCATGGGCCAGAGTTTGAAATGTATGAGTTAAGGCATTGGAAATGTGTAATATGAGTGCATGTTTGATGCAAGTATTGTAGAGTAAGGCAGAGTGACCCTGAATTGACATGTAGCATTATGGGAGAGACATAGGAGACTGTGATACGGTGAGCACTTGTGGCAGAACTGAAGGAGCAAGGGTTAACAAGAGTCTCCCAGAACTCAGGAACTCCTGCAAACAAAAAGATATGGGTGAATACCATTCACATATGATTATACACATATCTTTTGCTTGCACACAGGAAACTATTTTCAGGAGATATTGATTTGTTTCACTGTAAGGCCTCTATGTAATAGGGAAAAGCTGTGAACAGATGACAACACTGCCTGACTGCTCGACTTTAAAATTAATGTTTGTGAGGAAGCTCAGAGGCAGAGTTAACCCTTTAGTGTATGCAGCAAGCACGAGACATCACCTAGACATCAACATCAAGCAACATTCATGAAACAGAGAATGCAGACTCTACAGCTCTGGTTATAGAAAAAAAATGAAGTTATTTAGATCTATGGAACATGGCAAAGATGAGAGAGAGGAAAGTTTGCTTTGAAACAGTTTTTCAGAAGGTGTTATGCCTGGGCTGGTTTTGTCACTGACCCAGATTTCTTAATAACACAAACATATGAGTCTGTACACTATTGAATTGCACAGAGATGCTGGTACACTGCAGTCTCTGGTGACTATTTGCATAGTATCACAGGAGCTTCATGTTAGTTCCTGGAAAAAGTCCCATTCTGGCTGCTCCTCTTTGTCAGTATTACAAGAGAACAGAAAGGCTTTTAGTGGTCACCAACCAGAAATATTCACTATGTGTGAATAGTTTCAAATAATGGAGGACTTAAAAAAAGATTGTTGTTTGCGAGTTTGTCTTTGTCAAACTATTAGACCATTAAAGCAGCTTTGAGAATTATGTCTCCAAAACAAACATTTTTGTGAAACTACAATACAAAATTAAAGGGTGCTTTATAAAATAACATAAGCATTAACCAGAACTTTGTTTAAAGGATGGCATGTTGACTGTTTTAAACATTCTATATATTTTTACATAAAAAATAATGGGAAAGTAAGATGACGGTTAAAAGCCATTGCTGCATAAAAGATAAGTTGACTTCTTTGTCAAGCTTTATTGACTTACAATAATAAAATAAAAATCCAATGAAGATGGAAAATGACAATACATATTGCTGTGTGTATTTGCCATTTTTATATATATTTTGAGCTGCATAGTTCACAAAGGGAACAGTCTCTCTGAGAGCCGGCTCAGAAGGCCGACTTCCCCTGCAAGTCAGCATGGTGTCTGCAGCAGTCATGCACGTTTGCCAGTGTGCACGGCCAGGACTTCCTATAAACGAGGGCGCACGGCTCGCCCCTTGTCTTATACCGTCAGACTGCGCCCCTAGTGGAGGAAAGTGGGTTAGGTGCAGTATCATAGGAATAGCCAATGGGATGTCAGGATTTAGGTTCTATCATACTCTGCTCCTATTTTTGGTGTGGTTCTGTTGGTACCCGTCTTGCCCAGTTCAGTTCCTATACCTTGCGCATATCATCTGGGTGTAACCAGGTGTTGGGACAATACACTTGTCCTCCCTCGGCAGGCCACGGACATGATACACAAGGTGAAGCCTGCTGAGGAGATTGGGGCATAGGAACTGAAATAAGACAGTGGATCCAGCAGGCCTCACAGAGCCCTTTTTGAGGGACAGTTAGTGATAACACTTTATATACTCTGCATATGGAAGATGTCAGCGCTATAAAAAATACTAAATCAATAAATAAAAATAGCAATTACTGTACTGTTTGGATTTCCTTAACTTCTTTAGATGCAGGCTATCATAAGAAGGTACTTATTATGAAGAAACGTCCCGTTTTCTGCAGCACTGCCCTCATGAGGCTCTCTTTGCTCTTTTGTTCTTGATGGGACGCTTATTGTTACTTTGCATTCAGTGGCACTCTCCCATGTCAAACAAGGAGTGCTGTAGCACTGAGACTCAGAAACCAAGCCTCATTTACATATACATCATTCCATGTGACAAATTAGGGCCATGGATAGACACTGGTTTCCTGTTACTTGAACAACACTGGCAGTAATTATTGCGACTGAAAAACAGAATAAACATGGCTATGAAAGATAAGTGAATGCTACACTACCCCTTGCACTTACCATAGGCGTTTGCCCACCAAAATTGAGTTACTAAGGTTTACCTAGGCCGGAGAACAAATGCCAGGGCCCAGGAGCTGCATTATGTACTAAGGAAGTAATGGAAAGAGTACTTGTATTCAACACAAAGGATCAAGGTGGTGAAAAATGAGTATCCATTTGGGTTATGAGGGTTAATGTTAAGGAATAGAGAAGGGGGAGGTTTGGGTAAGATGTTAGGGTTAGAGGGTTAAGAGGATAGGCACCAGGAAGGGGATAACATTGGGGAGAGGTTAGGGATAGGTGTCAGTAAGGGGTTTATATTAAAGGGGTGGTAAACATTAGGACAAGGTTAGCCCTATGTGGTAAGTTAGAGTTAGGGGTCAGAAAGGGGTTAGCATGGGGAAGGGAGCAATATAGGGTTAGACATTAGGAAGGGGTTGGAATTAGGAAACTGAAGATGGAATTAGGTGCCCAGACATGGTTAACTTTATCGTTAGGCCTTAATAAAGGGTTAACATGGGGGGAAGATTAGGCATCAGTAATTAAGTTTAACAATAACAGGAAAGTTAGGGTTAGGCAGTCAACAAGCAAGTAACACCAAAATACCAATGAATACAGCATCTCACTTTCAAAGCATAAGAGAATCCTGACAAATCTGCTATTAGGAGGCCAATGTTCGCAACCCTCCCCTGGGTCCCAGCACTTTATAATGAGATTTACTATAGTGTTAGTGACATGTTGTTTGTGAAACTGCAGTTACATCATTAGGATTTATTACAGAAAGTTCTCATTGCAGGTACATGTGCATGCTACTACAAATGCAATTTCACTGAGCTTTTTGCAATCCTCCCTATGGTCTGCTATGGCCCTGAGAACGTATGCTGCCTAATGATAAACCATTTTTTTTATAAATGCAGATCAATTTGGCTGGATCACCCAGGTTTTCACAGTTCTCCAGCTGCAGAAGACCATAGTAAATGAAACCACTGCATAGAAAAATGTGTCTAAAGCCATCGTTAGATGACACTATTGCATTTATTATAAAACACAGAGCCAAGGAAAGGTTGTTATTTGAGAGGCCTGAATGGTCACTATTGGCAACAGGCTGTTTTTATCTTTCTCCAGCACCCAGAATATCTCACAGGCTTTATACCAGACAGAAGAGCTCAAGCAGAAACAAGCTCAACTGAAACAGGAGCATCTACGCTTGTGAAAATGGGCATATTTCCAATACATAAAACATGTTCTGTCAATAATACAAATGAGCACACAGTCAATATAACCTTACAGGGAGCGCTCACACAATGACAGTCAGCAGTCAAAGAGAGTCCAACATCTGCTTCCTACCATGACTTGTATCAAAATATAAAGTATAGGTAAAATGATTCCAAATGGCTGTGAGCTAATCTACTTCAAAACTCATGAATAAATGAATCACTCTATCCAGTTTCATACTTGCATGTTATATCAAATTTAAAATACAGTATTCCTCTATAGAGTGATTAACAATTGAGTTTTTCAATGGGATATTAAACTGGGACTGGATGCACATGAGTCGTGAGCACACATTTGGCACAATGAAATTCCTTGTGAGTGACTGTAAAGAGACTCACAGAACAGAGAAATAAGTATATATAGGGTAAAATCTGTTACATCCACATTGAACCATTGCTATGGGTACAATGGAGCATAATTCGGCATACCTAAAAAGTCATAGTGTAATTATCTTAACTGGTTCAGCACCGCAGTGTTGAAAACCTCATGCATCCGAGCCACGTTCACCTCCCATTCATTCACCAATAACTTTATCACTACTTATCACAATGAATTGATCTATATTTCGTTTTTTCCGCCAATAATTAGGCTTTCTTTGGGTGGTACATTTTGCTAACAATTATTTTTTTCAAAATCCATTTTAACAGGAAGATTAAGAAAGATATGAAAAAAATTAATTTTTTCTCTGTTTTTGGCCATTATAGCTTAAAATTAATATACGCTACCATAATTAAAACTAATGTATTTTATTTGCCCATTTGTCCCACTTATTACACCATTTAAATTATGTCCCTATCACAATTTATGGCGACAATATTTTATTTAGAAATAAAGGTGCATTTTTTCAATTTCCGTCCATCACTATTTACAAGCTTATAATTTAAATAATATAATAATATACTCTCTTGACATGCATATTTAAAAAGTTCAGACCCTTAGGTAACTATTTATGTTGTTGTTTTTTTTTTTATTGTAATTTTTTTTATTTATTTTTTTATTAAAAAATGTATTTGGGGGGGCGGAGCCTGGACGCGAGACCGAGAGGACGCATGGAGGAGTAGCTCCGATCTAAAGAGCCCGAAACGAGCACCCTTTCCCCATTCTTACCTCCTCACTCCTTACAAGCAGACGCCGGATAACATCCCCCCTCACCACAGATGGGTCCTACCAAGAAAACAGGTGGAGAGGCCAACCCCGGAATCCTTGAAATGTTCGCTCGCAAGAGCAAGACGGGGAGCTCCCAAAATGGCGCTCGCCCGCCTGGAGATGCTGAGCAGCTTATCAACAAGGCCTCTCCCACCGCAGACGCAGCTACCAAAGAGGACCTAAAGAAGCTGTATCAGGACATCGAAAAGCTGGTAAGAGCATCCAACACTAATGTGGTTAGGGAGATCAGAGGGGAGATCTCGGCGCTCGGAGATAGAACACAAGAGCTAGAGGAGGAGGTAGACGGGGTTAAGGCCTTTTGCACGCAGGCCGAACAGGACTTTGCTGAAGTCCGCACGGACATACAAGCCCTTAAAGATGGTCAGGAAGACCAGGAAAACAGGGACAGGAGAAACAACCTTAGAGTGAGGGGGGTTCCGGAGTCGATTACAGATCTTACCCCATATCTGGAATCCCTTTTCACGCAGATTCTACCCGACCTCCCCCCGCTGAACTGCGTATGGAAAGAGCCCATAGAGCACTCAGGGCTAAGCCAAAAGACGGGGAGCCATCTCGAGACATTATTCTACATTTTCACTATTATAGCACTCGGGAAGCCATACTAACATATGCACGTAACTCACCGGATTTCACTTTCGGAGAAGATAACGTCACTTTCTACCCAGATCTATCGCAGATCACCCTAAAAAGAAGAAAGGAGATGAAACCCCTAACTTCTCAACTGATCCGCAACAAAATCCGATATAAGTGGGGGTTCCCTTTCAAGCTTATCATTTTGATCAATGGCCGCCAGCTCGTGGTCTACGGCCCACACATGATCAGCGAAACACTCACCAAGCTGGGTCTCGAAACACCAGAGGGCCCAGCATCACCCGCTTCTACTCCCCAGGCTCGGATCTCCGCTCCTCGGGCCTCATGGACTAAAGTAGGCCCCAGGAGATCTGCGCGCAATGTGAACGTGCAGGACCAACCGGCTAGCACTGAATACTGAATCATTTCCGGGAGAGGTACTTTGCCAACTTGTCTTTGCCCCATACGCCCTCCTGCCTGTCACCATTAACGTTCACCGTGGTCCCACCGAGGATCTGTCTCCTACACTTCCTCTCCATCTTTGGGGGAACTACCTCGTCACATTGTTATACGCATTTCTTACTGCCTATTTATGACCATTCGAAAACGGGCTCTGGCCGGAGTCATTGTCTCCATCACTCGGAACTGGTTTTCGGGGCATACCGACCCCCCCGACAGCTGCATTCTCCACTCACGCAGCTAATGCTAACGATAATTAGGGATGCCAGAATTCCGGCTCCCTGCCTTACCAACTGCTACGTGGCAGGAATTAGGTTTATGTTCAATCTGCATTCGTTCATACACACTTTTTACGGTTTGGTTTAAGGTTATAAATGTTGTACATACATATGAAAGTCATGCCTTGTTATATTGCTGGTATTCAGTCTTAATTAATGTTATCCCTATGGTGATTTTGCCTTATATTAACCCTATGTTGTCTTTAACACACGGCGATGCGACCCCTCCACATCTCTTGTATCCCTGACCTCGGAATCCGGTAGCACCCAGACCCCACACGCTGGAGTAGCCTATACAGACCTTAAAGTTATCTCCCATAATGTTAATGGGCTAAATTCACCCCAAAAAACGAAGAATGGTCAGTAATTTCTATAAAGCACAAAAAGTGGATATTCTCCTTCTCCAGGAGACCCACTTCAAGAAAGGCTCTGAACCAAAATACTGGCACAAATTGTACCCCAACACTTACTACGCCTCAGCCCTTACAAAGAGATGTGGAGTGGCCGTACTATTCAGAAAAAATGTCACTTTAAAAGTCACTAAAGTAATCAGGGACCCTGAGGGGAGATACCTAATAGTTATTGCCTCTATATCTAGATGCCTATATACCATTGTCAATGTGTACGCTCCTTCTGAAGGTTTAAAACGCTTTCTTAATCTTCTAACCTCAAAAATAGCCATGCATAGAGAAGGAAAGCTTATTATTACAGGTGACTTTAACACCACGTTAGACACCCCTCCTCCTGGCACCGGCACACGCAGACCCCCAGATAGAACGCTCATAGCTTTCCTAAGAGAGGTTAATGTATGGGACTCATGGAGAGCTTTACACCCGGGGGAGAGAGGGCACTCTTTCTTCTCACACCCTCACGGGTTATATTCCAGAATCGATTTCATTTTTATGGACGCAACCCTGCTGGAGAGAACCAGTAAAGTAGATATATCTGTAATCTCATGGTCTGATCATGCCTCGGTTGAAGCTACCATAGCCATTCAAGGCCCTCCTTCTCAATATCAGTGGAGAGTAAATGAATCCTTACTGAAGGATCATGAAGCGCAGGCTGAAGTCCCTGAGTCTATCAGACAATTTCTAGCACTTAATTCCCCAAATGACACCTCTAGGAACATACATTGGGCTGCCCTAAAAGCTGCAGTTAGAGGGGTCCTGATCAAAATATCCTCACAGAGGAAAAAAGCCTTCACCTTTAGACTCAAGTCACTCCAGCAGCAGATCAGGAACCTAGAGATGCAACACGCCATCTCCGGGGAACAAAAACTTTTAGACCAGCTTCTGGCACTCCGACAAGAGCTACATGCACTATTATTCAAACGAGCTGAACGCTCTCTCAGACTGACAAACCAAAAATTCTATGATAAAGCTAATAAGCCTGACACATTGCTGGCCCGCAAACTCTCCCAGAGGTTGGCCCAGAACAGGCTTCATCCTATCAGGGACAGATTAGGGAGAATGTCTTATGATCCCACCCACATAGTAGATCTCTTTTCACAATATTACACTGATCTATACAACGGTACCACCACAGATAAATCCACAATGAAGGCGCCTCTTATTCTCAAATATTTAGATGCAATACAGATTCCCTCTTTCTCCCAAGAGGATAAATCTAAACTAAACGCCCCTATATCAACTAAGGAAGTAGAGATCACTATCTCATCCTTAACCACTTAACATCTCAGTCGTTTTCAGCTTATGCATCCGAGCAATGTTCACCTCCCATTCATTAGCCTATAACTTTATCACTACTTATCACAATGAACTGATCTATATCTTGTTTTTTCCGCCACCAATTAGGCTTTCTTTGGGGGGTACATTTTGCTAAGAGCCACTTTACTGTAAATATGAAAGGGTAGGAGGCGCCCTGGAGGATACTTGTGGAATGATATGTGAAATCGAGAATCGATATATATGTATGTAGGGTATATACAGAGATCTCTCAATTATCAATTAGTTTTAAAAATATACGTGTATGGGCAGATCCTACCTTAAATGAGTAGTCAGTCCCATACTGTATGGTATAAAAGCTTTAATAGGGCACTCGAATAAATTGACAACGCGTTTCGCGGTTAGAACCGCTTCATCAGGTCATGTACTGTGCCTTTGAGAGATAAAAACAAACAGGACACTGAGACACAGAGAAACATCTCCTTTGTAGGTTGCAATAAAAAAAAAAAAAAAAAAAGGGCATATCTAGCAAAACATAAAGAAATCTTACATTTGTACAGATATGTTCATAGACAATAATACTCTTATAAATACATGGATAGAATACAGAATAAATGCATGAGAAACGATGCTACAAATAAGAATAAAAGATTTAAAAAAAAAAAAAAAAAAAAAAAATTAATATAAAAATATGGTGCCTCTATGTTATTAGATGTATATCAATGTGATAGTTATTGCATAACACATGTACACTGTATGTGGGTTTGGACATTGCACATTTGGAAAATTCAGTGCCGATGCCCCATTGGTGTGAGAGCAGGGGAATTTACGCAGGGGAGAATGGGCACTATGGATCAGTGAGAGTGTAACATGAGGGCTTAGGGTCTCCTCCTCTGAGTGTATTAAGGAGAGACCTAAGTGAAAGTAAGGTGCCTCCTCTAGTAGCAGGGATTGGGGCTCTCTGGTTGCTTTGAAAAGCAACTCCCTTATAGTTTATGTGGCAGGGCTCCGGCGCCCGTCTCCTAGGAGACCAGAACTCCGACGGTCTCCCTCCCAGCGTACTCACGCTTCCCCGGTGAGAAGCGTGGTGACGCGTTCAGCCACTCCCCTCCGCCACACGAACACGGACTTCAGGATTCTATTTATCCTGGAAGCGTCCGCAGCGGCAGTTACAGGCGCTTATGCGGAGGAAACATCCATTTGTGGTAAGCAGCTCCCTCACTACTTCCATTTCTATACACAGCCCAACGGTAAGGGCTGATTGCCTAGCCGTCTTGTGCCATGTTTTTTGTTTTTTGTTTTTTGCTTATCTGGCTCCCATCCTAACACTCGTGCTAATCCCTTGCTACACCCTTCCGTGACCACACAATCTAACTTAAACTTTAACCTTTATTGTTTGTATCACTAGCGGTGCAATCACAGCGCCAATAGATAGATTAGATGGTCCTGCTGGGTTCTACTAGTGGATTTAAACTCGTTTTTATAATGCCCTGCCACATAAACTATAAGGGAGTTGCTTTTCAAAGCAACCAGAGAGCCCCAATCCCTGCTACTAGAGGAGGCACCTTACTTTCACTTAGGTCTCTCCTTAATACACTCAGAGGAGGAGACCCTAAGCCCTCATGTTACACTCTCACTGATCCATAGTGCCCATTCTCCCCTGCGTAAATTCCCCTGCTCTCACACCAATGGGGCATCGGCACTGAATTTTCCAAATGTGCAATGTCCAAACCCACATACAGTGTACATGTGTTATGCAATAACTATCACATTGATATACATCTAATAACATAGAGGCACCATATTTTTATATTAATTTTTTTTTTTTTTTTTTTTTTTTAAATCTTTTATTCTTATTTGTAGCATCGTTTCTCATGCATTTATTCTGTATTCTATCCATGTATTTATAAGAGTATTATTGTCTATGAACATATCTGTACAAATGTAAGATTTCTTTATGTTTTGCTAGATATGCCCTTTTTTTTTTTTTTTTTTTTTTTTTATTGCAACCTACAAAGGAGATGTTTCTCTGTGTCTCAGTGTCCTGTTTGTTTTTATCTCTCAAAGGCACAGTACATGACCTGATGAAGCGGTTCTAACCGCGAAACGCGTTGTCAATTTATTCGAGTGCCCTATTAAAGCTTTTATACCATACAGTATGGGACTGACTACTCATTTAAGGTAGGATCTGCCCATACACGTATATTTTTAAAACTAATTGATAATTGAGAGATCTCTGTATATACCCTACATACATATATATCGATTCTCGATTTCACATATCATTCCACAAGTATCCTCCAGGGCGCCTCCTACCCTTTCATATTGCTAATCTCCCCCTGGGACCAGGGGACACACCTGGACAGGTGTAATTTTACCAAAGGAGCTGCGACCGGAGAAACTTCAACACAAGGCCGAGTGGAGACGGTACTTCCCCACATGCGATATACAGTGGTTGCCTTACATGCAACCCGGCTTTGTAAGTATAATTAATCCTCATCTTTTTCGACTAAAGCCGCACGTGAGATAATACACCAGATCGGGCTCCCGGTTTCTTCCTGCCCCTTTTTTCTTTTCCTCCAGTACATACTTTACTGTAAATGCATTTTAACAGGAAGAATAAGAAAAAAAATGAAAAAAATCATTATTTGTCAGTTTTCGGCCATTATAGTTTTAAAATAATACATGCCTCCATAATTAAAACCCACGTATTGTTATTGCCCATTTGTCACGGTTATTTCACCATTTAAATTATGTCCCTATCACAATGTATCGCGACAATATTTTATTTGGAAATAAAAGAGCATTTTTTCCGTTTTGCATACATCACTATTTACAAGCTTATAAAAAAAAAATAGAGAGAAATATTTCATCTTTACATAGATATTTAAAAAGTTTAGACCCTTAGGTAAATATTTATGTGTTTTTGTTTTTTTTATAGTAATGTTTTTTTTGTTTTTTTTTATTAAACATTTTATGTGGGCATTTTTGGGAGGGTGGGTTTTAAAAGTGTTTTATTTGGGGAAATATTGGTGTCTTGTAATGTTTTTGGGCATTTACATGTAGTTTTACATTTTGGCCACAAGATGGCAATCTCGATTTTTTTTACATGACGTCACTCTAAGCGTACAATGTACGCTTAGAGGGACACAGCTTCAGAAAGAGCGAAGCTTCCGAGAGAAGCTGTCGCTTTTTCAGCGGGGGAGAGGAATCAATGATCGGGCTCCCCAGCCCGATACATTGATTCCGTGGCTACCGACTCCGCGGCCGGGAGTGCGCGTGCACGCGCGCGATCGGCCGCGGGAGCGCGCGGGGGCGCGCCTGTCCTCCTTGACGTTTTTATACGTCAAGGAGGACAAAGTGGTTAAAGAACGGCAAGGCCCCTGGACCCGATGGCTATACAGCCCTATTTTACAAAACATTCAAACCCCACCTTATACCAGTACTAACGTCCCTTTTCAACAAGTTACTAATTGGCGAGGAAGATCTGCTGCCTGAATTCCTTCAGGCATCAGTAGTGGTTTTACCTAAACCAGGCAGAGATATTGCAGAGATATCCAATTACCGGCCAATCTCCCTGATAAATTCAGATATCAAAATCTTCTCAAAAATTTTGGCCGATAGACTGAATGCTCTATTGCCAAAAGTAATACATCCAGATCAGACAGGGTTTGTCATGGGAAGACAGACTACCGATAACATCAGAAGAATGGTTAGCTCAATCGAGGTCATGAATCATGCTAGAGGGCCTTCTCTGCTTCTATCACTGGATGCAGAGAAGGCCTTCGACAGAGTCGATTGGCGTTATATGCGGCTGGTCTTACAGAAATTTGGAATCACAGGCGAATTTCTTAATGGAATCCGTAGCCTATACACACGCCCGACAGCATCGGTCTGCAACATGGGCCTCAGGTCAAAACCATTCCCTATTAGGAATGGCACGAGACAGGGGTGCCCTCTCTCCCCCCTTCTCTTTGCACTATGCATCGAGCCCTTAGCACTGCTGGTTAGGGCATCTGTCAATGTCAGGGGTGTGGGGGTTGGGAAGGAGGAATTCAAAATCGCCCTTTTTGCAGATGATACGGTGTTCACCCTTTCCAGCCCCCACACCTCCCTGCCAGCTCTATTTGACCTAATAGACGAATTCTGCTTGGTATCTGGATTCAAAATTAATCGTACTAAATCAGAAGCTCTGACTTTTGGGCTAACGCCTACACAGCAAACAGCACTTGCTGCCAAATTCAAATTTAAAATCCAACCAAAGGGTTTAAAATATCTAGGCATAGTTCTCACGCCCTCCATTGCGCAGCTCTATGCAGCCAATTACACCCCTACTTTAGTAAAGCTACATAACCTATTAAACGAGTGGGGCTCCTACAATATCTCTCTGACTGGGCGCATCAATGCGCTCAAGATGACCGCTTTACCAAAGATTCTGTATCTCTTTAGGGCCCTCCCTATAAGAATCTCCCGATCTGATATCGAAAAATTACAATCACACTTTACAAAATTCCTCTGGGCTGGTAGGGTACCCAGGATAGGCTACCAGCACCTAGCCAGGAGCAAGGCCCAGGGCGGATTAGGTGCCCCGAACCTACTTAACTACTTCTACGCATCACGCCTAGCACAAATTGCTCAGTGGTCTGCCACATCTGGCACTATCAGATGGGTCGACCTCGAGGCAGCATTAATATATCCCTTTCCCCTGGCATCTTTACTCTGGACCAGACGACCCTTGCTACCCATGCCTGGTCCCCTGGCAGTAGTTACAGAATCTCTGCTCATCTGGAAAGCACAAAGATCCAGACTGGGTCTCCTCAATAGGCGTTCCCTTGAAGAATCAATCCTCATGAACTCAGACTTCCTGCCTGGAACTGAGATCCAAGTATGGGCTAACTGGCTAAAATTGGGTTCCCTTACTATCAAAAACATCGCCCCTGAAGGCAGGATCTTATCATGGCTCGAATTAAAATCCAAATTCCACCTTCAGCTATCAGACTTTTTCCGATACCTACAACTTAGACACTTTGTTCAGGGCTGCGCAGTGGAGGGCCTTGAGACCTCCCCACCATCTATTGCTAGGGAATTCCACTCGTATGAACATACACCTGGTTTGATATCTCTATTTTATCATGAGCTCTGGTACCAACGTCTGGAAGAAATCTCCCCGGCCATGATAAAATGGCAGGAGAGACTTCAAAAGGTATGGTCCCTGGAAGAATGGGAAGCTATATTCCTTGACCTTGCAAGATCCTCTAAGAACAGCCTAACTAGAGAAAGGGGATATAAAATTCTATATGATTGGTACAGAACCCCCTCAATACTCTTTAAAAGAGGTATTTCTCCCACAGACCTATGCTTCAGAAACTGTAATATGCGGGCCGATCAAGCCCATTGTTGGTGGTTTTGCCCTGTGGTAAAAGAGTTCTGGATGGCATGCTTCCGCCTAGCCTCTTCAGTTTTGGGAAAGGACGTGGCAGCCGACCCATGGGTGGCCCTTTTTGGCAGGGCTGATCCTCTTCTCACTAATGTGAAGAAGAGAAGAACCGAGAGCCCGATATGGTGTAGTATGTCAAGGTAATTGGATAATTAGAAAGAGTATGAATTGTATACTCACAAACCAGGGTTACCTCCAGGCAACCACTGTATAGGCAGGTGAGGAGATTAGCCTGTCCTCACTCAGGAATAAGAAGTCGCTCTCTGTAGGCTTGAAAAACAAGAAGGGGTATCCCCCTCCACCAAAGGTGGATACAATCAGTATTATGGTAGAGAACAGAGGCGCCAAAAGGATAAAAACAATATTTAAAAGTTTTAAAATTATTGCTTAGGAGGCAGTGGTGGACTCACCTCCCACAAGCAGACATAACAACTGTGTATTCACAAAAGGGACATTTATTGGTATACTCCAAATAAGGTCGCAACGCGTTTCGCAGGTCAAACCCGCTTCATCAGGCAATTACAGGAAGGAGCACACAACAGCAGTATGTCCAGATAGCACCTGGCGCCAGGTGCTATCTGGACATACTGCTGTTGTGTGCTCCTTCCTGTAATTGCCTGATGAAGCGGGTTTGACCTGCGAAACGCGTTGCGACCTTATTTGGAGTATACCAATAAATGTCCCTTTTGTGAATACACAGTTGTTGTGTCTGCTTGTGGGAGGTGAGTCCACCACTGCCTCCTAAGCAATAATTTTAAAACTTTTAAATATTGTTTTTATCCTTTTGGCGCCTCTGTTCTCTACCATAATACTCTTCTCACTAAATTCAATAATAAACTATTGGTGCACTTCTGCAATGCAGCTAAAGCTATCATAGCCAAGGAGTGGAAATCCACCACCATACCAAAAGTAGCATTGAAGCACAAAATTAATGAATATTTCTGGATGGAAAAGATTACGGCTGCTCTGTATGATGATGAGGATCGGTTTGGCAAAATCTGGTCACCCTGGGCTGATAAATTCCCCCAAACGTGACCTTACTAGACACACTTTGGGGGCCGAAGCTGGCTCCCTTTTTCGTATGATTTAGTATACTGAAAGCTGCAGCCCTGTGCTGACACCTCGGAACCCAGAACTCAGAATTTAAAATTTTAAGTCTTCACCTGTACCTCGCTCACATGTTTTATTGAGACTGATACCAATGACTCTGTAAACTGTTATATTCTGTATGTACACTTGTTCTTCAATAAAATTTCAATGTTGAAAAAAAAAATGTATTTGGGTAATTTTGGGTGTGGGAGGGAAACAGCTAATTTTAAATGAAAAATAATGTAATTGTTTAATAAAAAATGTGTGTGAGTGCAGTTTACTATTTAGCCACAAGATGGCCACAGTCAAAAAAAGTCCTGGATGCGAACAATCTCGCATCCAGGAACTAGAAAGAAGACGGAGAAGTTTTCTGGGGGCAAAAATACCACGCTCTCTGATTAGAAAGTATCGTTTTTTTCTGCGGGGAACTTAGATCAGTGAATGGGAGTTATATTCCCATTCACTGATCGGGGGGCTAACAGCGGGCGGTGAGAGCGCGTGCGGGAGTGCGCCTGATCGCGCGCACCACGCAGCAACAGCAGCAGTGCCTATCTGGACGAGCATAGTCATCCAGATAGGCTGAACTGGTTAATTTTGATGCAGCACATGCAGTAATGTACATTCCTTTGCCCTCTGACTTTCCCCTTACACCCAATCTCCCATTGATGTTCCTCACCTCTAAACCTGCATTCTAAGTGTATGCTCTGCTATGGATTGAATGTTGCAATAAAAGGTTCACTAAAGGACATTACCCAGACTCCTATTCCCCATTAAAATCGCAGAACTTGTATTTAACATGATAACTATATTGGAGGTGTATATGAGGTGGGGGAGTGTGTCTGGTATATTTTTTTCTGACGTTTGGCTGTAAGACTGCTCATGTTATCACACATTGGTCCTTATCCAATTAACTTTTTCCCCATGCGTTTTTCCCCAGGAGATAATTGTATTATTTCTATAAAAACCTTTTCAGCACTAGCAAGTGAAAAAGTACTAATAAGCAAGTAAAAAAAAGTAATATCAAACCTATGTTTAATATTTTCTTACATGCTGCGAGCTTTAAATGTATTTTATTAGAAAGGTTTGAAAATATCTCATTGGAGAAACGTTAATAGGTTATGGGCCATTTCTGTGGAAATACATGATAATAAGCTGCAGAGATAACTGCCTCCTAGACAGTGATGAGGGGATCACCCAATATGTACAGAATAGCAGCAGTGGCGTAGCTAAGAAGACGTGGGCCCCAGTGCAAGTTTTGCATTGGGGCCCCCCAAGTATGCTATATATAACAATTTATACGATGCACCAAAACCAATCAATGACAACCTCAGAGTCAGAGGTGCAAAAAGGGGAAGGGGAACAGTGTTATTGATCACTACTATTCAAATCAACTATAGAAGTGAATATTATCAGCACATGATCAATAAAAAGTTAATTCTGTGGTTGAGGATGGGCCCCACGGGGCATCTCTAGCCCAAGGTCCCCGATGTGGTTGCTACCACTGTACCCCCTATTGCTACACCCCTGAATAGCAGATATGCAAATAATACAACAGTGTTATTGTTTGCTGCCGAAAATGAGCTGACCACCCATGAGCACACCCTTGAGACTTATATACAGTACGGACTGATATTTCACGAGGTGAAATGCAGCCATAAAGTGCAAATGACATCAGTACATCTGCTATTCTTTACAGCAAAGTGAGGTTAGTTTCATTTTATTTATGTTTCTGCAATGCTCATTTCAAATGAGGCTCTCTTGGCAAGTCTTTCTAGATTAGCAAGTGCATGTCTGGTCTGTGCATACGGATGCCTTCAGTGCTGTCTCTCTAACAGGAACAGCATTATCCCTTATTTGTTGTGCAGTTATGGCCTAAATCCAGACCCACGCTGGAAGAATCAATGGAGGGCTCAGAACATCCCATTCAACTGTACACAACTTACTTGTCATCCCATTTGGAACCATTGACTCGGACATAACTTTATTGCAAGCAGACAGCTGGAGGGATTCAGCAAAAACATACAAAAGAAACAATTATAACACACTCACCCTGAAGCTCGGGACATGATGAATGAAAGCCCTATTGAAGCCCTTCATGATGCCACCAGAGAAGCACAACATTATTAATGATGAGATCAAACAACTGACTGCCAGTAGCCTATGACCACACGAAGCTACTCCAGTTACGTTAAGACTACCACATTGGCGAATAAAAGAACATGATTTTGCTTTACGCATTTTACAGCTCTTCTTTTCTGTAGCATTGACTTGAATACATCACATGTATTACACACACATGAATGAATGAATCATAAAATAGGCGTCAGATTCGATTTACTGAGAACATTGGGAGATGCAGGACCAAGACACACATCCTGCAATGCACGCTGGGTAATTTATGAATGCATGGCCATGACAAGTCATGGACTTGATAAGACCACACAGAGCACTTTCATATCTGTTGTAACAGGCTTTCTGTAAATAACGATATTTCCATATATAACTTGGAATGACATCATGAGTAAGGTATAGACATGCATTGGCAGTCCATCAATATAACCATTTATAATTGGAACAGATAATGATGGAATGTTGATTTGACTTTTCCCCATATCCCAACTGACCCTAGACAAGGTAAAAGTGAGCCACAGATCTGGCTTTTGCTGGTAGATCTCCATTGTTTCCACTGAGAAGCGGCACTGTGAGATATTTCCTGCCTCTCCCTCCTCCATAGACAAATACATGCACACTCTATTGAGCCAAGCATGCATATCTAGAGGGAGACCTTTTCTGACATCTTTTTTCAACTGGATTGTACTTGATAATCGTGTTAGACTGAAGACCAAAGGTGCCCATTAACACTACAATTTTTAATGAACGATCAATTGTATTTGAGATCAGATTAAAAGATCATATTGAATGAAAACAGAAAAGCTGATGGGCCCAATCAACCCTGAGTGATCGCATTATCGATTGTTTCCTAAAAGAGATTATTGTTCCGCTTGGTGGATTTTTTCACAGATATGATCATGACTATTAACCACTTGCCGACCGCGCACTTATAACGTGCGTCGGCAAAGTGGCAGCTGCAGGACCAGCGACGCAGTTCTGCGTCGCCGGCTGCAGGCTAATGAACCAGGAAACAGCCGCTCGCGCGCGCGGCTGCTTCCTGTCAATTCACGGCGGGGGGCTCCATGAATAGCCTGCAGGCCGCCGATCGCGGCTCGCAGGCTAAATGTAAACACAAGCGGAAATAATCCGCTTTATTTACATTTGTACAACGCTGCTAACAGTAGCAGCGTTGTACTAGATCAGCGATCCCCGGCCAATCAGTGGACGGGGATCGCTGTCACATGACAGGCAGGAGCCTGTTAGAGGCTGCACAGGACATATCCGTTCCTGTGCAGCCTCCGATCTCCGGGGAAGGGAGGGAGGAGAGGGAGAGGGGGAATCCTGCGGTGGAGGGGGCTTTGAGGTGCCCCCCCGCCAGCCACACGCAGGCAGGAGCGATCAGACCCCCCCCCCCAAGCACATCATCCCCCTAGTGGGGAAAAAAGGGGGGCGATCTGGTCGCTCTGCCTGGTGTTTGATCTGTGCTGGGGGCAGTAGAGCCAACCCAGCACAGATCAGCGAAATCAGCACTGGTCCTTAAGGGGGGGTAAAGGCTGGGTCATCAAGTGGTTAAAGATATGATCAAAAGTAGGATGCTTTAGTGGTGTGGATAGATTAAATACAATGTTTTCTTTCAGTCTGAATGATCTGATCAAAAATATGATTGTTCACTATAAATTGCTCTTGTTCAACCACTGGGTTAAGGCTACACTCATAGGAGTGGTGGATACTGTCAAGAATTTAACACCCCCTGGCACCCCCTAGTGATCATATGCGTGTCCCTGCGCGTAGAAGAGAGGAAGGGGCGGAACAGGAAGTAAGGTGGTACAGCATGGTAGAGTACATGAGCTACTCCTGTGCAGCCTGGTCCCACCCTTGCAACATTTTGCTCAGAGATGACAAACAATGTTACAATAATATTATCTTTCACCTGACACTTGGTAACATAAAGCAACAAAGTCAAAATACTTTAACAACTCTCAGGATATAGCATCTGATTTCAGCATATAAAAAAATGAAGCTGTTACACAGGAAAATGATAGCTCATTATTCCAAATATGGACTTAAGATTAATACATATATATATATATATATATATATATATATATATATATATATATATATATATATATATATATATATATATATATATATATATATAGTTAGCACCGTGAAAAGGCTAATTTTTCACTTTTAAAAATGTTGTTTTCTTTCCGCATGAAAGAGCTTGTTTTGTTTAAAGAATACAAAGCTGAGTCACTTCAAAAGTGAAGTTTACGAAAAGCACAAATAACAGACTTCCAGTGAACTCTGTGTTACAACCTCCTACTGAAGCCTCCAATCCTTTTTGGTGCTGCTCAATCGCCAAAGGCTGTTTTCTGTTCCTGAGTTCTAAAAACATCATACGGTACTTTCATGAAATCCCTTAAGCCTTCACAAGAGAAAGGAGAAGTAAAACGGATCTTTACTTATTGTAATAAAGTGACAGAAGAATGTGCCATTGTGTCTATACTATAAGGAAATGGAAAAGCAACAATCCCTTTCTCTCCAGTGAATGTAACTTTACTGCCTCCCCTATACATAAAGCTATTAGGGGAACACTATTATCACTACAAAAACATAGACTTCACTTCCAGCATTTGTATGTATGCCAACAGCACCGTGACAACCGTACAAAATGGTATATTAGATCTACCTGTCCAGATAAAGCTCAGAGAAACGGATTCAAAGCTTAAGTAAGTATACCCCCTCACTATACGTACAATACAATCCACCAATTTGCTACAAAGCAGACCCAACACAGGTATGCTAGTACATCTACAATGTAGTTTCACTATTTATGTGGCTCTAGGCCAGTGGCGTACCTAGGGCATTTGACACCCGGTGCTAGGTATTGAAAGACACCCCCCCACCCACGGTCCACCACCTGCGCCGCGGCGAAAAAATGGGCGTGGCTATGACCGGATGGGGCGGAGCTAATTTAAAAGTGCACCCAAGTTTTAGTCAACCTTTCTCCAGAAAATTCACATCATTGCGCAGCTTTTCTCCAGAAAATACACAAAATGTCAGAAGCTTTCAACATAAAATACACGTAATGCGAGAACATTTCACCAGACATTACACGTTATATGAGCAGATTTCACAAGAAAATACATTCAATCATGTCGGCAGATTTGACCAGAAAAAAATCATTCAATCTTGCGGTAGATTTGACCAGAACATACACAATGTCAGCACCAGATTTCACCACAAAATACACAATATCGGTAGTTAAACTGACCACAAAATACACAATGACGGTAGTTAAACTGACCACAAAATACACGACGGTAGTTAAACTGACCACAAAATACACAATGACGGTAGTTAAACTGACCACAAAATACACAATGACGGTAGTTAAACTGACCACAAAATACACAATGTCGGCAGTTAATCTGACCACAAAATACACAATGTCGGTAGCAGATCTGACCACAAAATACACAATATCGGTAGCAGATTTGAGTGTTGGCAAGCTGATAGCCTGGTGGGTAGGTGGTTAAGGGTGAGCAGCCTGATTGCCTAGTGGGTAGGTGGGCAGCCTGCTGGGTAGCAGTGGTGGGTAGGGGGGCAGCAGTGGTGGGTAGGTGGGCAGCCTGCTGAGTAGCCTGGTGGGTAGGTGGGCAGCAGTGGTGGGTAGGTGGGTAGCATGGTGGGTAGCCTGGTGGGTAGGGGGGCAGCAGTGGTGGGTAGGTGGGCAGCCTGCTGGGTAGCAGTGGTGGGTAGGTGGGCAGCAGTGGTGGGTAGGTGGGCAGCCTGCTGGGTAGCCTGGTGGGTAGGTGGGCAGCCTGCTGGGTAGCAGTGGTGGGTAGGTGGGCAGCAGTGGTGGGTAGGTGGGCAGCCTGCTGGGTAGCCTGGTGGGTAGGTGGGCAGCCTGCTGGGTAGCCTGGTGGGTAGGTGGGCAGCAGTGGTGGGTAGGAGGGCAGCAGTGGTGGGTAGGTGGGCAGCAGTGGTGCGTAGGTGGGTAGCAGTGGTGGGTAGGTGGGCAGCAGTGGTGGGTAGCCTGGTGGGTAGATGGGCAGCCTGCTGGGTAGCCTGGTGGGTAGGAGGGCAGCAGTGGTGGGTAGGTGGGCTGCAGCGGTGGGTAGGTGGGCAGCAGCGGTGGGTAGGTGGGCAGCAGTGGTGGGTAGCCTGGTGGGTAGGTGGGCAGCCTGCTGGGTAGCCTGGTGGGTAGGTGGGCAGCAGTGGTGGGTAGGTGGGCAGCAGTGGTGGGTAGCCTGGTGGGTAGGTGGGCAGCAGCGGTGGGTAGGTGGGCAGCAGCGGTGGGTAGGTGGGCAGCAGTGGTGGATAGGTGGGCAGCAGTGGTGGGTAGGTGGGCAGCAGTGGTGGGTAGCCTGCTGGGTAGCCTGGTGGGTAGGTAGGCAGCAGTGGTGGGTAGATGGGCAGCCTGCTGGGTAGCCTGGTGGGTAGGTGGGCAGCAGTGGTGGGTAGGTGGGCAGCAGTGGTGGGCAGCCTGCTGGGTAGCCTGGTGGGTAGGTGGGCAGCAGTGGTGGGTAGGTGGGCAGCAGTGGTGGGTAGGTGGGCAGCAGCGGTGGGTAGCCTGCTGGGTAGCCTGGTGGGTAGGTGGGCAGCAGTGGTGGGTAGGTGGGCAGCAGCGGTGGGTAGGTGGGCAGCAGTGGTGGGTAGGTGGGCAGCAGTGGTGGGTAGGTGGGCAGCAGTGGTGGGCAGGTGGGCAGCAGCGGTGGGCAGGTGGGCAGCAGCGGTGGGTAGGTGGGCAGCAGTGGTGGGTAGGTGGGCAGCAGTGGTGGGTAGGTGGGCAGCAGCGGTGGGTAGCCTGCTGGGTAGCCTGGTGGGTAGGTGGGCAGCAGTGGTGGGTAGGTGGGCAGCAGTGGTGGGCAGGTGGGCAGCAGCGGTGGGCAGGTGGGCAGCAGCGGTGGGTAGCCTGCTGGGTAGCCTGGTGGGTAGGTGGGCAGCAGTGGTGGGTAGGTGGGCAGCAGTGGTGGGTAGGTGGGCAGCAGCGGTGGGTAGCCTGCTGGGTAGCCTGGTGGGTAGGTGGGCAGCAGTGGTGGGTAGGTGGGCAGCAGCGGTGGGTAGGTGGGCAGCAGTGGTGGGTAGGTGGGCAGCAGTGGTGGGTAGCCTGCTAGCAGTGGTGGGCAGGTGGGCAGCAGCGGTGGGCAGATGGGCAGCAGCGGTGGGTAGCCTGCTGGGTAGCCTGGTGGGTAGGTGGGCAGCAGTGGTGGGTAGGTGGGCAGCAGCGGTGGGTAGGTGGGCAGCAGCGGTGGGTAGCCTGGTGGGTAGGTGGGCAGCAGCGGTGGGTAGGTGGGCAGCAGCGGTGGGTAGCCTGGTGGGTAGGTGGGCAGCAGTGGTGGGTAGGTGGTGGGCAGCAGCGGTGGGTAGGTGGGCAGCAGCGGTGGGTGGCTGGGCCGGTGCACCTGTAAAAGAAAAAAAAAACATTCACTTACCTGCAGATGAAACCTCTCTTCCGAATCCCAGGCAGCCTCCGCAGCTCCTCTTGAATGTCCCGCGCCGTCTCCTGCTGCGTCATCAGTGCAGGGCTACGGGAAGATGGCCACCGAAGCCCGCACTGGAGACAAAAATAGACGGCAAGATGGCGTCGGCGGCCATCTTGCCGTCTATTTTTGTCTCCAGTGCGGGCTTCGGCGGCCATCTTCCCGTAGCCCTGCTCGGGTAAACTGAGTGCCCGTGCCCGTTGCCGGCGCCCTTGGAGGGGAAGCGCCGAAGGAGGGGACCCAGGTGAGGGAGATGTGGGGGGGGTATTTCCCCCCTCCCCGCCGACGCTGCCACCCCTCCTTCAGCGCTGCTTCCCCTCCTGTGTCATCAAGGCTTCTGGGGAGGCCTTGATGACACCCCCCCTGGAGCTGACACCCGGAGCGGAGCGCTCCTGGCCGCCCCATGGTAGGGACGCCACTGCTCTAGGCAAAGAACTTTCTGTTGAATTGGTATGGGAGGGATTCTGAGAACTATGAGCAGCATGAAAAATCTAGTGTCTGTACAGCAGCCCCTGATGCCTCTGTCAGTAATAATCCCAGTGGAACAATGTGGTCAAGAGCTTTGTTCTCTCCACTTACCCATTCTGCTGTGACACGTTTCTCCATTGGCCCTTCCCCACCCATAGCAAAAGAACGAGTAGCTAGCTTGCAGGCTAGCAGCATGTCTGTACAGCTTCAGCCCTGCAATGTCACCTGAGGGATCGAGTCCCAATTCCCATCGGGCAACATGCCTTGTACAAGTGAATAAAGCTCAACTCTTCCCCATACTACACGTTAAGCTTTAATTGTTGTCTTTATGTTGTCCTTAAATTATTTTATTTATTTATTTTAAGCAATGAGGGAAAGTCTCCCAGTTGGGTATAAAGACAATAAGAATCTCAAAAGCCCATAAGAATCCCAAAAGAGGTTGTACTCCATCTTCACACTATTTAAAACTATTTTACCCAGCTTGAAAATATTTAGCATTCACTGGTTTCAAACACAATCATCTACAAATACATTCTCTCCCTAAGCTTTTGCTTCTAGCTAATTGTGCTGTGACTGTGCTTATGTCTTAGTTATCATGGGGAGTTTCAGTGACGGCATTCCGAGGATGGGTTGACAAGATGTGGAGGGCGGCTGGTCAGTATAGCATTACCAGAGTTTTGGCTTGACATGCTTTTCCACAGCAACCAGACAGCTGCTGCCATTTTTGGACTTTGTTTTCACATTCACATCATTCTCTCACTGTGCAGCCTTCACTGTTCAGGGCTGCATTTAGAAACTTTGCCATAACCATGAAGGCATTTATCCCAGAAGCTCATTCTATGTGTTTGATATACTATAGCCGAAGGAAAGGGACTTTACTGAACTAAAGTTAATGAGTATACTGTAGATGCGCATACCAAATTGCAATTTCTCAGCATAAATGTATATCTGTACTCAAGTACGCTAGGAAATTGCAGGTTAGATTGACGATTACAGTTCGTCAGTCTTGAAGTTACATCTATTCAAGACTAAGGGACAATAACTGTAAAAAATGTTTTTGATTTGTTCACTGGATTCCTCTAAGCAGGTACATAATTTGCATATGCCAGGCCCCACAGTAAAATTCCACAGGTCAGGCCCCTCCCCCCTCCTCTGCGCATGTGTGCGCCAATAAAAAAGAGAAGGAGTGCTGCTCTAACTCCCCCGTGCCTCAGATAGTGCAGAGTAGTCACAGTGGAGCTTAATGCACTTTGCACCTTCTTGCAGGATACACAGGCAACATGTAATACAGACCTCTAGCATTTTAAAACCTGCAGCCACAGCTGTGCTAATGTTACTGAATGCAGCCGCTAAGAACTACGGTATGTCACATGGGCAGCAGTTTATATCACAGATACTGTCTATTTAACTTCATGCTATTTGCAATGGGAAAGAGGAACACCTTTTAGTGACATAATATTTACTCAATGGACACACACCTGTGACACCTCCAGTTTGAGGGCCAAGAAGCCACTGTCTTCAGTGGTCACAGATGAACACTAGTAAAACACACTGCACTTTTAAATAAGCAATGTGATAGTCTAGAGGTTGCATACAACAGTATAAACACTTGTAGTGATTATATAATACATGTATATATACAGACCTATACAAGGTGGCTAAAAGACGGAGACTGCCACTCCACATCAGTGACAGTTGGGATGTATGTTAAAAACGCCACGCCAAAATTTTTGCTGCAGTGGTACCCTACAGTTACAAAGCAGACAGCCAATGTGACAATACCTTACAACTGATTACACAATGAGGGAAAACAGAATCATGAGTCATTACTATGCTGCTGCTCACCACCATCCAATCAGAGGCTGGGAGAGAATCTTTGCACAGGCTGTATTGGTCAATAGTTGAGATTAGATAGGCATGCTGCTTATGTCTGTAGTAATGAGAACTTAACAAGCTCCTGACTGAAAATATGTTATAGACATTACGCTTTGTCTGCAACACAGGTGCAGAGAAATGATGCATTATTTCAATTCAGACATCAATTTCTAACGGGGTGCAATGAAAGGTAAACTATGAAGGCGTTTTCAGCGCCCCAGGGAGGTATCTGGAATAGAGTCACGGTGAGTCTCTGCAAGTACAGACACTTAGGCCCATATGCAATTCACTTTTTCTCCTGACTTTTCACCCAGGTGATATTTTCAAAATTGTCAATAATATGCCTTTAAAACCACCAACACGCAAACAAATAATCAAAATAATTTTAATTGTACTTTTTCACCTACTTTTTGGTACTTTTTCCACTGCAAAGTACTGAAAAGTTATTTTAAATTGAAGATGAAAAAATATCTCCTAGGAGAAAAATCAGATGAAAAGGGAATTGCATATGGGCCTTAGAGATTTGTACTCTGGCTTGTATGGTTTAAGTGATACGGGGATCCCCTTTATGTTGCTAATCACCCAACTCTGGGTGTCCTTCCCTTCCCATGCACAGCAACTTATTAACTGCTAGACTGAGCAGCCAGACAGTTTCTCTGTCATACATCATAGGAGGCCCTCCTGTCTAAAACACTTGAAATCACAGATAGCAGATGATGTATAATGGCAGATTGAATGTGTTTGTGACCTTTGTGAAAATAAGGGGGCTACAACACTCCCAAGATCCTTATATCCTCTTGTGCAAGCATGGGGTGCACAACTTCTGATTCATTTAGCAGAGAGAGTTACTCGGTAAATGAAACACACCCTATATAAAGAACAACATTTTCTTGATGTTGCTTATTTCTCAATCTCTTGGCCTCTACATTAATGCTTTAATAATCCTGTGGCTTAGAGCCTAGAAACTTCCCAGAAATGTCTCCAGTTCCATCTACAGTAAAGCACATCTGGTCTCCTTGCTTTTGCATACTATTTACTGGATTCAATGTCCTCTGTCCGGAAGTGACACTTTGTAAAACTATTCCCTAAATGATTTATCTTCCCTACATTCCACCATTTAAATCAGTTTAATTTGCTAATAAACGTAAATGCCTCTAACGCATTAGGGAATGTCAGAGCCTTAATGTGACTAATTTAACAGTAGCCAAGGTTTAATTCATGCTGTGATATCCAAATGTTCTACACTTTGATTTTCAGCACTTATAGGCAAAAATAATTCACACTCATTTCCTCCACTGCCATATTTTAATGTGTTTCTTTTATTGCACCTTCCCTCTCTGTCTTCCCCTGTGCCCCCCCCCCCCCCTTACTGCACACAATTATGCAACTCTGCATTTTGTATAACGGAGGAGCAAAAACGAACTCTCTTTGAACAAGTATATCTTGCTTAACAGTTTGCTCATTATAGAATAAAAGTCTAATTGATTGTAGCAATGGGTATAACAATAGCCCCGTGACCCTCGCTACCGTAGGGGGGCCTGGGGGATAGTGGGGGCCCGTCACTCTTCTTTGCCCCATTATGCAGAGAAGCAATGCAGCCTGCACATACTAATGTCGTTGTGGCATGGGGAGGGAAGCTAGTGTTTGCCATGGAGAGGGAGGCTAGTGTTAGCCGTTAAGAGGGAGGCTAGTGTCAGCAATGGAGAGGGGCATGTTAGGCATGGGGAGGGAGGCCAGTGTTAGCTGTTGAGAGGTGAGGTAGTGTTAGGCATGGAAAGGAAGGCTAGTGTTAGCTGTTGGGAGGTGAGGTAGTGTTAGACATGGAAAGGAAGGCTAGTGTTAGCTGTTGGGAGGTGAGGTAGTGTTAGGCATGGAAAGGGAGGCCAATGTTAGCTGTTGGGAGGTGAGGTAGTGTTAGGCATGGAAAGGGAGCATAGTGTTAGCTGTTGGGAGGTGAGGTAGTGTTAGACATGGAAAGGAAGGCTAGTGTTAGCTGTTGGGAGGTGAGGTAGTGTTAGGCATGGAAAGGGAGGCCAATGTTAGCTGTTGGGAGGTGAGGTAGTGTTAGGCATGGAAAGGGAGCATAGTGTTAGCTGTTAGGAGGTGAGGTAGTGTTAGGCATGGAAAGGGAGCATAGTGTTAGCTGTTGGGAGGTGAGGTAGTGTTTAAGGCACAGAGAGGGATATCAGTGTTATCCATCGGGAGGTGAAGTTAATGTGTGGAAAGGAGAAAGTGTTGTTTTACCAATATGGAAAATATCTTGTGCATGAAGTAACTTCCGACCTATCTAACTATACATTTCATAGATGCTAATATAAGGCTAATTACAGGAACTGGATGAGTGACTGGATGAGTTTCAATACACCTGTGTACAATGTGCTATTGATTGAAGATTTAATATTCAGTCTGCCCATGTAGTCTTCTTCTATAAGCAGGTATCTGCATTCTACTCATCATTATTTTTATTTATAGAGTGCACAGCATTCCAGAACCTTTCCTGCTGGTTCTTGGTAAATAAACGATAATGATAACTGACACTCCCAAGGTAATATGAAGCATCATACTAGCAATCTCCATGGCGCTATTCTATTTTAAACACTGTGAGACTCAGATAAATCCCCCCAGTGCTTTATGTGTTATAATATAGACATCCTGGGCTTGTGCTAGCCATATCTGTTTCCTATTAAAAATCAGCACAGAAATAAATCTGGGTATGTGTCCATAGATCCCCACATGCTGTAACGTGTGGCTGAGATTGGAATGGCTCACTGCTATAAGATAGTAGACTTGCAGTACACCTGTGCCTCATCACTCCTCATGCACATAGGCAATGCTCTACAGAACTCTGCTGATAGCTGTGTACAGTAACTGCACAGCAATATGAAATAATGTCACTCATATGTTCTCATTAAATAGCAATACTTCCCCAGAAACAATCCCTCCTTATGTGAAATGAATTTCAGGATTCGTTTTAACCATGCTGAACTGACTTCAAGATAGAGCTGGTTTTAATCAGAAATAATTGCAGAACACAGTATATTATTTCCATTATTGTCCATACAGTATCAGTTCGATCTACAGAAAGCTAGCTAATCTAACAATGTGTAAATCATTTATATATGGTTTAAGTAATTGAGTAATTAAAGCAAACCTGCGACAAACATGATAATGTGCCAACTAAAGCCTGGTACACGCATACAACAGGGCAGTTTCATGGCCAGTTTGTACAAATTCTACCCTCCGGCAAATTGGGCACACCGGTGTGAGGCATCAGCCCCCAGTATAGGCATCCAGATGCCCCCCAGTGCAGTGGGCGTGACCAAACAGACAAATTAGGGTGTGATTTAAGCAGTATATGTAAAGCTTCCTGTGTCCCCTATAGCACGGTCTGACTTCCATACCAGGATGTCCTGCCAACATCTGGGAGCTTAATGTTAACAATCTTTATAATAATGTTATCAGCTTAATGTTAACAATCTGCTACATATTCATTTTAAATAAGTTCATACCTTTTTACTGATATGAGATTAGCTATGCTTTGCTAGAAGAATACTGGTAAAATTACCAATATTCTACTATTGGGCAGCGGTAATTCCAATAGTAAAATATTAGTAATTTTTAAAGATATCTTACTATTGCTAAACCTAACCCTATTCTCACACAACCTCTCCCTCTACCGATGCCTAAACCTTACCAAGCCCCTCACTGATGCCTTACCCTAACCAACCTCCCCACTGCAAATTCCACTAATATTTAACACTTAATCTAACCCTAGCCCCTCAAACAAACCCCTCCCTCTACCGATGCCTGACCCTAACCCCCCCACCGATGCCTAACCCTAACCGACCTCCCCGACACAAAATCCACTGATATTTAACACTATACCTAACCCTAATTTCACACTAACCGTCCCTCTATCAATTCCTAACTAACATACCCCCCGCCACAATCTCCGCTGGTATCTGCACAGCCTTCATGCTAAACACTCCCTCTCCTTCGCTATTTGTTGGGCACTAACCACATAATTCTGTTATGTATTGGGCACCCAAATTACTAATTGGGTGCCGCTATAGCTGCAATTAAAATTGCGCTCTATGCAGTCCATTTTACCATAGCGCTGCTGAAGCCCAAATTAACTGCATCAAGTTAAACTGTGAGTCCCACTGAGGGTCAGTTAGTGATGAAAGTTGTTTGATGTGCTCTGTGAAGCTATGCAGTATGGGATGCAAATAATTCTGGCTTGCATGCAATTTTCAAACTGAATGCAGCTTGGAACTGCATCAATCAAATGCACTTCCTGCAGAATGTGATTGTCCCAGTTCCAAACTCCATTAACTTTACATTAAAGTTGCAAAAGAAGCAGTATTTGCATTTCATTGTCTATTTCCATTTTGCAGAAAACGTTTCAGCACTACTTAAGCAAAATAATAATGTTTTGAGATTTATAGTTCACCATTTTATGGTATAGAGTACAATGAGAAATCTAGTATGTAGGTTGGTGCTGAATACAGTATAAAATGTTCACTCTTCCCATTACAGAATATAGGTTTCATTTAGCTTTCATTCTGTGAGATTCCAGGTACCGCGTAATGACAGAGAAGAGTGATTCATTCTTCTTCTCAGCCTCTACCCTATATCATGTTACCTTGCGAAGCTGGAAATTCCCTCTGTGATATACCAAAATATAAAATAACTAACAAACATGTTACTTCCTGCAGAGGTTAAGCATGGTGAATGAGATGGCTGAGCCTATGCAGCACATCAAACATAGATGGCTTGCGTTTAATAACATGGCTTAATAAATGTTTAAAAAAAAACCCCAAACTATAACAAACCAGTGAAGCACGCTGATTTGTAGAAAAACAAAATCTACAAACTATTAAATAAACATATTATTTCTACGCATTTACATAGCTCTGACATTTTTCACTTTTTAGATATATCTTTCCTATGCTTGTAACAAAAAAGAGTCTAGTCTTGATCCAGCAATGGCTGCGTACTTCATGACAACGTGTTACGTCTACCCCACATCCTCGGGTAAGGTGCTGGAAGGCTGCATATAGAGATGATAACTCACCTTATATTTCAGCAGATTTTTTTTTTTGGGCACCACCTACCCTCAGAGCTGTTATCTTATCCCTCTTTTCAAATATTAATGCATTTGTTGTTTGATGATTTGGAGTGCGCTCACCTGAGAGACCAGTTACCTAAGTGCAGAAATATAGTCTGGCCACTAACTGACCATCAGGGAAGATCACACTTTATGATAGTAATAGTCATGGCCAGCGCTATCACAGTTGCAACCTGGGCAATTCCCCCAGGGCCCCATAATGCTACCAGGCGCTTGCAGGTCTCCCACGGACTATTGATCCCTGGGGCCTATGCAATGTTTTTGGCAAAATAGCAACTTACCTGTCCTGGTTGGTGTTCTTTTCCATCAGTCTGTGCTCTCTCATCTTCATCCAACCCTAGCCACATCTTCTCATTACTTAATAGCGTGCTTGGTCGCTCAGAAGATGAAGACAAAAGCGCACGGACTAATGTGTTCATAGGGCTGGGGAAGGGGGGCACCATTTCTTTATTATTATTATTATTATTATTATTATTAATAATTTATTTTAATAAAAATATATTAAAAAAAACTTTTGTTACATTTTTTTTTCTAAAGACCAAAAAATTAACATTTCAAAAATATTTTATAAACATTTTCTCTCACAAAAATGGCTGTAAAAATGTCAATGGTTTCGATTTCCATTCCTTTATATTATAAGTTTGCACCTTTTTGTGTCTTGGAAATTGTTGTACATTTTGTTCATCATGTTACATTTGTCACTGTAATTACTCTGATGTCTTCCGATTCTGCATAATGTACCAACGGCTATATATTTTGTGTATACCATACCATTATTATGTACACTGTTTTGTTTCTTACTCTGTACAGCACCACAGAATATGTTGGGGCTTTAGAAATCAATAATAATAATAATTCAGTAAGCGGTTACTTGGTTTTGCTTTGTAAGTCTGTGGACACCAGTTTTTGGTGTTTGCACTTTTTCTTTGCCTTGGTTTAGTTAATCACCCTCCCCATGAGCCAATCACACTTGGATGTGGCACCCTGACTCACAGCCCATCATGGCTTTTGCCCTCTAGTAGGGAGGTGTGGCTTCAGACTAGCAGGAAATGGGGATGGGGCAGAGGAGAGAAATAAGCAGGCAACTACTGGTTTTTAACCAAGACTTTTTTTCAATGCAAATTAAATTTAATATAATATAATACTCTTTTAAATACATATTAAAAAAACTGTGCCTGAACTAGTGTTTTAATGAAGATAAAAGTATAAAATAGTCAAAGTTTGCAGTTCAGAATGGAATTTCCTGAATGTGGTTTAAAGTGGTCCTCCACTTTTACTATTTACGACAAACTCCATTACTGGGATAAAATACCTGTTAAATAGCACAGATTTATGTTTACCTTACCTAAGTTTTACTACTCAAGATTGTGAAAAGGTTATGCCATTGCATTAAGTTAAGTACCCATAAACAGAAACATGGATGCAGGCAATTTATCATGAAGTTTGCATTGTCTTGTCAAGCAAAGACAGGGAGATAGATTATCTGACTATTTTATTCTTTCGCTACAAGTTTTTTCTTGTTGTTTTTTTTTCCTTTTTTCTTTTCTGGAATGAGAATAGCATGTTTGCTTCCGAGTTCATTTCTAATGGAATTGTAAGAAACCAATAACATGAACTTCACAAACTAAATGTCATAACTATTGTACAAGAGCCATAGAAGACAACAGGATTGAATCACAGATTCACCACCTGAGTTATGTCCCCTTACCTATTTGTCACATTATCTATCAAATATCTTTTCAGAAACTCCCTAACAAAAGAAGGAAAAAAACACTCATGTAAGTTGTTACTGATTAACTTAATTTCATCATTCATTTCATCCCCTTATTGTTAGTACTTTTTGGATGTTCAAAAGAGTTTATATAGATAATAAAGAAAGATTATTCTTGAAAAGCGTTTTGTAAATTAACCCCTAAGTATTCCTATAATCTGATTTATCCAAACATCAAGTTGTCAAATACGGTAATTCAATACATACATGAGTCATCACACCTACTTTTGCCTGGTGTACATCCTCTTCATGTCACTAAATCTAATGCCTAATACACACGGTACGATTTTTCCGTGCGATAGATGGATCTGATTGCTAAAATCCGTCATGTCCGATATTGCTCCTGATCGTTTCCGCACTCGATTTGTCTCATAGTGGTGAATGGAAAAAGAGAAAAAAAACGAATGAGGATAAGGAAATTGAATGCGGAATCGTGCGAGAAAAACAATCGGGGTGCAAAATTGCAGGAAAAATGCGCCTCAATTCCCTCCCCCGAGCACCTCTCTCCCTCCTTCCCTATGCAGAGTCCTGATGAGAGTGTAAATGAGAGGTTACTCACCCTGCTCTCTGCATTCCACTGATGAGTTCTCTCTTCAGCACCATTAGCTACTTAATATTGAGGCTACCTATTACTAAGGGGCACCTGTAGCTACCTATGATGGGCAAGGGAAGTAAGGGAGAAGTGACAGCTGGAACAGCCAGCAGACTTGCAGTGTGGTTTGGTGGGGTTTGTAGGTTCATGGTGGGGGAAGTCTAAGGTGCCAGGACATCTGTGCCTATAGGCTCCTGTGAGGTAAATCCAGGCCTGTGGGAACCTATAGGCATAAAAATTCTGGTGCTTAACCACTTTGTCCTCCTTGACGTATAAAAACGTCAAGGAGGACAGGCGCGCTCCCGCGCGCTCCCGCGGCCGATCGCGCGCGTGCACGCGCACTCCCGGCCGCGGAGTCGGTAGCCACGGAATCAATGTATCGGGCTGGGGAGCCCGATCATTGATTCCTCTCCCCCGCTGAAAAAGCGACAGCTTCTCTCGGAAGCTTCGCTCTTTCTGAAGCTGTGTCCCTCTAAGCGTACATTGTACGCTTAGAGTGACGTCATGTAAAAAAAATCGAGATTGCCATCTTGTGGCCAAAATGTAAAACTACATGTAAATGCCCAAACACATTACAATACACCAATATTTCCCCAAATAAAACACTTTTAAAACCCACCCTCCCAAAAATGCCCACATAAAATGTTTAATAAAAAAAAACAAAAAAAACATTACTATAAAAAAAACAAAAACACATAAATATTTACCTAAGGGTCTAAACTTTTTAAATATCTATGTAAAGATGAAATATTTCTCTCTATTTTTTTTTTATAAGCTTGTAAATAGTGATGTATGCAAAACGGAAAAAATGCTCTTTTATTTCCAGATAAAATATTGTCGCGATACATTGTGATAGGGACATAATTTAAATGGTGAAATAACCGGGAGAAATGGGCAATAACAATACGTGGGTTTTAATTATGGAGGCATGTATTATTTTAAAACTATAATGGCCGAAAACTGACAAATTTTTTTCTTATTCTTCCTGTTAAAATGCATTTACAGTAAAGTGGCTCTTAGCAAAATGTACCCCCCAAAGAAAGCCTAATTGGTGGCGGAAAAAACAAGATATAGATCAGTTCATTGTGATAAGTAGTGATAAAGTTATAGGCTAATGAATGGGAGGTGAACATTGCTCGGATGCATAAGCTGAAAACGACAGATGTTAAGTGGTTAAATTCTGCTGAACCTGTTAACCCAGAAATCCTGGGAGGAATGTGAGTTGACCACCAAACTGTAATGAAAGTCTTCTGGCTGCCTGTTCCCTGGCTAGCCACCATCACTCCTTCCCCTTCCTGGCATGCCTGCTCTCACCATCATGAAACTATGCTGAGGCCACCGCCCCTGGAGCAGAAAGAGTTGCATGGTCAGGCTGGGTGGGCAGCCCCATCCAATCCACTCATCCAGCTCTTTATGCCCTGGGATTGATGAGATACGTGTATCTCCAGGATGCTGAGCACGGGTTTGGGAACCCATGACAGCCACCTCTCAGAACCCGGTCGCCTCTAGGCTTTGGTCTAGTGTGCCTTGTGCCAAATTCAGCCCTGTGACCAAGTGAATTAGAGTTTATACACACACACACACACACACACACACACACACACACACACACACACACACACACACACACACACACACACACACACACACACACACACACACACACATAGGATGAACAACATATTCAAGCAAATGTTTAATGTGTATTTGACTTTGACAACAGTTTTGAAATGTTCAACTGATAGTACCTAATGCTGGCTGTGCACTATGCAATCTTTAATCTAACTACAACTATGTAGTATATAAGCCTGCCTGAACAATATATCCAAATTAAATTCAATCTGTTGGTCCTGCTTAGCTTGGCTCTACCTCCTCAGTCAAACCAGTGTGCAGTTGCCTAGGTATCAGGCACTAATGATAAGCTGTGATGGATAATGCCAGAAAGTGACAACATCCACCAACGGTAGTATGTTTATCTGGCTGAATAAACATTTTTTACTACCTGCTTGCTTCATCGTAATCATGACTTGATAAGACAGAAATAAAATAAGGTTTATCTACTTTAAAACAGGACTGAAGCCCGATGAAGGCTTTACAGCCAAAAGCTTGCTTACTCTTATTCTTTTAGTTAGCCAATAAATGGTATCATCCTGATATAAAACTTCTTGCTTTTACTGATGGCTAACATGGTACAATGCTACTACTACTTTAAAACAGCTGTCAGGGCTCTTTCTCACTACGTTGCATTTTGCGATCTGAGTTCGATTGCTAGATCTCAAAACACAGGGTACATTTAAACTAATGGAAATGGCATCAATAGTTTCCACTAGTGCAATCGGTTTGCGCCGCAATTTTCTTCCAAGTGCTATTGTCTTCTTGCCGCATTTTAGTTGAGCTCTTGTACAAAATATAGGAGCTCAATCGCGGTAGAGGGAAGTAGGAAGACACACAACTGCATCACAGCGAGATTGCGGTTGCAGTCACCTTTAAAAATGGCATATTCACCCTGCACCAACAAATCATACAATGCATTACAGAATCCTGCTAGTCCTCTCATCCAATCAGAACAAAATTATTTTACAGAGGTAGTACAGCCAAGTTACACAAAAGTTTCTTTCTCCACGTATCTGAGTTCACTTCATTATCTGTGAGAAACTGAAAGGGTAACTTTAAGCTTTTTTGATTTCCAGGAAATGAAATCCCATGCTGGCTTCCTATATCTGCTGCGTCTAATGGTGAGATATCAGCACTAGAACTTCTAGCTCTTTCAGCCACCACTGTCAATGTAACTCCTAATAATGGTGTCACACTATGCTGATTTCTCATAGCGTGGTGTAGAAGAAAGACATAATTGGGTGTCCAGGTGTGACAGACTGATATCTTTATAATTGCTTTGTGGGAGGAGCCCAGACAGAAACTACTCAGGAATCTCTGAGAATTATAAAAAGCCAGCGGGCAATTCAACACATCAGGGCTTACCTAGCACTAAATATATGAGACTAGAAGTAATTGATCCGTTATAAAAGCTTTGTCTAATTTTGAGTTTGTGCCTATTTTGACATATATATAAATATATTGTATATATATTTTGTTACCCTAAATAATAGTGTCAGTTGTATTTCTCCTTAAAACAACCTAGAGAAGTATGCAACACAAGTGCAGAAGAGATGAACAAGGCTACATACATTTCATAATTCGCTTTGAAAAAGTTTACTAAAATAAAGCCGGGTTAGACAAATTACGTAATGACATTCCTGTGAAGCCAGCAATTGTGTTATCACAGTCTTTGAAGAGTTCACAACACATCTGTTTCTTTATAATTACTGCTACAGCTGAGGATGCAACACAGTGTCCTGGTAGGGCAAAGGGAAGGCCCTGTTCAGGCTTGTTTTATTGCAGCATCCCCAGCACAGGCCTGTGTCTGAGCTCACCTCATGCTCTGCTGATTGTTACACAATACTGACTATGTCTGCGCCAAGGGTTACAGTCATGAACATATACTGTACGTATTGTAGGATGAAAAAAATGATATACATATATACTGTATATATATATATATATATATATATATATATATATATATATATATATATATATATATATACTAGCTGATGGCCTGGTATTACCGGGTATGTATTCGGCTGGTGTTAGCTCTGCCCACTTTTTCTAACCCTATCACATAATTACTCAACGACCTAGTTTGTGAGCTTTGTGGTCTTTGGCATCAATAATTTGCATTGAAATTAAACAAATCTGATTGGCTGTGGCTCCACCCCCTTTTCTGAATTTGAACCCCAGTCACCCAATGACCAACTGTACCAGGTTTGAGACCTGTGTCATTAACAGTGCAAAAATGGCAGCAATTAAATATTCCCTTTGAAAATCAATAGGTGTATTTTAATTGGCTTCTGTAGGCTCCACTCACTTTTCTGAATATTAATCCCAGTCACCCAGTAACCAACTGTGCACAAGTTGAGAACCCTACCATAAAAAGTGTAAGACTGGCTGCAGTTTACATTTTCCCAGTGAAATTTGTATCTGTCTCTGCCCACTGATGACCCGGCATTGCCTGGGTATGTAATTGACTGGTGTTGGCTGCACCCACGTTTTCTAACACACAATTACTCAATGACCAAGTTTGTGAGCTTTGCGGTCTTTGGCATCAATAATTTGCATTGAAGTAAAACAAATCTTATTGGCTGTTTGTGGCTCCACTGCTTTTCTGAATTTGAACCCCAGTCACCGAATGATCTGTACCAGGTTTGAGGTTTGTGCAATTAACAGTGCAAGAATGGCAGCATTTAAATATTCCTCTTGAAAATCAATAGGTGAAGTTTGACTGGCTTTTGTAGGCTCCACCCACTTTTCTGAATATTAATCCCAGTCACCCAGTGACCAATTGTGCAAAGTTTGAGAACCCTACCATTAACAGTGTAGGGGCTTGATTAACAAAAGAGTGCTAACTGATAGCACGACCGTTTTTGTGCGAATTTTCGCATTGCGCAAATGTGGAAACTATATCGTTCGCGTGCAACGCGAAAGTTCGCGTTAAAACTGCCGTGCTATCAGTTACCACTCTTTTGTGAATCAAGGCCTAAGAATGGCTGCAGTTTACATTTTCCCAGTGAAATTTGTATTTGTCTCCACCCACTTTTTGGATATAGGGATAAAAAGTATCCGATATGTTATTCCAGATAATGTACTATGTGTCTGCCAAATTTCATTCCATTCCGTTCAGTCATTGTTGCGTGATAGAGTAACAAACATCCAAATATGCAAACTTTTGAATTTATATTAGTGAGATATATGTACAGTATATATACCCTCTTTCCCTGAAAATAAGCCAAAGATGGAATTTTCAGCATGCTTGAAATATATGCCCTACCCTGAAAATAAGCCCTAGCGGAAGTTAAAGAGGAAGAGGCAGCAAGCGGGGACACAACGGTGCAGTGCCGATTGGGCACCAGTCCTGTTATCCCAGTACACAGCAAGGTTAGCACACAGGGCAGGTGGCTGATCAGTACAGATGCATATCTTCAAATCCAGGCACGGTACAAAGGAACAGGAAATGTTCTGCTAGAGACACTTCCTGCTAGAAACATAAGACATCCCCTGAAAATAAGCCCTAGGACATCTTTTGAAGTAAAAATTAATAATAGACGCTGTATTATTTTGGGGGGAAACACATTTCTGCGGTACTTATTCTGTTAAATGAACATGTACCTGTATTGCTGAATGTTTTCATAATAGGCAAGAACTATGCATATATTTTGTATTTGTGTTGTTAGGTGTTTTGATTGTACTGTGCGTTATCTATGTGAGTATTTATTGTAGATCCTCATTGTTTTCATTGTACCCTGTACAGAGCCACAAAAGATTTTGGTGCTAGGAGGGGAAGGTACCACGTGCCAGTTGTCAGAATGGGAGGGGGAGGTAACCCCTACAGTTGTCAATATGGGAGGGGGAGGTAAATGGCTGTAACAGCCCCCTTTCCAATTGGCATCAGAGGAAGGGGATGTGTGATTGGCATGTGCACTTTGCTCCTTCCCAGAAGTGAATGAGGCCAGGCTGCTGCCTGTAATAAGGTTCTGGTCCAGAAGCTGAGGAGGCCTGGACTGCTGTGAACAGAACTTGCTCCTGAATAGTTGCTACTGGTCCTGCATTGGGAGAACTGGCTTCTGCATCCCATATTTATTAGTGAAAGGCTTCCTTGGAGGGTTACTGGAAAGTAAGTCATCTCTATGTTAGGAAATATGGCTGTTCACATTCACAGATAATTGTCACTATTCTGGAAAACTCTGATTATGGTGAATGTTTTAAGAGCTGTTTTAATTAAGCCAACTTGTGTTTTGGGTTTATTTGCATTGGAACCACCTTTCCTTTCAGCGTGTTAAACACCCAAGACACCAGTATAAACTTTCTTTAATGGGCTCAGTAATGAAAACAATGGATCATATCTGAGGATGGTTTCCAGTCAGTTATACCACAACCATATGTGCATATTCCCACTAATCTCCCCACGCTATGCACATGCCAATGTGTGCTTTTGTAATATGAAGACATTACAGATACATTGGGAAATAAGGATCATTAAAATGACTAAAGAAGAAAACCTCAAGCCAACAAATTGGTAATGTTCAATATCTGAAAATAATATAAATACAAATACATTTAAAAAGTAGGCTTTTCAATATACTGCATACCATGTATATAAAGATGGCAATGCACATTAACCACTTAAGCCCGAAGGGTTGAAATTTTTTTACATCCGAGCAACTTTCACCCCCTATTCATTTGCCAATAACTTTATCACTACTCATCACAATTAATTGATCTATATCTTGTTTTTTCCACCACCAATTAGGCTTTCTGTGGGTGGTATATTTTGCTAAGAGCCACTTTACTGTAAATGCATTTTAACAGGAAGAATAAGAAAAAAATGGAAAAAATTCATTATTTCTCAGTTTTCAGCCATTATAGTTTTAAAATAATACATGCCTCCATAATTAAAACTCACGTATTGTATTTGCCCATATGCCCCGGGTATTTCACCGTTAAAATTATGTCCCTATCACAATGTATGGCGACAATATTTTATTTGGAAATAAAGGTGCATTTTTTCCGTTTTGCGTCCATCACTGTTTAGAAGCCCATAATTTATTAAATCATATTGATATACTCCTTTGACATGCATATTTAAAAAGTTCAGACCCTTAGGTAACTATTTATATTTTTTTTTTTTTTTTTTTATTATTGTAATTTTATTTATTTTTTTATTTAAACTTGTATGTGGGTATTTTTTGGTGTGGGAGGTAAACAGGGTTTTTTTTTAATATATTTATATGTTTACTTGTAAAACTTTTTATTTTAGGTGTAATTTGCTATTTGGCCACAAGATGGCCAGAATCAAAAAGTCCTGGGAGCGATTGATCTCGCTCCCAGGCAGAAGAAAGGAGACCAGAGCTCAGAAAAGCCGCAGCGTCTGAAGAGACGCTGTCGGCTTTTCTCCGGGGGGGTCCGATCAGCGAAAGGGATTTATAATCCCTTTCACTGATCGGTGGGCTAGCGGCAAGCAGCGGGGGCGCGCACAGGGGGGCCCGCGGGAGCGCGCGCGACCCGCGGGAGTGCGCGCAGCCCAACTGGACGAGAAATCTCGTCCAGTTGCGCTTAAGTGGTTAAAGGATACTGTTCTTTAGCGCTTAATATTTTTCAGAAAGGACGCCTACTGTGTGTGTGAAGTTGTGTAGCTGCTTACTCCCGTGCCCTGGCGTCTCCCTCCGTTCTCCTGTAATTGTCCAAGTTCTCCACTTCCTGGTAGGTGCGGTCGGTGCCCTCCGACTCGGACATACTATGCTGTGTATGCGCAGTATGTCCGTTGGGGCATGGGAGGTTCGGTAAACATCTGCACTACTCCTCACACACACAGTAGGCATCCTTTTTAAAAAATGGTGAACACTAAGGTGTCCTTTATGATCTTGCTATTCACCCTGTCCTCTGTATGGCTAGGCCCACATCTAATAAAGTCACAGGCTGATGACCAGAGAGCTAGAATGGATTTCCGTTGTTCTCAGACATCTTTGGGTGGTCAGTGGAGCCCCACAAGCAAAGCATTTCTAGGCCAACACACGCTAAGGCGGTTACATTGGCCTTCACAATTACTGAGTGTGTGGTCAGTTTTATTTACAAAAATGTAACTGGATATTTTTATTCTTGTTATTGCAATTTAAAAAAAATTGTATGCCTTAGTGTCTCGACAAATGCGTTTATAATGAATGGAAATACTGTTAAAATGTACGAACTCACAAAAGAAGATAAACACGCTTTCCATAAAAGAGGTAAAACTGGGATGGAGGTACACAAACCACTATTTAACCACACTAAAAAATTCCTCATGTCTACGTTCCCTGTGCCTCTATGGTGTTCTGAATTCAGTTTTGGAAAAGAGATTGAAATAAAACTGACTTACATGTTTTGTGCAATACAGGAGAAAAAGTAGACTTCAAATGTTTTCTTAAAGCTTCAAACCTATTTCAGAGTGATGTGAATGCACAGATTCTATTGCTTTGTTCTAGGTACACACCACACAAATTTCTGGTATATTTACCTGACAGAATGATTATTTCCAACATGTCCGATCTGAATTTGGATGATTTTCTGACCGATTTTCCGATCAATTTCTGTTCACTTCTATGGAAATCAATTGGAAATTCAGATCGGACATGTTGAAAATAATCGATCTGGCTTGTAAATCTGCCAGAAAATTGTATGGTGTGTACCTAGCATTATAGACCGCATCAGTTTCTGTGTCCTGCATAGTGATGTAATGTAGTGACAGTGATATTGTTTGACCCCTTGTGTAGGGGGACGAAGCTGCCATATGCTTGAGTGTGTCTTCTGTAGGGCTATGCACATATGTGGAAGCACGATTCCCAGATTTATACAGTAACAATTGCTAATTTACATGAAATAAGTTGTCCTGACCGGTGCACGAAAAATGGGAGCAATAATCGAGCCTTTGTCTGGAGCTATCAATGGTTTTACATTTTAAATAAAGCAAGGGTTCTGATTGGCTGCTCTTTCCAGCTGCTCCACCCTTGCTGCAGTTTTCTCTGCTCCTGTCCTGATCAGACAGTCCCAGTGTGCTGCTGACCCTTTTTTAAATGATGCTGGTATAAATGTAAGTAGAGTTGTTAATGGCAGACTGCGAGACAGATTACATTGATGTCAGTCTAGCAGTGGACGGGAATAACTTATTTAATGTCTGAGTCTGAGCAAGCGGTATGAATGACTAAACTAATAGGCATGGATTTAATATATACAGTATAGAACAGACAGGCTGGTGACTCTCCTGACTAATTGCTATCAAAGATTAACACAGCATGTGGTCCGTAAGCAAAGAAAGGGCCACCTGTTGTATGTCCTGCGCACAAATGAGGTGGCTTCAGTGAAAAGACGTGCATCTGCCTACAGCATCTCCAGTGAACCTGCATGTGAAAGGGCTCAGCATGATGCGGATACACATTTCACTAACATTCTTCTTTTCTACCTGGATTGTAAGCATTGTCCTTAATAATATCATCACTTCATTTCACAGCATTTGGGCAATTGGAAAAAGTGGAAGTTCAGGCAACCTTTTTGTTTTGTTTTAAAGTGGACCTGAACTCTTGCACAAGACAGAAGAAACACTTATAGAAAGGCACCCTGTATGTATTTAAAGAGTTTAGCCTAATTCCCCCTCATCTGTGACTAATCACAGCTGTTATTTGATCTCTCAGCTGAGTCAGCTGGCTGCCTCGGCAGAGCAGCTAATTTGTAAACACAGGATATTAACCCTATGTCCATCAAAGCAGCTGTAACACAGAAATGTTTTCCTTTAAAGGTTTTTATGCTGTTGTTTATCTTTTAGAGCAGAGAGGAAGTTCTGAGTTCAGGTCTGCTTTAGAGAGACTAAAAGCTATTATTGCTATCTGTGTTCGCTACAGGATGATATTCCTTCACTTCCTGTCACAAACCTACTGCTGCCAACTGATCTTCCAGTTTCTCTTTGTGAGTGTGTTCTACATAAACTTCTATGAAGAATCCGTGAGGAACCAGTAAAATGGCCTCCAGTTGCTAATGCATTTTCTTTAGCAATACGGTACTCAGACAGCACAAGAATACAAGGGGAGAATTAAAAACCCAACTCCCAATCTTCATCACCTGCAGGAACAGAGCAAACACGCCCTTTCCTATAAACATCCAGCAAATGACAGCAAACCATGAGAGTGCTCCTAAGCCACACATTACAGGTTAGATAATGTAGCATTTTACAAGTGTATGATAGCAGCTTCCAGTAATAACTGTTTTCAGAATTCCTATACAACTATACACTGTGAGGCCCACCAGCCTTTAGTAACTGGCAGCCTGCTGACTGGTAAATTATTGCTCAGTTATCCTTGGCTTCAGCCAGCGCTCAGCTGCCAGGTCCCGTTATTAAGTGGTAGTGGCATGTTACCATCATATTATCCAGCAGAAATCTACGGAATGGAATTGAAATTCAAACAATCCTTCCCCAGGAATGTGTATAAGAATGTTTGCCCATCACATATACTACTGAAGTGTTGTTGTACTTGAAACTGAGGGATAGAATGAAGGTCCATACAATATTCTGTATTTTATGGCTGTCTTATCATGTCATGAGGCGTTATTACATTTTAACTAGACTAAAATGTATTATGACCAGTTCACTTACAGTTTGAGAAGCTGTCATCATGACATACTATAATGATATCATTCAGGTGCTACAAACAACAAACCCCAATAATTCCATCAGGCATTACAACAATCTTGTCTAATATCAAACAATGCAAGGTAGTGCAAAGTGGTAATACAGGTAAATAATTGATATACATTGTACATTTGATCTACCACTAACTGCATAGTGTAGGAGCCATAACTAGAGACAGTTCATGTCAGTTCATGTCGGCTCTACCAGTTATTCGAGGTCACTGGGGGAGAATAATATTAACCCAATGCTGCGCCAAAACAGGAAATAAATTCAGCAATAATCGTGTGTGTAAAATTATACAATTATAAAGTGCTTTACTTGGATATATAGAGTCATTCACACCAATCTCTGTGCCCACGGGCACTCAGTTTAATGTTCCTATCTAAGTCATATACAAATATTGGTGCCAGTATGACCACATGTCAGTTAATCGATGTGTGTGTGTGTGTGTGTGTGTGTGTGTGTGTGTGTGTGTGTGTGTGTATAAAGTTCTAAGCTGCATACATTTGCATAACATTTTCATCAACTTGCAATTATTAGCATATCATTAATAGTGATGGTCCTGTCTAGGAGAACTCATGGAGAAGCATGTGATCAGTTTGGTCAGGTGATAGATACAGTATGTAAGTCCCTAGTATACTAGTCATGATCATGTGCTAAAGCAGGATGTGATCACAGCAAATCAGAGCTCTGCAACTCTATCAGCTGATCAAACAAATCACATGCTTTTCCATGAGTTGTTTTAGAAATGACCAACAATAATCATTAACCATCTCTAGTGCTTATTGGTATGTGGCGGATTTAATTAGTCCATTTTTCATCATGACAGATAACTAGTTTTTTCAAAGATCGACATCACATTAACATGCAATATGAGAGATCAAAAACAGATATTTAATTTTAAAGTTTATCATACAGATAGAATAGTGATCATATAAAAAGAATGGCACATCAAGTATTTTCTTTTTTGAAGCTTTGCTTAATAGTAAAGGATTGGTTGTAAAGCACACATTAGATCAGGGCTGCAATCCACACACATCCCAGGAAACAGATGCTCAAATGAGCCTATTTAAAATAATCACAAAGAGAACACATCATGGACACCACACAGAAATCTGAAATACAAAACTCTGCAGCTGTGAAAAGGAACAGCCTGAGGGTGAATGGGATAGTGCACAAGCAGACTGCATCAAAAGGAGGGTTATCCGCCATAATAACATGATGACAGTGCATAGCAGGTTATAGTCTCACTGCCTTTGAGTCAATAGTGTACTATGATATTACTCCAAGCTAGAAAAGATACAGTAAATGCTATAGAAATGTAACTTATCTCACAAACTTGCATTACTCTCATTGCATCGTTAAAGACATCAAATGTAACACACTTGTGACTTTTCAGTACATTTTTAAACTTACTGAATGACTCTACCACAAGCAATCCACCATGCTTGGATCTACCGCCTAGTTTAGCCAAGGGAAGATAAACATACACGACCAAAACATTACACATTTATTTAGTCGGTGGTGCCACAAGCATGCCCAATCGACAAACAATTTCAAATTGGTAAATGTATTTGATTGGAAATGCCTTCCCCTGGATCAACTAAAATATGTGCGGGTTCAGGGTGTTTTTTTCCCCCCGGTTGAACTTGATGAATGGATGTCTTTTTCAACCAACCTAACTATGTAACTATGCTGGAAAAATCTCAGACTGAAGTGGTCTGAAGCAGTAACGGCGTGTGATATCGCGGCAGAACCTCCCGTCACTGTCCCTCTCAAATAATATACATACCCACGGTGCCGTGCATTTGAATACTTTACCTGTCACACTGCCTGCTAATGTTCGCCGCTGTTTCTGCCATAATTCCGCATTCGATTCCGACATGACTACAGGTGTATAGCACATGAGGCGGCACTCTGTCAGATGCTCCTTTACCTTAGTTGATTTGTGGAGTAGTCATAGTAGACAATGCCAGATAGCAGCACGTCAGTTCAGTATCTCCTACTCCTGTTCTAGTAACAAGTGTCAAAAATTACCTCACTTTCACTTTTCCAGGCTGCTGTAACGATCGGTGAAGCACAGAGAGGACCTGATTACCAGTGATCTGCAGAATCACTGGGAATACAGATGTATACCAGATTATACGTGATCTGCAGTATCACTGATAATCCGATATACTAGCTAACCTCTGTTCACCTGAGTAGAGTGTAGTGTTTGGTGTAACAGTAACACTTTGAGGACTAGGCCTCAGTGCAGCAAGGAGTACTGCACAGATTCCTTCCGCAGACCTGAGCTCTCCAAGACGGGAGGAGTCAGACTGACAGTAGGAAGAACAGACTGAAAGTAGCCTTCAGGAGGAAGGATCACTTACAGAGCGAGGAACTGCCTCTAACAGTAAGGTCGGTTCTCGAGGTCAGACAAGCCAGGTCGTACACACACGGACAGATAAAGTACAAGATCAGAAGGCAAAGGCGGAGTCAAAGTACAGGCAGGGTTCAGCAACGGGGTATCAGAAATATCGGGGTACAAAATCAGGAGGCAGAAGCAGAGTCAAGGAATGAGCCGGGGTTCGGCAACAGAGTATCAGAAATATCGAGGTGCAAGATCAGAGTTCAGGAGGGTAGTCAAGGCAGGCAAAAGTCATAACAAATAATCACAATCAAACTAGTACTTTAGCTATCAACAGAATCTAGCTAAGTGTAGGATTACAGCTCCAGCTGGTCCCGGCACACTTGCGGATCTGACTACGGATCTGGGTGCTTCCACGTATGTGATCGCACGCCAGACAAAGAGCAAGTGAACAACCAGCAGTATATATACTCTAGGACCTTTCCAGGACCTCCCTAATTGCTGGTCCAATGGGAGCAGTGGAATTTGTCAGCTGACCCAGCTGGTCAGCCGACACCCTTCTAACTGCTATTTAAACTCTGCCTCTGTGCTCGCGCGCGTGTAAGTCTGAATCTTGGTGGACTATCAGTCCCAGCCACACCAGTACTGTTTTGCAATGTATCCAGTGAACTGAGTGCGGGAGCCACCTCCAATGCGGATTCCGCCGTTCCCAATGCGGATTCCGCCGCTCTGCTTAAGCGGCATGCAGCGTTTTTTCCGCGTTGTGACGCCATGCTGGACGCGGAAACAGCCGCCTCGCCGAGACAGCGGCTTTTCCGCGTTTCATCACAGTACCCCCCCCCCCCGAGGAGTGGACTCCGGACAACTCCTACCAGGCTTCTCGGGGTGTAAGGCATGAAACTCCCTCCTTAACTCATCCGCATGCATATGCCTCCCTGGTACCCATTGCCTCTCTTCAATGCCGTACCCTTTCCAATGAACGAGATACTGTACCGAGTTTTGTACAGTACGTGAATCAATAATCTTCTCCACCTCATATTCGGGTTGGGCATCTACCAATACAGGAGGAGGAGGAGTGGGACCCACCTGGACTGCTGGTTTAAGAAGGGATACATGGAAAGACCTTACTCCCCGCATGCTGGTGGGAAGGTCAACGGTATATGTAACATCATTAATTTTCATGACAACCGGGAATGGACCCACAAACCTGGGACCAAGTTTATCAGAAGGTTGTCTCAGGGTCAAGTGACGTGTGGATACCCAGACCAAGTCTCCTGGTCTGAACCTCCTCTCCACTGAGCGTCTTTTATCAGCTTGACCCTTCTGACTCAGAAATGCTTTTTCCAGGTTACTTCTTACCGTCCCCCAAAGGTTCCTAAATGACCTTTGCCAGAGCTCCAGGGCTGGGAACGGAGTGGAGACCACAGGCAATGGGGAAAATTTGGGTGATCTCCCTGTCACTACCTGAAAGGGGGAAAATCCGGAGGACGAATTTTTTAAATTATTCTGAGCAAACTTCGCGAAAGGCAAGAATCTGACCCAATCGTCTTGCGCCTCTGCAACATAACACCTCAAAAACTGCTCTAAGGACTGGTTTATCCTCTCAGTCTGGCCATTTGTCTGAGGATGATAACCAGACGAGAATGATAGCTTTATGCCCATGAGTTGGCAAAAAGCCTTCCAAAATCGGGAAACAAATTGCACTCCCCTATCTGAAACTATGTCTTCAGGAATGCCGTACAATCGGAATACATGTGTAATAAATAACTCGGCCAACTCCTGAGCCGAGGGGAGTCCCTTCAATGGCACAAAGTGGGCCATCTTGCTAAAGCGGTCAATTATGACCCAAATGACTGTCATACCTTCAGATCTGGGAAGCTCACCCACAAAATCCATGGACAGGTGGGTCCACGGCTCACTCGGGGTGGGCAAAGGCTGTAATGTACCGACAGGTGCCAGCCGGGAGGGTTTGCTCCTGGCACATATCGTACACTCCTTCACATATTCCTTGCAATCTGCTGCCAGTGACGGCCACCAGGCGCATCTGGCCACCAGATCCTGTGTTCTAGATGCCCCTGGATGGCCAGCATTCTTATGCGCATGGAACATCTCCAGTACCTGGAGACGAAATGGCAGAGGAATAAACAAAACCCCTGCGGGCTTCCCTTCCGGGATGTCCTGCTGAAAGGGAGTCAAAGTCTCCTTCCAGTCCTCCCAAGTTCCAGTTGCTGCCAGTATCAACCTCTGGGGAACAATGGTCTCTGGAACGGAGGGCAGTGCTGTCTCTGACTCGAAACACCTGGATAACGCATCCGCCTTAACATTTTGGCTACCTGGAGTGTACGTAATAATGAAACTAAACCTGGAGAAGAACAGCGACCACCGAGCCTGGCGCGGGCTCAACCTCTTAGCCCCCTCGATATACTCTAGGTTTTTGTGATCGGTGTAAACCGTGATGGTATGCTCAGCTCCTTCTAACCAATGTCGCCATTCCTCGAAAGCCAACTTGATGGCCAAAAGCTCCCTGTTGCCAATATCGTAATTCCTCTCTGCAGGGGAGAACCTGCGAGAGAAATACGCACACGGGTGCAATCTACCCTGCAAGCCTGACCGCTGAGACAGCACAGCCCCCACCCCAACCTCCGAGGCATCCACCTCTACAATGAATGGGAAAGAGGCATCCACATGTCTGAGGATGGGTGCTGAACAGAATAGGCCCTTCAGGGTGGCAAAAGCCTGTAAAGCCTCAGGAGACCAGTGGGTGGTATCTGCCCCCTTCTTAGTGAGACAGGTAAGGGGAGCAATGACCGTGGAGTACCCCTTTATAAACCGTCTATAGTAGTTGGCGAAGCCAAGAAAGCGCTGAAGGGATTTCAACCCAACCGGTTGTGGCCACTCCAGAACAGCGGAGACCTTGGCAGGATCCATAGATAGGCCCGTGGTGGAGATTATGTACCCCAAGAAAGCGACAGATGTTACTTCAAAGATGCACTTCTCAAGTTTTGCGTATAACGAGTTCTGCCTTAACTGATTCAACACAAACCTCACATGGTTTCTATGTTCAGCGAGGTTGTTGAAGAAGATAAGAATATCATCAAGATAAACCAGAACAAATTTCCCCAACACCTCCCGGAATACCTCGTTAATGAGTTCCTGAAAAACGGCCGGAGCATTACATAGCCCGAAGGGCATCACCAGGTACTCATAATGCCCGTCTGGTGTATTAAAGGACGTTTTCCACTCATCGCCCCTTCTTATGCGCACCAGATTGTACGCGCCCCGCAAGTCTAGCTTAGAAAAGATTTTAGCATCCGTAATCTGAGTGAACAAATCATCTATCAGTGGCAACGGATAGCGATTTTTTACAGTAATCTTGTTGAGACCGCGATAATCGATGCAGGGTCGCAGGCCTCCATCTTTCTTTTTGACAAAAAAGAACCCTGCTCCAGCAGGGGACCGGGACGGGCGAATGAAACCCTTGGCCAAATTTTCACGGATGTACTCCTGCATGGCCAATTTTTCGGGCCCTGACAGATTGTACAAATGACCCCGGGGAGGTACACAACCGGAACGGATATCAATGGGACAGTCGAAAGGGCGATGTGGGGGTAACTTATCCGCTGCCTTGGGACAAAATACGTCAGCATATTCCATGTACTGTTCAGGAACCCCCTCCACCTGAACCCTGGTTTGGCCCAAAGTCACCCTCCCTAAACAGTGCTGGTGACAATGATCGGACCATCTGGTTATCTGACCCGTAGCCCAGTCTATTTGTGGAGAATGGACTTGTAACCACGGCATGCCTAGGATGATAGTGGAGGTTGACATATGCAATACAAAAAACTGTAGATGTTCCCCATGCAGTACCCCTAAGGTGACCTTCACCTGCGGTGTCTGTGACAGGGAACGATTCCGTTGCAGAGGGGAATCGTCTACTGCCGTGACCTGAATGGGGGGACTCACTGGAGTGAGAGGAATACCCAACTCCTGAGCAAATTCAGTGTTCATAAAATTAGCCGCTGAGCCCAAACCAATAAAAGCCTCAGTGGCTACAGACTTATTATCCCATGTAATAGTACAGGGGAGAAGCAATCTTTTCTCTTTTTGGGGTGAGAATGGCGTGCCTAGGGTGTCACCCCCCACTACTCCTAGGCAGACTCGTTTCCCGGCTTGTTCAGGCAGTTTCGCTCGACCAATCTGCATTGGTTCGGGCGGAGGCAAGGCCGGAGAGGTTGAGACAGGCGGATAAGGTGTTACTAGGGGAGTAGCGGATGGTGCCGCGTACGAAGTCACCCTGACACGGTGACTGCCCCTAGCCTGCCTCTGATGACGTAGCCTGCGATCAACTCGAATGGCCAATGATATGGCCTGATCAACTGTCTTGGGCTCAGGTACAGTTAACATTAGGTCGGAGACCTCCTCCGATAACCCAGACAGGAAGTAATCTATCAGGGCAAAGTTGTCAAATCTAGCGGTGACGGACCACCTACGGAATTCTGCCGCGTAATCCTCGACCGACCCTCTGCCTTGGCGCAAAAGTTTGAGCTTCCGCTCAGAGGTTGCCGCAAGGTCAGGGTCGTCGTATATCACGGCCATAGCCTTAAAAAATTCCTCAACTGAGGTCAGAGCTGTATCTGTGGGAGGCAGATTGTATGCCCAGGTCTGGGAGTCACCGGTTAACAATGTTTTAATAAAAATGACCCGTTGGGTCTCAGTCCCCGATGATCGGGGTCTCAATTCGAAATATGACAACACTCTACTCCTAAAATTCCGGAAGTCAGACTTGTGGCCGGAAAACTTATCAGGTACGGGCATACGTATGTCATCACTAGGAGGGGATCGCACCGAATCAACTGACGTCTGAAGGGTTTGCACAGAGCCTTTAAGAGCATCAATTAAGGCTTTGTGCTGGCCCAGTGCTTGATGGATGTTATCCACCGAAGTGGCAAGCACAGACAGAGGGTCAGCTCGTGCGTCCATCAGTATTTTTGGTCTGGCGTTCTGTAACGATCGGTGAAGCACAGAGAGGACCTGATTACCAGTGATCTGCAGAATCACTGGGAATACAGATGTATACCAGATTATACGTGATCTGCAGTATCACTGATAATCCGATATACTAGCTAACCTCTGTTCACCTGAGTAGAGTGTAGTTTTTGGTGTAACACTAACACTTTGAGGACTAGGCCTCAGTGCAGCAAGGAGTACTGCACAGATTCCTTCCGCAGACCTGAGCTGTCCAAGATGGGAGGAGTCAGACTGACAGTAGGAAGGACAGACTGAAAGTAACCTTCAGGAGGAAGGATCACTAACAGAGCGAGGAACCGCCTCTAACAGTAAGGTCGGTTCTCGAGGTCAGACAAGCCAGGTCGTACACACACGGACAGATAAAGTACAAGATCAGAAGGCAAAGGCGGAGTCAAAGTACAGGCAGGGTTCAGCAACGGGGTATCAGATATATCGGGGTACAAAATCAGGAGGCAGAAGCAGAGTCAAGGAATGAGCCGGGGTTCGGCAACAGAGTATCAGAAATATCGAGGTGCAAGATCAGAGTTCAGGAGGGTAGTCAAGGCAGGCAAAAGTCATAACAAATAATCACAATCAAACTAGTACTTTAGCTATCAACAGAATCTAGCTAAGTGTAGGATTACAGCTCCAGCTGGTCCCGGCACACTTGCGGATCTGACTACGGATCTGGGTGCTCCCACATATGTGATCGCACGCCAGACAAAGAGCAAGTGAACAACCAGCAGTATATATACTCTAGGACCTTTCCAGGACCTCCCTAATTGCTGGTCCAATGGGAGCAGTGGAATTTGTCAGCTGACCCAGCTGGTCAGCCGACACCCTTCTAACTGCTATTTAAACTCTGCCTCTGTGCTCGCGCGCGTGTAAGTCTGAATCTTGGTGGACTATCAGTCCCAGCCACACCAGTACTGTTTTGCAATGTATCCAGTGAACTGAGTGCGGGAGCCGCCTCCAATGCGGATTCCGCCGTTCCCAATGCGGATTCCGCCGCTCTGCTTAAGCGGCATGCAGCGTTTTTTCCGCGTTGTGACGCCATGCTGGACGCGGAAACAGCCGCCTCGCCTTGAGAGACAGCGGCTTTTCTGCGTTTCATCACAGATGCATAACAAGACTTTATCAAGGTTTACTTGTTTATACAGCGCTGAAACATTCTGTGTAGCACATTATAGAAATGGCACAACAATGCTTATTACTCAGTGCCTTGTTAAAATTACTAACATCATCTAGGGCACATATTTGGACACAGCCAATTAACCTATGAGTATTTGGGGGCTGTGTGTAGAAACTGAAGTGCTTGGGAGAAATCCATATAACATGGAAGGAACCTACACACTATGGGCTTGATTCACTAAACCATGATAACTCAAATATCACACCTTATCAAAGATATCACACTTTATCAAAGATATCACACCTTATCAAAGATATCACACTTTATCAAAGATATCACACCTTATCAAAGTTAACACGCCTTATCAGAGTAGCATAGCGAGCGCTACGAACCCGCAGGGGTTCAGGGCAGGACAATTGCCACTGCCAATTAGCAGGCATAAGTTCATAGCGCTCGCTATGCTACTCTGATAAGGCATGTTAACTTTGATAAGGTGTGATATTTTTGATAAGGTGTGATTTTTGAGTTACACGATTTAGTGAATCAAGCCCTATATGTGGATACAGAACTGTGAGAGTCACACCTGGGACTCCAGAGCAGCAAGGCAAGACATTGTTAAATAAATACGAAGCTACAGCTGAGGCATTGTGAGACTTTTTCACAAGGAAATTTTCTTGTGAAGGTTTTCCCTCTGTGGGCATTCTTTACATGCTTACAGATTTGCCAGTCAAAACCCTTGATGTTTCTGTACACAGAATCAAAGTGAATTAAACATTAAAGTAGCTATAAAACATTGCTGAGCCAAGCATTAGATGGGATGTGGGAAAAGAGTGTGATTTGCACAAAGTTTTATCAAAGAACTGAAAAGTTTTATCAAAACATTGGCCAGGAAGCCAAATGAACCAACAAGGTGTGAACAACATCCCAAAAATATACAGATAAGTTAACTGGCTTCTTCCTAAACTGGCCCTAGACTGTGATGGGCATTTCACTATGGTTGGGATTAGATTGTGAGCTGAGGGACAGTTAGTGATAAGACTATATAGTCTGTAAAAAGTGCTGCAGAAGACGTCAGCGCTATATAAATGCTAAATAACTATAACACTAGTACACAGTAGTATGAGAACAGGGATTGAAGCAGTGGTCCCCCTTCAGTCCCCCATACCAGCTCGTTGGTGGTATAGTGGCAGTGGTTACCTTTAATTGTCAACGTGGTAATCAGTTACAATAAAAGCGCCCTCTGCTGTCCAGTACAGACATTGCAGACATATCTCTCCTCAGAAATAGGCTCATGTTACTATTAGATTACATGATCACAAGGCAGAGTGCCAGGGTTGCTTCCTGCCAGGGTTGCTTCCCAGGAGAGATTAGTGTGAAAGACCTCTGAATATGCCTGCAAGTGGTACTTTTACTATTGCTGTGCACAGTATACACATCACATACTCATGCGATTACTATAACACTGGCCTCCTGAAGATATTAAGACATCCAGTAAAGATAAAGATCTGGTTCCATGATTATAAAATGAAATGATAACTAAAACAGGAGACAATGCGCCAAGTAAGACCAGGCAGCGATGAATGGGGTAGTGCTATGGAACATCCTGGCACTATATTCATCTACAATCACAATGATAATGCCCCCGTCTTTCAGACTCTCAATATAACCAGTGCCTGGCTGAGGGAAGAGGCAGCGCACTTTACAGCATTGGGAAACAGTGGCGGGGAGCACTGAGCATTGCAGATTAGTGCTGAACTTGTCCGCTGTAGCCTTTATGTGCTCTTTTTTATTTATTTTTTTAGTTTAGTGGGCTTTCAATATTAGCTACAGATGTTACAGATATAATACCGAAGAACATTCTATGTATACCACAGGAAGCTATCAGGGGGAGCACAAAACAATTCAGTCCGAAAACAATATGTGCCAACTAATGCTAGGTACACACAATACAGTTTTCTGACAGATTTACTGTTAGATTGAATATTTCTAACAGGCCCGATCTGATTTTCAATTGATTTTCCAATTGTGTCTCCATTCACTTCTATGGAAAATCAATTGGAAAATCGATCGGAAATCAGTTCGGACCTGTTGGCAGAAATCGATCTGACAGTAAATCTGTCAGAAAATTGTATCGTGCGTACCTAGCATAAAGTTACACATAAGTGTCTGAGGAGTGATCAATTGGAAATCAACCAGGTAGTAGTAATCGATCTTCCACCTTGCTCCACTCAATCTTGATCAGTTTTGGCAGAAATGTGATTGAGAAAAAAATCAAACAGTGCAAAGCTGTGCAGCTGTTGGTCTACTATAATCTTTTCACAATAATAAATGATTGAATATTTTGTTATCAATAAATCTAATGAAAGTAGTAATGGCAGCAGTGTTATCGATGAATGAAATACAAAGAATAGCAACTCTCTACAGGGAAGCCTCTGTCTCTGCGGCAGTTTATAGGCAGCTATTGTCATGTATTGCTATCTGGATCACGGTAATAAAAAGTAACTGAAGATGGAAATTGTATTTTCAGCCCCTCTGTTTTCCTAAAGAGGTCAGTGCACATCATCTTACATTGCCTGTTTAATTCATCCTTCCACGAGAGGCCTTTGTGCTAATGCTGCTGCAAGTTCAGCTTTCCCACTTCACTGCACCTGACAGTTCCTAGCAAAACTGAGAGTTGTAACAGCAAAGCTGGCAAATCTCTCGGAAACGCCTGCTACGCTCCATGCATTATTTACACCGCTGTACGGTCTGATGTCACTGCTGCCACTCAACAGGAAATAAAGAGCAAAACCCAAACGTTCTGGCACTCCAGTTGTGTCACATCTAGTTCACGTTCATCAAAGTGTTATGCCTTCTGCTGGAATGACCTCCCACAATGGAATAAACTGTAAACAATATCAGAAAAAGAGGATGATGGGACCTATTCACCATGAAGGACCACATGGTGGACTAGGGATGGACACAGACCTCACAGCAATAACAAGATGTTAAGAGATTTGCCTGGTCTTAAAACCCCAGTGTGCCTGCAGTCTTTTCTAATATTCAGCCAATACATATAAGCAGTACGGGTTGGTGCACACCAGAGCGGTTCTGAAGCGTTTTTTAAAACGCTTGCAGGGGGAAAACCGCTTGGCTAATGAAAGTGAATGGGATGGTGCACACCAGAGCGGGTCGTTTTTTCCACAAACGCAAACTCAGGGGCTGCAGCATTTTTTAGATTTCTGAGGCGTTTCTGCCGCAGTGTTAAAGTATAGGAAAGTGGAAAACCGCTCTGAAAAATCCTAGATCAAAGCGGTTTTCCAGGCGTTATTGTTACAGAAACTGTTCAGTAACAGCTTTTACTGTAACAATATTTGTAATCTGCTACACAAAAACGCTCCAAAAACCGCTAGACATGTTTAGAAAAACTCTCCACATGCCTAGAATCACTCTGAAAATCTGCTTCAAAAACCTCTAGCGTTTTGCAGATCTGCTAGAAGTTTTTGGTGTGCACTGGGCCCTAATGGGAATTTTTAGACAGGTCTAATGGTGCCCATACACAGTACAATAAAAGCATTTGATTTTTAACCAAAACGATTGAATCAAATGAAAGTTGAATTTTTTTTTTCCATCAAGAAAAATGAACGATTATCCATTTTTATTTTTTTTTAATAAAAATCCGATCAGACATGTTGGAAAAATCTTTATATTCGATCTAACGGAATAATCGGACTAGAATTGAAACAAAAATAAAAATTGTACCATGTATGGGCACCATGAGAATGAGAAATAGATGTATTGTGTCCAATGTTGGATGAGGTCACTTATGATTTGTGATGCTGCAGCTGACTAAGGTTACATTATATCTCGCCACTATAGCATCCGCATTATAATCCTTCCATTCTGTTTTATTTTAATATTTTAATACTCCATTCTGTATAGTGCACCCTAATATAATGCTCTGGTCTTTTAGGTGACCATAGTGCATTTTCATTAATGGTCATATTGCCCCTATTGATAGTACTCTTTATTATAGTGCTTCACCTCTGAATACAGGAGACAGGAAGGCTTGAAACCCTACAGGGAGCACCAAAAAAGATCACAGAAACCAAGGCTCATGTGATATTTCTGCATCTGTTTGTGGTCAGTGGATGCTGTAAGATGTTTTATGCAGGAAGGAGAGGCAGAATACAGTTCCATGTCTATGCTGCCTGGCACATTTTCACGCAACCTGTTTCTATGGCACAGTGTTAATTTGCGGTGGCAGCAGATGGTGGAGCTGGACTTTGCTTCATGACCACTTTCTTTCTCAGAGGAGCTTGTCTGCTTTTTTTTAAATGAGGATGCAGGGCAGTGCACAGCCTGGCTTTGTTTAACAAGGACCAATCAAGCAACTCGCTGACACACTGGTTTGAAAGCTGTAATACCAACTTGCCTGTGGTCAGAGCTCCCATATGTTTTGATTCAACTGATACAATCCCAGCGACTGGCAATAAAGCCTCTCCCTTAGAATGCTGATTATCCATGTGCATGAATATATGCTGCAAAATGAGGATCTTCACTATATACTTTATGTAACCGACTCAAAAAGAAAAATCTGTTTAACACAGAAGTGTAACATCCAAAGTACAGTTAGCACTGCAAGCATCCTTTGTTCCAGTAATGTTCCTACATTCCAGACGTCATCAGAGTGTTTCTGCCCAAACATCACCACAAGCATAAAGCTCTGCTTAATGTAACCAGAGGGCTTGTGCTGTTTCCATTCCCAAGTACCCAAGTACACGCAATATGGGCACTCATATGCATCTTTTTGTCATCATAACCAAATATTCTGCTCCTTTCGGTATGTATTTGTGTGGAGAGGGAATACACGTTCCTATCTTACTTCTGTTTCTTTATTTCCTCAATAATTGGTACACAAATTTGCCAACGTATGTTGTAGAATTTGTTGAGCTTATATACATACCACTATATATTATATAGCATAGATGAGATATGAATTGCCTCAGTCTCTTGCTCCCTGGTTACCATGGAACCCTTTGCAGACTGAGATGCAGATACCAGGCTTCCCAAAGTACATGCAAAGGTCCCTTTCACGCTACATGTGTTTCCAGCACATTATGCGTGCAGTGTGTAGATCACAAGGACTCTGGTGCAGTAATGTAAACTGTGGTGTTCCCACTAGTGCAATCTGATTATCAGCAAACACACTGCATGCTTTGGAAGTACACCAAAAATCAAAGAGCAAGTACACAGGAAAAACTTGTATTCTTTGAGTGCCCTCACAGTGGTATAAGCATGCCACTTGTGGTATTTTCAAGTCCTAGCAACAGATCAATTAGGCATATGGAATGACAGCATCATTTCATCCAACCAAAGTCAGGAGGACTGAAGCTACAAAGTAGATTGCAACGGAAATACAATCTTACAAGTGCTACCATTCTTGTATTAGCATTACTTTGCATTGTTATTCTTACTGTTCACTGGCTACATGTTTCATTCAAAGATGACCTGTAAAAATACGAGAACAATTAAACTAAGAGGCCCACTTATTATTAGCCATTCATTCCTTTGCTTCCACCCACAGCAGTTCTTTGCAATCTTTAGGACCCTTGGGAAGGACCACAGAGGTTTATGTGTAATGGAGTTAGCAGGGAACACATTACTACCTAGTTCATGGTTCTCTGCATCATGTGATGCAGAGTAACCAGTGATGCAGAATGGGGGTCCCAAGGACTCTCTGCTTACATCACAACAAGTGAACATGTCCAGACTGTCTGCAAACAGCTGTTGAATGCAGCCTTCGGTTTCTGTGCTGTGAGAGGTCTGCTATGGTTTGCCAAAATGTGAGGCCTGAGCCTTTGAAGACTGTTTTCCCCATATCCTTAATTTTAACAACATTATGCTGTACGGGAATACACCATGAGTTTCTTTGGCAGATACATGGCTCAATAGATAATTTCCAAGAGGTCCAATCTGATTGCAATAGTTTTTCTGATCTATGGTATTTCCTCATATAAGTAAATGGAAATCGATCAGAAAAACGTTCAGAAAATCAAATGGCCAGTAAATCTGTTGAAAAAACTCATTGTGTATTCCCATTATCTTTTACTGTCTTTGTCAGAGTTTGCTGTATGTGAATATTCTGGCTTAACATTTTATTAAGTCTTGCCCCCATTAGCATCTCCTGTCCTAGTCTAGTTTATATAAAATCTCTGGCTGAGTACAGTTCCATTTGTGTGTGGATTTTGTTGACTTCCCAGCCTTTATCTCACCTCCCAAAGGAAAGTGCTGGAAAATTGGGTTAGTAGGGGGAGAATGATCAATGGAAACCTTACTGGCCCTTTTTATTGCACTTTCTGTAGAAGTGCTGTGGGGAGGCCAGGATCAGTATGCATTCAATGATGCTTCTGTTGTTTGACTGATGTGCTGCAAGTTCCCCTACAGCCTGTATTACAAACTGATCACTTACTGGTTTCTAGGAAACATTAGTGGCAGTACAAACTGCATGGTGTACTTCTTTGTTTCTGATTAATTAACATCAAGACACTATTCAAAGGCATTTTAGTATGGTGCGTGGCCCCTCAGTTATTCACTAATGAAAATGGAACAGTTAATAGCTGATGCTGTTGTTATTAAAAGCTTATACAGATGTAAAGAAAAACTGGTTCTTGTTATGAGTCATCGTGTATCGCATTATCACTGAATGCTTTATACTCTGAAAATATATATCAGCTGGCCACATTCATCCAAAAATGCCTTTACCCATTTCTCCACAGCAGCGTGATTTATGGGTCAGGGCAGGCACTACTTTGACCAGCATAATAGCCAATAGCTGTATGCAGGCCAGAACCACTTAATTCTAAGCTATTGATTACAAAGGTGCCTGTTTTGCCATATAAGTCTCTCTCTACTTAAATTTGAGGAGCATTCTTGAATTATACAAATTGCTTAATGCTGGGAATACACGTTACGTTTTTTGCGGAGAATCGTTCTGATAGATGCCTTCAATGATAAAATTCCGATATGTCCGATTCTCCGCTCGATTCTGTTCCACTTGATTTCTCATAGAAGTGAATGGAAAAAAGATAAGAAAAAGGAGCAGAAGATAAGAGAATCAAGCAGAGAATCGAATGGCTAATAGATTTCGCAATTGAGAATCGAACACGAAAAAAGTAACGTGTATTCCCAGCTTTAGGATCCCTTGTAAAGTATATTGGACAAGAAAAGACTTTCTTAATTTTGGTTTCAAATTCTCACAAAATGAAGAATAACAATGTTAATAATTTAATCCTTTCCCCACCACAGGCTATTTCCCCTTGTCACGCGGGTAAGCAGCGTGATATGTGTATCTATGCCCCTGGTGCTGAAGTGAAGTCCACAACATAGATACGCATTAAGGGCTGGTTCACACGGACGCTTGGCGGTGTCTACCACCAAGTGTTCGGGACTTGTCGGCTAAACTCTCCCATTCACCTCCCATTCAAGTGAATGGGAGCACTTAGCATCATGCGGTTACCGGCAATTACCGTCAATTGTGCAAACGCGGTGTACAGGTCCCGATTTAACGTGTCATTTCAGCCGGCCCTAGAAGCTGCATGTGGCTTCTGGGATCGCTTGGCTGATGCGTCTTCTTGTCCCCTTGCGGGGATGACAACGTTGATCAGGCCAGGAAGCCGACAATCGCCGTACCGCCGCCCCCCGAAAGAGATGTCACAGGATGACGCGGTTTCCGCCCCCCCCCCACCCCTACGCCGACAGATGTCTGTGTGAACCAGCCTCAAAGGTAATGAAAATCAAATTTAATGCAAGTGCCCTCTTTCATAAAGGGGTATACAGTATACTATATTAATGTTGAGAATTGCTGCCCTGGTTGTAGGGAGGGCTGGGAATCATACAGTGACTTCCTGATCTGCCATTTGCAGGTCAAATGTCAGGCTTGTTCTACTTAGCCAATCCACAACTGGGATTTTTCCCAGCTATTAATTAATGCTGCATAGTGTGGCAGTAGTAATTTAGGCCCTACAAGAGCAGGTATTCGTTTACTTTAATGAATATGATTATTTATGTGTGAGACAGTCATAGACATGGCTGACTATGAGATTTTACCTTCTTCTAATGTCATCAATGTTTGCCCATTTTAGAATATAACTGGATATTTTAGAACATCAGTGACTCATTGGAAGAGATACAAATTCATCCTTCTACAGCTGAGATCAGGTGGAATGCTGCTTTCAGATTGCACGCAATGCTTTATTACACTTTGCACATCGCTGTATGTGGTTTTTTTTAGCTCTTCTGTTTGAGAGATTGATGTTGAATGTTCTCAGCAGAGACATGATGACAATACTTGGGAGTATTGAGAAAAATTACCTGATCATCATTCTGTCATTTCTGGTTACATAGCTAGAAAGATTGTACGTAAGGACAAAATATCCTGTTCCACATTATTACAATGCCTACATTAACAAAACAGATCTTAGTGAGCTGTACAGTCAGCTATCAGGGAAAGGAAGCAATCTCTTTTCTTTGTTTTGCCCTGATCAGCTAGGCATTGCTATGCTTTTATTTTGTCATGTTAGAAAAAATATGGGGGTGTTTTTCCAATCTCGGGCCTTGTGTGTTCAGTGAAACACTGAAACGTGAGAAATGTGAGAAGCCCCATTCCACAATGATGGCTGGAAACATGCCAACATCCACAGCGGAGTATCCCGTGCTCAGGTATGACGGAATTGCCTTTCAGCTGATGGACGTTATTACGGCATCTTTCACTGAAGCCGAAAATGATGTGTGCTGCAGCAAACTGTGCAGTGACCTCCTCTGACAAGGGCATCCTGCTCACCCCTCAAAGACATCTGAACTGCCATAAAATCACTCAATGTGTCATTTACATCTAATCAAATATCAAGTAACTGTTTTGATAGCGTGCAACAATGAGAGCCTCTGCTCCACCTCTGTCCTGGAAAAGCAACAAGTAAAAGGGAAAAGAGAAAGAGACAATAATACTCTATTGCTGGTTGAAGTTGGTTAATTAAAGGTGCCCATTGATAGAGCGATTTTAGCAAACTATCACGTTTGATACGATCATTCAGATCAAAACACCCCCCCCCCCCCCCACACACCCTGTGTATTTAGTAAGGGAATTCCATATATCCATGTTTTAACCAATAACCATAAAACAGGGCTGCAGGAATCCTGCCAAGATCTAGGAGGTTAGGATCGAGCAACAACTTCAGGAGTGAGGTCAGGTTAAGATCTTGGGGAGGAATGATCATTCTGCCACCATTTTTTTGACATTTTCCCTTCAGAAATAGCATTTAAAAACAAGTATTATGTTCCAAAAAGACCAGGCCCATATGCAATTCACTTTTTCTCCTGAGTTTTCTCCTAGGTGATATTTTCACAACTTGTCATAAAAAGCATTTTAAGCCACCAACAAGCAGGAAGATACTCAAAATAATTTTGATTGTACTGTTTCACCAACTTTGGGATACTTGTTCAATTGTAAAATGCTAAAAAGTTAGGTTAAAGAGATGATAAAAATGATCTCCTAGGAGATAACGCGGGAGAAAAAGTGAATTGCATATGGGCCTAGGTGTGGATGAGACACCAAACAATCATGTATTAAAGTGGATACGACAGTACGTTTGAGGAGCATACATAGGTGCTTTATAAATTACAGTGAAAAAAAAGATACCGAGGGTGTATAGAGAATAAGTGAGGTGTAAGAACAGATATGGAGAGGGGAATGTCACACAGTCCCTGTATGACTAGCAGCTGTGTCTAGACAAATACATGGAGTGGCCAGAAACAGCATCTAGTTACTGGTACTAGTACTAGTAGACTTGCAGTAACCAGGCACCAGTGCTAACGACTAACTGCTATGATTAGCATGAGACAAGCCAGTTATTGTGCCATGCCCATACAGTAACAAGCAGCAAGGATTTGTATTGCACAGTGCTGATACGTGCAGAGTACACAGAATTACACAAAAAGGGTTGCTTGACTAATTTAAAGTTTAAAAGTTGTATTGTGGGGCTTCTGGCTGGATACAATGGAGCTCAGGTATAGCACAGTGCTGTCTGTAATACTTGATCGCACATATGTGTGGTTCTATCTTATGCATTTTTTTATCAATATTAAATATCTAATGCAATCATGGTATTGAATGCAAAGGAAAAGTTGTACTCTCACGACTGCCAAAATAAAGTTATTTTAATAAAAAACAGAAATATATTTTGGGATCTATTTCTAATGACCTGTCGGTAGAGTCTAATGTGGAAATTTTGGAGACACATAGCTTGGCACAAAAAAATGCTTCACTTTACATTTGTCATATAAAGGAATAACTGCCATAGCAAATTTACCATCAGCTCATTCTAAAGCACACACTATGTACAATTATACATGGCCAATGATAAAAAAAAATGAATTGTAAAAAAATTTAAGCATCCTTACCAATTGACAGCTCAAGAATGGATTTTTGTTATCTCTCCCTTGCCAATACTGCTGTGTTATAATGAACTTTCCTAACACATGAACAATGCAGTATATTATTGCCAGGAGCAGCAGCCTACCATTTCATCAAATATTCCTGCACTACGTCCAAGTTTATACTCTTTCTATTGATCAGGACTTTAAAGGAAACTTGACTGAAAGAAAGCGGAAGGTGCCATTTTTATTTCCTTTTAAAATTCTAATTGCTTGGCTGTTATGCAGATATCTCGAGGTAGGACAACTGATTATGTGGCCACTTATTCAGGAAATATCAAAGGCATGGGATCAGCATAACAGACAAGTAAGTAGCATTCTCTATAGTAACAAGCCAAGGTTGCTTCCATATTCCTCACACCGATGGTACCCTTTAGCGGACTGAAATGAAATAAACTAACATTTATAAGCACTTTTCTCCTAGAGGACCCAAAGCCAGTGAGAGCTAAGGTGAACAGCAGTAATATACAGCACACTTAGTAATGGTACACCATGGTACACCAGTCATAATTTGCCTATCCTACCATCGTCTAGGGTCAGTTTCAAAGGGAGAAGACAGTTAATTTATCAGTATGTTTTGGGGAGTTAGTTGGAAACCAGAATGCCTGGATAAAATGCACATAAACATGGGGAGGACATACAGACTTCAAACAGCCCGTGTGCTTACTGGCTACCTATCTAACCTGGGATGCTACTACTGTGAGGCAAGGCTGCTATCCACTATGCTACAATGCTGCCCTGGATAAGGAAAGGCAAATACAGTGCTGCTGCACATATTGTGCAGTGAAATATTATTGTGATCATCCTGACTGTAGATTTTTACTACAGCCAGCATCTAACAACATTGCCAACATCTACACAGAATAAGAGATTACCATATTTAATGCAAACTATAGTCAGGTTGATCTTCACACTGCAGACGTGTTGCAAGAATGCAGAAAGATTGCACAACCACTTGGTGTGTGGTCACTTCGCTAAGGTAGCTGTATACATAGGGTTTTAGTAAGCTCATGCAGATGATGCGGACTTGTTTGGCTTACCACTGACACCAACATGATACTTACTGCAATAACTCAATCCTCAGGGAGTGATCTTTTTTGCACAAATGTTGGGTTAGCACCGAGTAACTATAGAAATGCCAGTTAACACCAAATGATCTTTCTCTCTTTATTGCCACATGCTTACCTGGTGAAACTCTGGTGTCATTAGGAACAGGATCAACAAACAACAAAGAGCAGCTGACCTGCTGATGGCAGCAGCATTATGTGTATGGCCACCATTACTTGCTATGTTGTTGATGGTAAACAAACATAAGACTACTGTAAGCTGAAAATAATTATTTGGGATGGCTGGATAGTGTACTGGTTAAGGGCACCATCTTTGACATGGGAGACCAGGGTTCGAAACCTGGCTAGAGTCAGTACCTATTCAGTAACGAGTTCAAGGCAAGACTCCCTAACACTGCAGGGTGGCCTCTTGAACATGTCCCCGTGGTTGCAGCTCTTGAGCACTTTGAGTCTGACAGGAGAAAAGCGCTATACAAATGTTCGGATTATTATTACTATTATCATTATTAAATACATTTATACTGCCAATCACATTTTGTTTTGGTCCAGGATATACCCAAACTGACATTTAATGTTCATGATAGCAAATTAATCTGTGAGCCACAAGTTCAGCTGACAGCAGTGGGGGCAGGTGTCATAAGAGGAGTAATAAGACGCAAGCAAGAGGATTTAATTTTTATAGCTTTAACTTTACATAACTACTGATATACTAGCAGCAGGAGGAGTGAGTCAGGGTCAATTATGTAACAAAATGTATGCCTTTATTCAGCTGTTGTCAACCCAAACTGTAAACTGTTATAACAATTGTTAGCCTAGATTGGCTGGGAGTCCACCAGTTCGCACATATAGTATATACATACTTTATATTATTTTATTCATGCTTTTTGGATGCATTCACAACAGTCTGTCAGCCAATATACTGTACATTTACATGATGAAAATATGATAACACGATTTTTGGACCTTAACTCTGCAACCCGGCATGTCAAAAACTTAACATCGAGTCTTCAAAGGACCTCTGTGACCAATTTGCCCATTTCTTCACAGACAAAGTCTCCGCTATAAGGTCCGCCATCCAACTTACAGCATCTGAGCCTAATATAGCGCCGAAGACCATTAGCAGAGACAATGTAACACCTTGGTCAAACTTCAAAGAAATTGATGAAGAAGTCACATCAAGCATCCTCCTTCACGTCCGCCTAACTACCTGTGACCTAGATCCTGGCCCAACACAGTTCATGTTGAACTGCCCCGACCTGTTCGTACCGGTATTCCTAAAAATTGTTAACTGTTCCTTAAAATCAGGGATATTTCCTGCTTTACTGAAGGAAGCAATCATCAGGCCTCTCCTCAAAAAACCCTCCCTGGACCCAGATGCAATGACCAGCTACAGACCTGTCTCTAACCTTTTCTGGGCAAGCTAATTGAAAAAGCTGTTTACCTCCAGCTAGAAGCCAAAATCCTACAAAACAACAGTTATGACCCATTCCAGTCTGGCTTCAGGAAACACCACAGCACTGAAACGGCCCTCATCCAAATATGCAACCACCTGCTCATGGCAAGAGACAGAGGAGAGTGCTCCATCCTCATACTGCTAGACCTTTCTGCAGCCTTTGATACAGTTGACCATGACATCTTGATAAACAGGCTACAGGAATACTGCGGCATTGATGGCATAGTTCTTCAGTGGTTCCAATCCTTCTTGAGTGGCAGAACCCACAAAGTGTCTATGGGGCCCTTCCTGTCCACCCCTGTATCACTTAGGTATGGGGTGCCCCAGGGCTCAATCCTCTCTCCCCTGCTTTTCACGATTTACATGTTACCGCTGGGAAAACTAATCCAAAAACATGGCCTGACATACCACTGCTATGCAGACGACACTCAACTATATCTTTCCTTCAAGCCTGGTGTGACAGACCCAACTCTAACTATAAACGCCTGCTTACGTGAACTACAGCAATGGATGAATGACAACTGGCTGAAACTAAATGCAGACAAAACTGAAGTCCTTCTGATAGGAGGGCAGAGCATGATAACAAAACAACTTAACTTGCAGTCTTCACCACTGGGAATAGGAGGCACGGATCTGCGCAGCTCTGATCATGTGCGTAGCCTGGGAGTTCTAATTGATTGGGATTTAAACTTCAGAACTCAAATCTCTGCTGTGGTGAAATCATCCTATTTTCACCTGAAGAACATTGCAAAAATCAAGCACCTCATACCCCCAGAAGATCTGCCAACCTTAGTCCACGCCTTCATCACATCCCGACTGGACTACTGCAATGCTCTCTACACTGGCCTTCCAAAAAAGGTCTTGTACCGACTACAGCTGATACAGAATACTGCTGCCAGACTGCTAACCAACCAACCCCGTCACTGCCACATAATGCCAGTCCTGCACTCCCTTCACTGGCTACCTATAGAATGGAGGGTCCTATTCAAGATCGGCCTACTGACATTTAAATCCCTGAATAATTTAGGCCCTGGATACATGAAAGATATGTTGCAGCTGCGTAGCAATCCCCGCATTCTCAGATCAACAGGTTCTAATAATCTAGTCATACCCAGAGTCCACTTGGAAACTTTTGGTCCCAGAGCCTTCTGTCATGCTGCCCCTACGTTTTGGAACTCCTTACCTCAACAGATCAGGACAGCTCCATCCCTGGACGTGTTTAAATCCAGACTGAAAACCCACCTGTTCAGTTTGGCATTTGCAGAAATATAACTTTTGTTGTGTGAATACTTCATCCTACTAATTACTGAATCTGAGAGAGCCTAAGCGCTTTGAGTCCTATGGGAGAAAAGCGCTATAGAAATGTTATTGTATTGTATTGTATTGTATACCACATGTCCCCCCCCCCCCCACCCCACCCCCCAAGCTTTGAGATTGAGCTCACAGGAAAATGTAAAACAATCTTGAGTCTTCAGAGATGCAATTTGAAACCACACAATTTCTTGTGTCACAGAACTGCGGTCAACTGACTTGTAAAACTTTTAAAGTAACATTTTACTTGTAGACGATGGGAGAGCACTTACAGACAATCCAAAGTAGAAATGTTCTGTACCTGCTGTAAATAGCAGATGCTGAATTTCTATAAACTGTCCACAGCAGTGTTGTTACTTGGTTTGTTATTGTGTAATGTGATATCTGTTGTGTGATTCTATTGTTAATAGCTAGCAGTGCGTTAAATGCGTGTGCTAGGTAAAGCTTTGTTTCCTCTGCGGAGTGAAGCCTATCACAGCAGAAAGTAAGCAGAAAGGCATACACACAGCAAAGGCACTATTCAAAGCTGGGGAACATATAAGGTGATGGAAGTATCTGTAGGGGCACACGCATGCCATATACGCATTTCGATCTCAGATCTTGATATTCAACATACAAAAGAATGGGGCAGGGGTAGTGTGTTTTGTCAAATTCTAGTGCTTAATTGTTTTAAACCCATTTCTAAAGGCCCATACACACGTCGGATTTTAGCGAACGACCCGTCGTTTGAACGTTTTCGCGTCAAATCCGACGTGTGTACAGACTATCGTTCGGGTGATAAGACTGGTTACCAACGATCCGCCGGGCGGATCGCTGGTAACCAGTCTTATCACCCGAACGATAGTCTGTACACACGTCAGATTTGACGCGAAAACGTCCGAACGACGGAACGTTCAACCGGCGGGTCGTTCGCTAAAATCCGACGTGTGTATGGGCCTTTAGCCTGAGGGCAGGATAGTGTTATTGTTCATTCATTCCTGATACATATAACTGCTAATTGAACCAATTAATTAGATTTTATTATCTTGACCAAATCACCCCAAAAGGTCCTGCAATGTAATGATAACCTACAGCTAATATCAAACAGCAGGTCAGATGATAATACAATCAGTTCAGTGAAAATTCTAAATTGGTGTGAGGAGCAGACCCTAAGCATTAAGCCCAATCTACACAATACGATTCTTTGTACGATTCTATTTACGATCCGATTAAATCTGACATGTCCGATCAGGATTCGATTCAATTCAATTCGATTAGCCATTGCAAAACAATGGCAAATCGAATTGAATCGAATCGAATCCTGATCGGACATGTTGGATTTAATCGGATCGTAAATAGAATCGTAATCGAATCGTACAAAGAATCGTATAGTGTAGATTGGGCTTACACACACACAAGACTGTCCTTGGCTGAGGCTGGTCGGAGCTGTCTCGGCCGAGAATCTAGTGTGTGTACAGGTGTCCCTCAAAGTCGGCCGAGTCCATCATTCCCCTCTTTACCCTGCACTCAGTAGTCACTCCATCTTTTATGGCACAGTGGTCCTTCCTCCCATGAGACAAAACACATTGCCTGGCTGTTGCCTAGCAACACATCTACAGCATTGAGTCCCTGCAGTGTCACCTTCAGGATCAAGTTTGATCCTGCAATGCAAATTTAAAGGGAAGTGTGCATATGTGTGCACGTGTGTGTGTGTGTGTGTGTGTACACATCTGTGTGTATACACATCTTTACTTATACTGCACTGCTTTCAGCAATTCAAAACAATGCAAAGGGATTATTTATATTTATTTCAATTTTACTTCAATCACAGTCACAGTAGCAATTTTTGCAATGCGTAAAAATCATAATTACATTTTTAAATGTGAAAAATGAAAATACTACCTAATTCATCATAGACCGCAACTAAGCTAAGTTACATAAAATACAGCTAATGCACTTCAAAATTGCATATGATATTTCATACAAAATGCCATGTTCTGCATCCCATTGGCTTGCATTGACACATGAATCTGCTGTTCGAATGTATTTTAAATGTACAAAAATTACAAACGCATATTCAAATCACAAATGACCAGATCTAAATTGTGATGTCACTGAAATACATTAGATGAGCAGCGATTGCACTTTCACAAAAATGGGCGCATTTTCAATAAGTGTGGGCTCTGTTCCGGTCTATACCAACAGATTTTTTCCATTGACACCTGGGAAACACCAACTACTACACCAGCTGTTGTGTGCAAGTGGCAAAATAATTGTTAACAGATGATAGAGATTGTATATATGGGCAGTTTTAATACTTTCTTAGGGCAGAATTTACCAAATAAATACAGCATTCCATTAACCCAAGGCACCTCATTCTCTGACGCCACACCTGACTTGCAAAGTAACATAAGGAGCTTATTGATGTCTGTAAACACTGATAATATGAATAGCTACCTACCAACATTTCTAATCCATCAACTTTCCTTTTCAGGAGATAATCTCATTCCAGTGGTGCTATTTACAAGAACTATTCAAAGAAAGACTATGACCGCTGCACAATCATGCTAACCTGAGCTCTAGCCTGCACTTCTTATTTTGTCAGTCTATTCATATTGCACTGACAAAGTCTGCAATGCCTGATAAAGTTATTTACTTATGAAAGTCACACACACACACACACACACACCTCTGGCGGTGATACTGTACAGTGTTGTGGAGCCCTAACCAATACAACACAATTTTTAGTGCCTTTACAGAGCAGTGGGAAGGGTACTATAGGGCCAACAGAAATATCTGACCAGGCCAGTATTGCATCTGGAAGGGGGGGGGGGGGGGGGGAGTGTGGAATGACAAACTGTCAGTCAATGACCCTGCGGCAGAGTGTGCCGACAGGGTCATATGCATAGCGCTGCCATCTCCCCTCCCCCGGACACCCCACACACAGTTACGTACTCCCTGCTGGACAATAAGTACATCACTGGGATTCCCAGGTTCCCCATTGTATTTGCATCGTTCCGTGCCACTGCCAACTTTTTTAAATGTATGCGTCGCTCATTGACTATTATTATTTCCACTGCCAAAGCGTCATCATGGATGTCTGAGTATAACATGCTGTTGACTTTGCGACGGCTTGGCGGCAAATCGGGCAACTCCAGCGCAGTGCAATGGAGTAAGTGTGCTAAGCCCCATAGACTTTCATTGCTGTTGCGTTACTTTGCGTGCAAAAAAGTTAATGCAACGCAATGGAAATGGCCTAGTGTAAAAGAGGCCTTAATGATTATAGCTAGTAACTGGTCCTCCACAGTTGCAATACTTCCTGTTTTGTGCAGCTTATTTCTCATGTAGGGATATGGGACATACTGAGGTGTTACTGGGCTTAGCCAAAGCATGAAATCACACTAATTTTATGATCAGAAAAAAAAATGTTAGGTCCTTTATAGCTGAGTGCACTGAACTAGAAAGTAGTAGCTTTTACTTGCTGCTTAGAAGTGGCCCACACAATAATGTATGAAATAATCAGAATCAGAATCAATTTATTTTTCGCCAAGTAAGTTTGCACCTACAAGGAATTTGTCTTGGCAGTTGCTTAACAAACACAAACAAAAACAATACAAGGACAGACAGTGTGAATATTACAAGTTAAAGAGAATCTGTACTCTAATATTCTTACAATAAAAAGCATACCATTCTATTCATTATTTTCTCCTGTGCCCCTCTGTGCTGTTTCTGTCACTCTCTGCTGCAATCCTGGCTTGTAATTAACAGTTTTAGGCAGTGTTTACAAACAAACTAACCAGCTTCTAATAGGCTCAGCTAAGCATAGTGTGTGAGTCATTCAGAGTGTGCAGGGGGCCTGCAGAGGGTGTGTATCGCTTCTACCAATCACAAGCAGCCCTGCACATTCCACACAATCAAGCCTTAGCCCGACAAACAGGACAGAGGAAAGATACATTGATTTATTACAGAGACAGTGCAGTTAGGAAAGACTGCAGTAAGCCAGAGCAGATTAGAACAGGCATAGGAACTTATAGGATAGAAGAACTAAGGCTGAAAAATGTGTTACAGAGTCTCTTTAAGGACAAGTTAACTGATGATTATGCACCCTATAACCTTCAGTGTAAGAGATTTCCAAATAACAGATCTCAAATCTGAACTGCAGAGATCTTGTAAAGCACTTTTCACAAGTAGTATTACAAACGTATATTTTGCACTTACATATTACTAACAAAAGTCTCAATTTTACAGTTTTGGTGTGCAGTTCTTAATGGTACAAGGCTGCTGTTGTTGTGCAGTTCTGACCATTATACGTGCAAACAAAAGACTTGCTTTGCTCTATTCATATGTAAAGCTCCACCCTTTCATTGTGAGAGATGATTAGCGACAGCATCTTGTAATAAGCTCCAGTGTTATATATTGTACTTACTATGGAATTGTTTGTGACAATGGAATCTAGGTCACATTAAACTGCAACTCGGTAAACAGCGCCCCAGGTTATGAAAAAGTAGTTTTTATATATAACCAAATCGGATATCAGTCTGCTGGCACAAAGGCTAATTCGCCAACCGCAAGCTCTGATGAATGCGAATTATCATAGCGTTACCATATTACATACGTATTATAATGTTACGTGCGAACCAATTTGATATCAGCTTTTACTTTTCTTTTTCCTCCATGCAGACATTGATCATTTTGGGTGACAGTCTGAATGTCTGTGCAGCTGTAACCTGCACTCAGTGGCCTGTATCCTAGCTTTACTGGATGCTGGAGGCACCCTTGTGCTGCTTTGATGGTTCTAAAGCATCTCCGATTCTCTACAGAGGAGAAAATGGCCTAATGGTCACATGTCTGCAGGCTCTCCAATAGAATAAAGGTATTTATTTATCTATTGCTAGGCAGAAATTACATAAACTAAGCCAGTGTCTACATCTGCAGTCGCAGTGCATATAATTCAAAAACATTTCTATGGCATACTTTAAGGTTCACTTTAGGATGCAGCTACTGCCAGTGTTGAAAGATCTTTCATTTTCACTTGTAGCATAATGACTTGTCAGCCCAGAACTTCTGCACTACTGCAGATGGTGACAGTAAATTGATGGAGTCAAAAAGGATTTCTCCACCCACCCCTGGAATCTGAATACAGCATCAATGATTCGTGAATGGTTTGAAAACTTGTTTTTTCAGTCTGTTGAGTAGGAAATAAATGTAGCATCCTTACATCTATGTTCTTTGCTGATGATACAGATACAGTGTAAGCTAGTTATACACTATGAGATGAGAAATAATCAATATTTCCCTGATCAAAAGCAATCAGTAAATATCAATCATTTTACTACCTTGCACCAACTGATTTTGATCACATGACTGCCATCACTACCAACGGCCTGCAAAGAAAAAGTCTAGTTAATGCATACCTTAAAAACAACCTGTAAGGAAACGCGGAAAAGCCGCCGCGTGTACTGACAGCGAGGCGGCTGATTCCGCGTCCAGCGCGGCGGTTTGCACGCAGCAGCGTGCGTCTGGTGTGGCTGGGTCTGTTAGTTCACACAGATTTAGGAATACGCGCGCGCGCGCGCGCTGAGAGGCAGAACATTTATGTCAGCCAAGGAGGGATCAGCTGACCAAGCGGGTCAGCTGACCTCGTCAGAGCAAGTGACTATTGGTCAATCACTGATGGGTGGCGCCGGAGAGCGCTGCTCTATATATAGTTACTGCTGCTCAGTCTCAAGTGGTCTGCCGTTGCGAACACTACGTGGAAGCACTCAGACCTTAGTCAGATCCTACAGTGTGTTTGAACCAGGAGGACCTGGGAATTCACACTGAGCCAGATTACTTCTGTTTATCATTGTGTTATTATTCAGACTAGTTCCAGGGTGTCGAGACCACGGACCTCACACCCAAGATTAGGGAACTTGTGTTATCATTGTGTTATTATTCAGACTAGTTCCAGGGTGTCGAGACCACGGACCTCACACCCAAGATTAGGGAACTTGTGTTATCATTGTGTTATTATTCAGACTAGTTCCAGGGTGTCGAGACCACGGACCTCACACCCAAGATTAGGGAACTTGTGTTATCATTGTGTTATTATTCAGACTAGTTCCAGGGTGTCGAGACCACGGACCTCACACCCAAGCTTAGGGACTTGTGTTATCATTCTGTTATACTTCAGACTAGTTCCAGGGTGTCGAGACCACGGACCTCACACCCAAGCTTAGGGACTTGTGTTATCATTCTGTTATACTTCAGACTAGTTCCAGGGTGTAGAGACCACGGACCTCACACCCAAGACTAGGGATACTGTGTACCATCTTAGTATACCCCAGACTAGTTCCAGGGTGTAGAGACCACGGACCTCACACCCAAGACTAGGCATTGTTTGATATCTGTTATGACCTACTGCTTTCCTGACTATCCCTCTGCTCTCTGATTCGGTACCTACGCATATCTGATTATCTGTTGCCAACCCTGCCTGCCTTGGATACCGAATCAGCTTACTGTCTCTGTACCTTATCTGTCTGTGTGTTGCTGACCTGGCTTGCCCGACCTCGAGGGCTATCTCTCTCCTTTTAGAGATAGTCTCCAGACCTGCTAGTGACATCCACCTTCAAGTGTCACTCACTCACAGGTCCCTCCTACCTTCAGTCTGGGACTCCACCCCTTTGGAGGTCTCAGGCTGCTGGAAGGCTCTTGTACTTCTCAAAAGGCAGTATCGCCCATACTGCCAAAAAACCACCCGCTCCTCGAGTGGTTTTACTCAAAGTCATTACTGTTGCACCAAACACTCACACTATCTAGGTGTCCAGAGGTTAGTTATACTTGGATTATCGGTGATTCTGCAGATCATCAATAATCAGGTATATATCTGCATTCTTGGTGATACTGCAGATCACCAATAATCAGATTCTCTCTGTGTGCTGACACCGATCGTTACACAACCAATTTTGAGTTGTCATTTTTTTTGTCCATGCTTACAAGTGGTAGAAGGGTAAACTGAGTAAATACATTTTGAATGTTAATTTTAGATTGTCCCTCATATTATATAGAAGTGATAAGATTGTACAAAAAAGATTGTATCAAAGTGGGCACCTTAACCACTTGCCGACCGCGCACTCATACCGTGCGTCGGCAAAGTGGCAGCTGCAGGACCAGCGACGCAGTATTGCGTCGCCAGCTGCAGGCTAATTAATCAGGAAGCAGCCGCTCGTGCGAGCGGCTGCTTCCTGTCAATTCACGGCGGGGGGCTCCGTGAATAGCCTGCGGGCCGCCGATGGCGGCTCGCAGGCTAAATGTAAACACAAGCGGAAATAATCCGCTTTGTTTACATTGTACGGCGCTGCTGCGCAGCAGCGCCGTAAGGCAGATCGGCGATCCCCGGCCAATCAGCGGCCGGGGATCGCCGCCATGTGACAGGGGACGTCCTGTCACTGGCTGCACAGGACGGATAGCGTCCTGTGCAGCCCGGAACACCAGGGGGGCCAGGTAGGAGAGGGAGGGGGGGGGATTTCGCCGCGGAGGGGGGCTTTGAGGTGCCCCCCCCCCCACAACACCGGCAGGCAGGAGCGATCAGACCCCCCCAGCACATCATCCCCATAGTGGGGGAAAAAGGGGGGCGATCTGATCGCTCTGGATGCACCCTGATCTGTGCTGGGGGCTGTAGAGCCCACCCAGCACAGATCACAAATAACAGCGCTGGTCCTTAAGGGGGGGTAAAGGGTGGGTCCTCAAGTGGTTAAAGAGACTATAAAGTCAAAAATAAAAATGTCATATATAATTTTCTCATAAAAAGTTATAATGACATCACTCGTGTTTTTTTCTAACTCACCCTCTGAGCTATAAAGTAAAAAACAAACATGTCAGATATAATTTTCTCCTAAAAAGTTATCATGGCTTCATCCGTGTTTTTTTTTTTGTAAGGGCCTGAGCCCACTGACGCAGTTCTGTCCACTTTTCAGTTAAACATCAGTGTTAGAGATGCTGGAAAGCGGACAGAAGCGGATACAACTGCATCAGTGGGCTCAGGCCCTGACTTACCCTCCGAGACCCGGGTGCGCCAACTTCTGGCACTTAGCACTGCCCCCTTGCAGATGAGTGCTGTGGCGCGCGTTTGCAAGAAGGTGGGGCCAACCACTGGAAGGTGGCATGCGGAGTGTATCAGGGGAACAATGGGGATTAGCCAGGAAAATCCATCCTGAGTGATTGAATTTCCCTATGTAGATTGTTTGTACAGCTCCCACATTCAAAGCTGTGTACTGACCCAAACATAACATGCAGAATACGTGGGTCTGTTTTAAACAGTTTGTGAGCACCAGGGCTGTGGAGTCAGAGTCAAGGAGTTGGAGGCATTTTGGGTACCTGGAGTCAGAGTTGGAGGTTTCATATACTGAGGAGTCGGATGATTGTTGTACCAACTCCACAGCCCTGGTGAGCACAAGAGGAGAAAGACATCCTTCAAAGTTCTCATAATTATTTTAGAAATAAATTATATTCAAGCCTTTATGGGCCTGACCTTTCACCTTATGGTAGATTTGTCAAAGGGCAAATGTTATTATAGCCCATAGCATGCTTATGCTAATTGCAGTGTTAAAGTGTTAGCATTTCCATCTTGAATTTGTGTTTGTTATTTCCATCACAATGGACAATCTCTTAAAAGCATTCAAGCACTAAAAGATAACCTGATTAGATCTATTCCTAATAGTGCCTGAAGACTGCCACGCCTGCTGATGCTCCTCAAATCTGTCAGAATTCTTTTCCTTTCTCCAAGTTCCACAAGCCAGGACAGCAATTAGAAGTAGCAGAAAATCCTGGCCAATCTGTGTTGGGTCATCAAGCTAAAGCAGTATTTGTTCTGGGAAGTCTGTACTGAAATGTAGGCTTGTGTGTAGGTGCACTGTTCATTCCTCTTCACATTCTTCCATCAGGAAGTACCAATTATAGCAGAGTGTGGCCAGCTTATACTCCGTTGTAAAGGAATGCCATACCTGTTGTATTCACTATGCAGTGGTAACAATTTACCGGTAATCAATAAGTGCAACATGTGTTACCAAGGTGGCGTGTACGTTGCGATAATGCGTTCGCAGCTTGCTAATTGCACAGCACACACTTCATACTTGTTGGAAGTGGCAGTAAACTTTCAGTGCATTCCCTGTGCATTGCAATTTTAGCGCTGCATAGTGAATTCACTAAAGCTAGGCATACACTGTGCAACCGCACCACCAATGGCCCTGTGATTGACCATCAATCAATATCTCGCACTACATCACCCAAAGAACCACCATTCCTGATCACGTAATGTTGTTTGAGGGTCTATCACGAGGCCAATCATGGTGTCAATCGGGTGCGAGTGAAAGTTTTTCCCAATTAAACGTTTGAATGTTGCATTGGGCAAGAATATTGTATAGCGTATGGTCAGCTTAAGTTGCAGGAGTACAATTTTCAATGCTTGGGCTTAATAAATCATAAATACATAAATAATAAAAATAATACAAACATTTCTTGGACAGCAACCAATTTGATGAACCGCTGTTGAAAAACACTTACAAATGTGCAAACACACTTGCACACACTGGCATCTTGCTTCATGCTAGGTACACACCATACAATTGTGTGTTAGATAAAAAGATCAACAGATAATTTACATCATGTCCGATATTATTTTCAATCGTTTTTCTGGTAGATTTTTCTCATAGAAGTGAATTGAAATAGATAAGAAAAGTTATAAGTATCGAACAGAAAATCGACCAAAAAAATGCATCGTGTATACCTAGCATCACAACAGACATAGTAACACAGATTGCATCTTTAACTAACTTAATGCTAAATGTAGCAATATGGGGTAACTAACCCAGTTGTGACTGGTTGCCAAGGGTTACTCTGCTCTGCATATTCACTATGCTCTTTGAAGGGTCAAAGTTGATCTTTCTGAACAAAGATATTCGATTTTTTTTAAAGAGAGATACTAAAAGTAATTGACACTGACAAGAAACTATTCCACCTACATTTTATGTTATAACATGGGTGCACCACCTGCTTTTCTAAGCATTACAGTGTGTGTGATCTGCTTAGAGAAGCTCAGCCTTCAACCTCTCATCATGCAATTTATATACTGAGACACGTTATAATCCCTTATAATTACACTGCCTGCTGTGCCTTATTGTTTAATTATAGGACTTCCTCTGTATAAGGCACATGGTTATTTTATACGTCTTTATAAATATAAAGTGCACTGCATGCAGTCACCCATTGTAATATTCTGAGAAGGCAAGTGATAAACAACTCTTTTTGTCCTGTGCCAGAGATAGGTGCATCCATAAATCACAGGGCACCATACAGAATGTTGATGGATACCCTTCTATAATAGTATTTATGGTGTTGAGCAATGGAGTCTGCCAAGAGAAGTCAGCCAGTGCTAGGGAGAGTTGGGCAGAGAATATCTCAGAGTGTGTATGGGACAGAGGGAGGGATAGATAAAACTGCAGTGTCTGCTCTGAACAACATGTTCCTTCAAAAATGAAGACAAACTACACAGCCCAGTTCCTTACGCTATCCAGCAGGCAAGCATGTGATCTGTGATGTCACTTTCTAGAGACAAAATGACTTCAATATCTGAAGCCTTATTTTGAATAGTTCTGCCAGTTAGTAAAGATGAGGACCTTCGTGTACTGCCATTCTGAATTCCCACTTAAGGTGCATACACAACACATGCTCTGTCAGTGTTGACTGGAGGTATCGGGACTCACTGCCTCAGATATCAGTCTAGAGCTGAGTACTGTCCAGTGCCTACAGACTAGCAATGCATCTGTGGCCATGGAAGGGAGAGGAGGGATGACGGTTAGACAGGTAATGGAGTAGCTTCTAGCAGGTGGGGTTAGGAGGGGAACAATGTGGTCAGGAGTTGCTCTAGTATTGCTGATGATTTGGCATGCTGGAAAGTTTAAGTGATGTCGGGGGACATCTGTAGACATGCTTGAATCTTGGCCCGAGATGGTTTTCGATAACTACCTTGGCCAAGTGTCATCTAGTATGTGTACCTAGCTCACACCTCACGGAAACCATACAGCTTGCTTTGTCACTTACTATACCCTGAACCAAAGAAGCAGCTTTACTTACTGTCACAAGAAGTTGTTGAATACCTTGAGTGAAGGTCAAGTTCATGTAAGTATTAATCAAATATTCTAACAGAAGACCTCAAAACAAACACTACTGGCATAACTGGATAGCCTGACCATTCTCGGGCCTACAACTGTATTGGACATTTCCAAGAAAACTTTCACAGCTCCTAACTTTTTTTCAGAGAGGGAGCTGAAATTATATATTTCACAAGCTGTGCCCCCTGCTGGTGAAAGCTACTCATCACTTAGGGCCCGTTTCCACTAGAGCGAATCCGCATGCGTTGTCTGCATGCGGATTCGCATAACTAATACAAGTGGATGAGACTGTTTCCACTTGTCAGTTTTTTGGTGCGTTTTTCTGTGCAGGATTTTTCTGCACGGTAGGGCCTGCAGAATTCGCCTGCGTGTGGAATGCAGGCGATTCGCAGGCAATGTGTTTAATAGGGGAAAACGCACATGCTAAAACTAATGTACATTGATTCAGGCAGTGACATGGTTAAAATCGCTGATAGCCTGCCTATGCGAAATCGCATGCGAAATCGCGGCAAAAATCGCATGCGGAATCGCATCCGCATGCGATTTTGTCAGCGGTGGAATCCCAGCGATTCGCACCGCACTAGTGGAAACGGGCCCTTAAGGCTCGTACACATGTGCAACTATTCCTCCCAACTATCATCCAAATCTGGCCTGTTGCACGATAGTTGGGTGTGTGTACGTGTGGCAAATGACTAGACAAGCAACTGATAACAGGTAGTTTGCCCGTTCCAACGGGTGGATTAACTCACATGACTGTTGGACTAATATCTTGCAGTTCGCCACATGTGAACAAGGCATTTGAACAACTTGTGCTTATTTTGAATGCGGCCATATCGTGCAGTCCGTCATTCCACTTGCATGCACAGTATGTAAATGAGTTGGTCACATAATTGGTTTGGCCATGTGGAAATACAGGTCGTGTCAACAGGTTGTTGTGTGGTTGGTCATGTCATTGGGTTTGTTGTGCGCTTTTTTTGGATGTGTGTACGAGCCTTTAGCTGTCAATGCAGAGCCACTCTGATCCCTTTTTCAATAGTTCATTCCAAACATTGGAAGCTGCATCACTGCATTGATCCATTTGCAAGCTCCATAAATTTGTATAAAATTGGTATAAAAAGTCTACCTTCTAGGAATTATTAGCATCTCAGTGACCATTCTTAAGTCTCTTGTGTGCCATAGACCATGTTCATTTCATTTTTCTATCTATCTATCTATCTATCTATCTATCTATCTATCTATCTATCTATCTATCTATCTATCTATCTATGTGTTTCCAGTCTGATTTTAAAAAGTAAAACGTAATAAAAATATAGTTCATATATGTGGAAGGAAGGCAATTCTGAGTTCTCCTTATTTATAAATAGTTGATTCCTTGATGGCGCATTGCCAGATGCTGGGAAATCATGAGATTTGCAGAACAATATATGTGTGACATAGCAGCTCAGTATGCAATATACACTATACAGAAAGGTTTCAAAGCACAGTCCTTTGTACCTAATCCTCCCTTACTTGTTGCATAGTAAATAGACACTCCCTGCAAAAAAAGAAAATGTCAGGTCTTTATTTGGTGCACATTTTTGTCAGAAGCATAATTGCTGTGACATACACAGACAAATACAAGCATTTGTACTTCCACTGAAATAAAAGCTGGTAAACGTATTGCTTTTGTGCAGAAAGTAAAGAACTGTGCTTAAAAAGGTGTTATTTGCACCAGTTTAAAACCTGCACACAATATGGGACTAGAAGAAAGGAACACTAAACCAAAAGTACGCAATGCATCAATGTAAAGAAAAGTCATATTTTCAAAAATGTACTGTATGTAGCAACTGAAAGAAAGTATTTAGAGGACCATTATCACAAAACATTGTAAAATTTAAATACATAGCTTAAAAATGGACATTTCCCCAAGAGTAAAATGAACTATAATTGACCTTTTTCCTATGTTTCTGTCACTTACAGTAGGTATTTAAAAGCGGAAAGAGCTGACTTTTGGAATAGTCTATCTCCTCATGGGGGATTCTAAGTATCTCCTTTGTCCTTTACAAAAGTTCTCCCTGGAAAGGATCTATATAAAGATGCTGGTCAGCTTCCCTACTCATTTGCACACAATTTTGGCAGTTTGACTGAGCAACTGTTGTTCAGTAAATACTTTTGTAAATAAAAAAATGGACTAGTCCAAAACCTGGAAGTGACAGCAACCTAGAAAAAAAATAATTTATAGTACATTTTACTCTGGGTGAAATCTACATATTATATGTATGTATTTTATATGTTACAGTTTTTTTCAATAGTTTATTGTCAATATTCATTTAAAGGATACTTCAGAGTATACGTTGGAGGCTGCCTTTACTTCCCACTAAACCATTCCTGGCTAAAGCGTCCCACACACACGTATGAGAGCTTTGGTCTGGCGGGGATTGGGAGTCATACCCAAGCAGCGCTTGCATGGCTTTGTGGTTTTTTACTGCATCGGGCAGTACAAAGCTAGTGACTGTGGTGGTGCAATAAGTGTTCCATTGTATTAATGTTGAAATCTTGTCTTATGTCTAATGGCGTGAAGTGGTAGAAAGGATTCAAAACAAAAGCAAGAAGATAATAATCATTTTTCAATTATCCATAAATCTACAAGTGTATGACCAGCATTAGTTATGGTATCCTGTGTACTTGTGGTGTGTGTGTGGTGAGGCAGGATCCACTTCCCCTCCTGTGTCTTGTTCTTGTGCTAATTTCCCTTCATTTCTAGTGCAGTGATATGTAATATGCTCTCCTTTGTAAATACAATACAATACTAAAATGATAAGAAGGAATTAGTCAGTTGTCCCATTAGCATGATGTTAAATGAGTGGTCATTCTATACGCACACACTTATGGGCAGTCAAGCGTAACCTTTCTGTGTGCATCATTTGCTTCAACCAGAAATCCTCACACAAAAGAATCCCAAGGTAATTTGTCTCTAGCATTACAATATAAATAGACACACAACATGCAAAGCCAAACACTGCCAAACAGGCGGCCTGGGTTTCCCAGCAGGCGTCAAGATGAACAGATAAACATTACAATCACACCGAAAAATATTTCCCCACAGTAATTACCTGCAGGGTGATGCACCAAACAATTACCACAGCAATGATTTTACTTTAAGCATCCAATGGCAGCCTGAGACGGATCTCAGACAAACAAGCAGTCAAGTGATTCAACAACAGTAGTTAAGCTTGCTGTAGTGAGTTGTATTCAAGCATTGTTTAATTATTGACCTAAATTGTCTCATAAGATTAATCTCACATTTTAAATGCTCTCACACCACTAAATGACTGAGCCGAATATCCAGCTACATGGATATCCCCTATGGGGCAGATACAGGTGGGCGAGGTCATTTGGCTTCCAGAGAGGACACCTCTTCTTGGCATAGAAGATTGACACAACCAAATGAAGCACATTAGCCATACACGAGAAATCAGCATATATGCAGCATCTATGCTCGTTCAAAAGGAAACCGTCTACCCGGTGATTAACTATAATTTTCTGCCTCTGACTTGTCCTCTTGCTAATTCACACTTGCTAATTTTCAGAATGACCCTAAATATAACCGTATGAAAATGCAAGCAGAGCATGCCCAGATTGTGCTACCTGTAATTAGGGAGGATGGATGTCCTGAAAAAGAATACTCATTATAGATCATACCAACAAGCTCTTAGAAAAGCCATAAGAAATCAGCTATGTTCGATTACCGGGCTTTTCACACTTCAATGATTTAAACTACAAGGTCTAGAAAACTCAGAGACTTCAAATGCAAAACCATTGCAGTGACAAAGTGTCGTCTATGGAAATGCATCCAAACAGGAGCGTAACTATAGGGGAGCAGCTCCTGTGACTGCAGGGGGGCCCAGAACTATAGGGACCCCCAGCTACTAACCTTCACTCTGCCAACAAGCACGCAGTTAAGCCTCCCATGTGAAAGAGGCTCAAAATTGCTATGTTGGCACTTTACAATTCCCAGTAATAAGTGGATTTTGGGTTGCAGCAGTTAGGGCTCTCGGTCTCACCATCACTGCTCTATAGAATCCAGAGCCTTCTCTCTTGTTAGGTAAGTATGAGGTGAATTTCCTCCTTTCAGGTTCACTTTAAAATGAATCAGGGCCACAACTGCACATGAATCTCAGCCAGAATGTTTTGTATATTGAGCATGCAGAGGAAAATGTTTACATTAATTCTTTAGTATGCCATGACTATCCCTAGACAAAAAAATAATGAACGCCTGTTTCTCTTCTAGAATGAATGATTAAAGGGAATGTACATTATTTCCAGACATATAAATATATTTAAAATATTTAGTTCACTGGCGAGAATATGTGTCAACTTCATCTTGTACAGACTGCTGTGATTATCTTATGTAGGGGCAGAGAAAAGTCTGCAGGCAATAGTGTTACTAAATATGGAAGGAGATCTATCAAGGCCAAGACACCAGTGAGGATTATAAACAAGTATAAACATGAAAAGCCATACACATATATACGTGCAAGCACACATGCACACACACACACACACAGGCGCACACACACATACACACACACACATGCACACACACACACACAGGCGCATACACACGCACACACACACACACACACACACACGCACGCACGCACGCACGCACGCACACAGGCGCACACACACATACACACGCACGCACACACACATACACACGCACGCACACACACACACGCGCGCATGCACACACACTCATATTGCTGATAAACTCCAATCACCAGTACATCATTCACAAGGAGTGGGGGGCCCTAATTAACATTCAACTGACAAAAATTCAAGGCTGTTATAAAATAAATCGAATTCTCTGTATTCTTCAGATATGAGAAACAGATAAAAAAAAGAGTTGTAAAAGTATTTCCAATCCCCAAAGGAACAAATTATACTAAGGGAGGTTTAGTTAGGCAGTACTTTTATACACTTGCTTAATGATACCAGATGCAAATACTGAATGTGATATATTGCGCATATAAAATATTGTCAAAGAGGAACTACCCCCCCAAAAAAAAACACAAAAAAAACACTTTTGACCATAATGCAGCCAAAGCATCATAAATAGGAAATACAACAACACTATCTTGCTACTCTTCCACCATTGTTTAAAATGTTTGATGAGTCGGTTGTTGCATCAAACTCAGGCTACCACCATCTTTAAATATTTTCCCTCCCGCAGGATGAGTATCTATGTCCCTGAGAACTGCACTTGAGCCCCCAGGGACGTAGATACTTGTGTCAGGCCTGCAGTACTGAGCAGTAGTGCACAGATTGGTAAATGGGAACATGTGTTCCCAAAGCCAATCAAAGTGCCTCATGAATAAACAATCACATGTTCCAGTCAGAAACAGTGTTTGCTCATTGTACACAAAAGACACTTTCACTTCCTGCTATTCAAAATTCTGTGATTCATCATTCTAAGTAGACAGGAATAGTGTGGGGACATCTAGTAGTAGAAAAAAAAATTACAAATGTTACATTAGGGAATTCGTTTTTTATTTTTTTTATAGATTCTTTATTTGTATAAATATTTTCCCTTATAAACAAGTTAACAATAAATAAGTGTAGAATACATTGTGTGTACATACATAGATATCATATCAGGGATATTCCATCCACCTCATATCTTCCCTCTTGTCTATACCTTTAATTCCCTTCTAGAGATGGGCCGAACGGTTCGCCGGCGAACGGTTCCACGCGAACTTCGGTGGTTCGCGTTCGCGTCCCGCTGGCGAACCTTTGCGGAAGTTCGGTTCGCCCCATAATGCACCTTGAGGGTCAACTTTGACCCTCTACATCACAGTCAGCAGGCCCAGTGTAGCCAATTAGGCTACACTAGCCCCTGGAGCCCCACCCCCCCTTATATAAGGCAGGCAGCGGTGGCCATTACGGTCACTCGTGTGCTGCCTGCGTTAGTGAGAGTAGGGCGAGCTGCTGCAGACTGTCTCTCAGTGAAAGATTAGTTAGGCTTAACTTGTTCCTGTCTGGCTGCATACCTGTTCTGTGAACCCACCACTGCATACCTGTGCTGTGAACCCACCACTGCATACCTGTGCTGTGAACCCACCACTGCATACCTGTTCTGTGAACCCACCACTGCATACCTGTTCTGTGAACCCACCACTGCATACCTGTTCAGTGAACCCACCACTGCATACCTGTTCAGTGAACCCACCACTGCATACCTGTGCTGTGAACCCACCACTGCATACCTGTGCTGTGAACCCACCACTGCATACCTGTTCAGTGAACCCACCACTGCATACCTGTGCTGTGAACCCACCACTGCATACCTGTTCTGTGAACCCACCACTGCATACCTGTGCTGTGAACCCACCACTGCATACCTGTTCTGTGAACCCACCACTGCATACCTGTTCTGTGAACCCACCACTACATACCTGTTCAGTGAACCCACCACTGCATACCTGTTCAGTGAACCCGCCACTGCATACCTGTTCTGTTCAGTGGACCCGCCACTGCATACCTGTTTAGTGAACCCGCCACTGCATACCTGTTGTGTTCAGTGAACCTGCCACTGCATACCTGTTCTGTGAACCCGCCACTGTATACCTGTTCTGTTCAGTGAACCCGCCACTGTATACCTGTACTGTTCAGTGAACCCGCCACTGCATACCTGTTCAGTGAACCCGCCACTGTATACCTGTACTGTTCAGTGAACCCGCCACTGCATACCTGTTCTGTGAACCCACCACTGCATACCTGTTCAGTGAACCCGCCACTGCATACCTGTTCTGTTCAGTGGACCCGCCACTGTATACCTGTTTAGTGAACCCGCCACTGCATACCTGTTGTGTTCAGTGAACCTGCCACTGCATACCTGTTCTGTGAACCCGCCACTGTATACCTGTTCTGTTCAGTGAACCCGCCACTGTATACCTGTTCAGTGAACCCGCCACTGCATACCTGTTGTGTTCAGTGAACCCGCCACTGTATACCTGTACTGTTCAGTGAACCCGCCACTGCATACCTGTTCTGTTCAGTGAACCTGCCACTGTATACCTGCACTCAGGGCCGGCCCGCTCATGAGGCGGGGTGAAACTTTTGCCTCAGGCGGCAAATTTCCAGGGGCGGCACCCACCCGTCCGTGGGTGCGGGGAGCCGGCCCGCCGAGCTGGAGGGGTAGCTGGCAGGACGGGGGTATTGGGCCAGCGGCGGGGAGGGGGGTCGGACCCCCCCCTCCCTCGCCTGGGTCCCCCGTCCTCCGCTCCCCTCCAGCCTAAATAGACGCAGCCGTATATGTAAGAGGCACGGGCGGGGAGACACTCACCTCCTCCTCGCTCCAGCGTGCGCTCCACTGACATCACTTCCTGCAACGCTGCAGGAAGTGATGTCAGTGGAGCGCATGCTGGGAAGAGGTGAGTGTCCTCCCCGTCCGTGCCTCTTACATATACGGCTGCGTCTATTTAGGCTGGAGGGGAGCGGAGGACGGGGGACCCAGGCGAGGGAGGGGGGGGGTCCGACCCCCCTCCCCGCCGCTGGCCCAATACCCCCGTCCTGCCAGCTACCCCTCCAGCTCGGCGGCCCCCCTGTTTAGTGAACCCGCCACTGCATACCTGTTCAGTGAACCCGCCACTGCATACCTGTTGTGTTCAGTGAACCCGCCACTGTATACCTGTTCTGTTCTGTTCTCACCAAAACATGCACTCTCGCCATGGTGCGCACCAGTCCAGCACGGCCGTCACTACACAAACAGCTGTTTGCGGTGCGTTACACGGTGAGTTTGTTGTGTCAGTGTGAAGCAGTACCTTAATTACACTACCTGATTGATGTATACACATGCAAGATGTTTTAAAGCACTTTAGGCCTGTCATTTAGCATTCAATGTGATTTCTGCCCTTAAAACGCTGCTTTGCGTCAAATCCAGATTTTTCCTGGGGACTTTTGGCGTGTATCCCACTCCGCCATGCCCCCCTCCAGGTGTTAGACCCCTTGAAACATCTTTTCCATCACTTTTGTGGCCAGCATAATTATTTTTTTTTTCAAAGTTCGCATTCCCATTGAAGTCTATTGCGGTTCGCGAACTTTAACGCGAACCGAACCTTCCGCGGAAGTTCGCGAACCTAAAATCGGAGGTTCGGCCCAACTCTATTCCCTTCCCCATTCATGGTATCCCTTATATATTTCTCCTCCCTCCACCCCATCAATCCCCGACCTGGCCTCTCTCTACTGCTCCCAACATCCCTTCCCTTATTCTTCTCTTCCTAAGTATCAAATTGTGTCTTTACTATATCTCTGGTTATAAATCTTAAATTGGGTCTTATTCATATATGAGTGCGACCTAGTTGTTCTTCCCTATGTTCATGGGAGTGGATCTTTTCGGAAAAACACACAAAGATACCACTGTGATTACCCAAGATTCCTCCCCCTTAGGTAAGACGAACTCCCCCTAGTGTGGAACTAAAAGAAAAGATTGACCCCTGGCATTCCTCCTCCTCCCTCCTTCATATTACTCTTTCGCAGTCTAGCTAGTTTAGTCCCGGGGAATTCGTTTTTTTTAAGTATGTATGCCATGAGGGCTTATTACTGTTATGGCTTGTAATTATTGATAGAGTATCATAAGAAAACCAAACACACAAAATTAAAAAAAATACACCTTTATTTCCAGAATAAAATATTGTCGCCATACATTGTACTAGGGACATAAATTAAACATTGCAATAACACACAAGGTAGAGACATCTTATAAGTTCTTAATTCTTGGTAAGCAAACTGCTAACCTTTCTGTCACATTGATAGATCAGCAACCAGATGCCAGCTATTTTAGGAGTCCTTAAATCCCAACTCCAGGTATAAAGGCCAAAATCGAGATTCCACTTTCTGAAAACACACTCTCCATACCCAAATCCTCAAATCGAGCACTTAAAGTGAACCTCCGGACTAAAAATCTACTCAGCAGAACTAAAAAGGCTTGATGTTTCTTTTACAGTTTCACAGCATCAGAACTTTGTTTTTCTTACCAAAGCATCATTTTTAGCTGCATTTTTAGCTAAGCTCCACCCATCAAAGAAAAAAAGACTGGGCTTTTTTTCCCTGATGCTGTGCAGAGCATGATGGGATTTCCTATGTTGTTGTTCATGTTGCCTAGCAACTGGGAGAGGTGCGCAGGACACAGGACAGTTGGAACTGTGTTTCATGCTCCCTGTCACCTCCTTTCAACCAAAAAGATGGCTGCCATCATGAAATCAAACAATTGCCTGTTCTTTTAAAACAGTGTGGGTAAGATATTATATTACCTATCTATTTTAATTAACATAACTAATGTAACTTAATGACAGTATGTTTGTTTAGGCTGGAGTTCCTCTTTAATAGTAATTATGTAACCACTCTGGTTTCTACACTCAGGACCTCTGCCTGACATGCACAATGTAGTGCTGGGCTTACTCTCCACTGATCTGAATGAGCATTATGTAATTACCATAATACAAGGCACCTGCCTTTAGCAATAAAGAGTTAAAGTAGTCATGTGACCATGACTTCAGTCAGTGGCACATATGTAATTGCCTAGTGTTTTTCAGGATTGAGTAAAGATTGAGATAAAGAGCTTTTTGACAAATGGGGGATTGCACTGTATTGTCATGGGTGTCCTGAACTTTCTTTTCACAGTTGCACTATCTGTGCCCATCCCTATCTATTTTGCATAGTTATGGTTAGCACTGATTTGGTTTTATCTGAACATAAACTAGCGTTTGTTACCAGAGAAATGGTTACTTTTGCTTGGATTAAATAAACAGAGAAAGATCAACATGTTTGACAAGGCTCTAATAAGGGAGGAGATGTGTTTATCTTTGCCCTTTCCTCCCCTTAATTTGGGGTTAGATAAATAGCAAGTTACCCTGGGTGGTCCAGAGAGAAGCTCGTTGAAGTGTGGCCTGTTATATAGAATTACTGAACTTCCACAAACACTTTAGATGAGGAACTCAATTTCAGTGCTCAGTAGCTAGACCTGTTTTAACATTCATCCTGATTAATGTTGCGTTTTTAAAAACATACAATATATTCTGCCACATGCATGTTATTTGCATGGCTTTGTAGAATCAGGGAGAGAAACTGTGAAGTTGCTGTTTGATATGATAAGGAGTAGCAGAGACCTTCCGGTCTTGGGCTACAAAGGTCATCTGGAGATGTGCAAGGGTTACCAGTCCTGTAAGACCTTCCTCTTCTTTGTTGTAGTTTTTTTTTCCCTACATTTCAGCTGGCAACACTCCTCTTTGAGAATGTAAAATACAAAACAGAACACACAGTAGCTATGGGCAAACAATTAGCTAAAGAAAGAAAAGATCTGATTGGATGCCACAGGATCATATACTGTACATCATTGCTTTTCGCACTTCTATCTCCCAGGAAATTATTGGCTGCTAAAAGGTTTTTAGGTACATGGCTGAAGTACACTGCTGTCATTAACACCAGTGCTCAGAGGAGTGTTCTGGCTGCAGGGCCCAAATCACACAGCTGATTCCTCAATGCAGAAATATTACTAGACATCTCTATATTTTTAAATGTAATGTACCATCCCACAAATCCTTTAGGTGTAACATTTAGCGAGTGTAAAGGTGCGCCCAATGTTTTCATTAGATGCAATCTTTTCTCTCTTCACATATGATCGTAAAATCTTACTTTTGGATCAACAGAATTTTCAGTTCAAATAGACCAAAGAATTGTTTCACATTCATTTTCAACAAACACTGCACTGTTTTCTGTACAATTTGATTGTAATTATTGCATCAAAAGATCACATCTGATGAAAATATTGTACCAGTAATGGGCAACTTTATAAACAAATATCCTTCTGTAAAACACAAATGTATACACAAACACGAGACAAACATATATAAAGGCGTGGGGCATGCCTGTTCAAAGCTAACCTGTTGTGACAACACCGCAGTGATATTGGTGGTAGTGCTGCATGTTAGGCAGCCTTAATACTCTGTCAGCGCGTGCAGGCAGGTGTGTTAGATGGAACTCTATTAAGCGCTAGAGGATAGCTTGTAACCAGCTAAGGTTATGTGTATGAAGGGCCAGCCATGCCCAATCCTAACCACCAATGCACACACCTACCAACAGTCACATTGCGCACTACTAGGTCTGCAACTGGATTCTAGTCTGATTTTGATTCGACGTCCAGAGCCCAATGGGATTCAGTAGAGCACTGTTGGATACTGTAAAGAGCACTGACTGGATAATAAAAGTGCCTATTGCTATTGTAAATATGGGTATATTTTAAGTGGAGGTGTATTTATTTTGCCCTACAGCCTTAGCTCTCTAGTACTGTTAATTGTGTGAGAACCACAGTGCTTATATATACTGAGTTTGTATGTTTTGCCCGTGTCTGTGTGGGTTTCCTCCCGGGACTGTGGTTTCCTCAGACATCCCCAAAAACATGTCTTAAAAGTAAGTTAATTTACTTCCCCTCGGCTCTAGACTATAATTGACACATAACTATGGTAGGGATTAGATTGTGAGCCCCTTTAATGGACAATAAGGTGACAAGACTATATACTCTGTACAGCGTTATAAAAATACTTAATAATTAATTAATAATAATTAATAAAAAAATAACTTGATAATTCAGCCATTTCTTCATAAAAGATGTCTTTGAGAAAATAAATGCCTAGGGGAGGACTATATTTAATAAGATGTAACCAGTACATGTGCTTGTCCCCCATAATCAATAGGAGGTATTGGAGCAGATGAATTGACTTAGTCGCTAAAACCTTATATAGCAAAATTCTCAAATACACTGCTTACAACAACCAGATTTTTATGAGCCAAACAAGATAATTTTTAACGTATTCATTTATTTCAAGCCATGGCAATTCGGCACCGCATTCAAACATCAGCAGATATATCTGCAAATACAGCACAAAATGGTTTTGTCACATAAACAGTATTTCTCTACTGCTGCTACAACAAACCTCTCCTTATTGAAATATTGTATTACAGAAGACTGACATAAAATGCATGGCAGCAAATAGAAACAGAACTAAGTATTGCATCAATTTTATCCATTAAACATTAAAACACTGAGAGGCTGAAGGAAAACATCAATGTTTCTGCTAACAGAGAAATTGCATCAAACATTTACCAAATAGAAATATTAATGTAGGATAAGGCAAACAAACTGAGACTTAAATCTCACTGTTCCATTGTTGTTTTCTAAGCCGTGCAATAAAAAGTTCACCGTTTTATAACATAACTTTCCCAGATTTCGCAATTGTCAATTGACCAACATCTATCTATAGGCATTAGATTTGATTAAAAAAAATCAAATCTAAAGAAGATCTATTAAAAACCAAGCCATTTTTTCAGCTCAACAGAATACCCAGACAGCTCATGGTGAACCAGAACAACTAGGAGAGTATAAGGGACGAAAAGGGAACAAAAGGTCCTGTTACTAAAAGTGATGCAAAATATAAATATGCCTTCTTAAAATAGAAGGTATTTGCAATAATTCAGCTCTAAGTGATCAAGTGTGGCTTTCAGGGGCATAAAGAGATGATTTGCAAATTCAGGAGTGATACATCATGGGAAACCACACTTGCTCACTCAAAGCTGAATTATTGTAAGCTTGCAAGGGCAGGGCTCTCTCACCCTTTTGTGTCTTAAAATTTGTTATTCATAGCATTTTTTCTTCGCGGTGAGGCGGGGCCAGGCACAGGAAGTGGAGTGATTCAGGGTCTTCGGGAAGGCTTCACGGACATCACACCGCAGGCAAATATAACTTTTTCTAACAGCAAGACTGCAGGTTTTTTTTAATATATCTGTCTGGAGGTTCTCTTTAAAGTTGGTTTATTTTGAGAATATTCTGGCCCTTGGCTGCTGACAAGGTATGAAAATACTATATCTCCTGTAATAAAACTTAGGAGAAAAGGTTATTGAATCAAGGCCTTGGACTTTTCTACAGGCAACTGACAGTAAAAAATCTCACTTTTCTGCCACTATACAGCCACATTCTGATTTTAATGTGTTCTGTTCCACTGAACAGTTCATCTGAAGGTCACATGTCAGCAGTAAATAGGCTGAGACTACAATACATGCTATTTGGCTGACTTTTTGCAATGTCAATGTACAACATTCTATAGGCTTCCCTTCTTTTTCCTATGGATAGCCCTGTTGCCGAATCATGATGGTACTCAGCTGCTGTCCACCAAACCTCACATGTTAACATTACAATGACAACGATCTAATGACTAACGTATAGGAATAAAAGTTCTGCTTGTAATACCTAACTGTCTTTATAATAAACTGACCAAATGTAACCACTTCATGCCATGGGCTGAAGGGAACAAATGCATGTGCGCTTGCACATTATGTAAACGTCCTACTTGCACTACAGGTCCACAGATAGGATGTTTATAAAAATCAATGTTGCAGAAAGTGCTTAAAGGACCAGTATCACGAAAATTGTAAAATTTAAAATACATGTATACATGCACAAATAAGAAGTAAATTTCTTAAAGAGTAAAATAAGCCATAAATTACTTTCTCCCCCTGTTGCTTTCGCTTACAGTAAGTAGTAGAAATCTTACATTACCGACAGGTTTTGGACTAGTCCATCCCTCCATAGGGGATTCTCAGCATGGCCTTTATTCTTTATAAAGACACTCCCTGCAAGGGATTCATACAAAGATGCTGGCCAGCCTCCCTGCTCACTGCACACTGATTTGGCAGTTGGACAGAGCAACTGCCATTCATAAAATGCTTTTCAAAATAAAGAAAACCCTGAGAATCCCCCATGAGGAGATGGACTAGTCCAAAACCTGTCTATTCTGTCAGATTTCTACTGCTTACTGTAAGTGACAGCAATATAGGGGAAAAGTAATTTATGGCTCATTTTACTCTGGAAGAAATGTGCTTCTTATTTGTACGTGTACACATGTATTTAAAATTTTACAATTTTCGCAATAGTGGTACTTTATATGCATACATTTCGAATTTCACTAATGTCTACTATAGTATACAGTTTAAAGTGTACCAGAGACAGGGACCCCGCAATAAAATATACATACCTGGGGCTTCTTCCAGCCCCCTGCAGCCTGATCACTCACACACCATCCTTTTCTCCCTCTCCCTTTGTCTGGTACTGGCTCTGCAAAATACAACAGTCAGGGCAAGTCGGTGCGTACACAGTCTGGCCAGGCACGCTCCTCTGTCTTGTTCCCATCGTCGGAAGTGTTCTGTGCCTGTGCAGTTGTACTGTGCAGGCGCAGAACACTCCAGACAATGGGAACAAGGCGGGAGCATGCTCGTGGCCGGGCCATGCATGCGCAGTTGGCCCTGGACCAGAGGACATTCCGAGGCCAATTGTGGAAGAACGGGGAGGGAAAAGATAACGGCATGGGAGAGATCAGGCCAGAGGGGGCTGGAGGAAGCCCCAGGTATATATATTTTATTGAGGGGTCCCTGTCTTAGAGTCACTTTAATAGCAAGTTCTGTCATTCTGCAAACTGAAGTCACGACTTCTTTGTAAATCTCTGGCAGAATAAAAAAGATTTAAAGTAAAACTTTAGTGAAAGGGAAATGGAGGCTGCCATCTTTATTCCTTGTCTACCAGGCTATCATGCTGGTTTTTTTTTGGATCAGTCATGCCCAGTCACACATGCAAACTGTGCTTAGTAAATTACATGAAATGCAGTTGAAGGTAGAACCTACTTACTTGTTTATGGGTAACTCAGTAACCTTGGATACAAATTACAGGCATTACTACTGGTATTCTTGTAAGTGCTAATAAGGGTTATGTATGTATTCCACTATTCTGTTGTGTGCTTTATATTTGTACATAAATGTACATGCCTTTTATTAAAACACTTAAAGGGTACCTGAAGTGACTTAAGGCATAATTAGATAAACATAGGTACATGTAGTACTTGTCCAAGGTACCTTTCTGATTTACTGTGTGACTAGTGTTAAAAAAAAATAAAAATACAAAAACTAGTTTTGTTACCTATTTAGTGAGATTTCCTGAAAAGTAAATAGATGGCAAAACCTCTTTTAACTGGCTGAGAAAACAATGCTGATAAGGTTGTAGTGCTGAAAAGACGTATGGACAGACAGTGCATTTAAATGCAGGCATGCGTATCTGTGCGCAGCCCAATACAAATAGTAGAAGAACATAACTCTGTTCACACACTAACTATCTCTCTACCCTCTCCTAAAACTAACTTATAACATAAATAATATCAATACAGTAGTAATATTAATATTTGTTGGATCCAAAAAGTTACAGCTACTGTGGGTATCCTGACAGTACCGCTGCAGCCTTCAGCATTTATTGTTTTGAAAAGATGAAAGCAATTTTGCTTTTAAAGTTTCTGTTTGAAAGTCAGGATGTAAAATGCTGACCACAGGCTGACAGCGGTGAGCTAATGAGACGGGCAGCTCCCAAGTAGAGGCCATACGTCTGATCCGTGGAACATCAATTACACGCAGATTGCATAGAATTGAAACACAGATTTATTAGAGCACAACTCACTCATTCAAGTAACCACAAAGCATGCTGCAACCATGTCAGGCACTTTGTACACAGATCGAGTTACAACTTAACTTGTTGGTGTAATACCATTTAATAGCACTGAGTAACATACCGTAAAGGTGCAAAATTAAAAGAATGCGCTTGTGTGTTTTATTTTATTCAGCAATGTTATAGGACATTTACTACTAGTGTACATAAGTGATTTACTGAATGACACTTATCACTGAGCTTATAGAAGTTCGGCAAACTTCTTGAAAAACTCATAAAAAAAACATAACATAAAAAAACCAGAGCATAAGCTACAACAACAGCCGTAATACAAACAATGCTGGCACAAAAGCTCCTACTGAATCCCTCCAGTATGTGCACCCTGGTACTCCTAAAGCCTGGTAGTGGTACACAGTGGTGCTCAGCAGAGCTCGAATATTCGAGTAGCTCGAATATTCGAGCTCTTTTTCAGCTATTCGAGCTCGGTATTCGAGCTCCGAATAGCTGTAGCTATTCGAATGGGCTATCCGAGTACACTCGAATAGCCCATTCACTATTCGAGCTATTCGAGCAACCCGGCGCTATTCGAGCTCGGTACCGAGCTCGAATAGCGTCATAGCCCAGATTGATGTCCTTAGAGCCAATCAGAGGGCTCCCAGGCCCTCTGACGGCAGCCAATCACAGAGGGGGACCCTGGCCAGCCCCTACCCTATAAATAGCGGCCGCCATGTTCCGTTTCTCCATGCTTGCCTGAGACTTGTACAGAGAGAGAGTTGCTCCTTTGTGCTTTGGCTTAGCAAGTGCTCTATTGTGATCATTTACCTAGCGTTTTTGCTCACCTACACCTGCCATATACACCTATATTGTTGTTAGTTAGATAGACATTGTATTTTAGTTAGTAGCTTGTGTGTTACATTAGAGACAGGCAGCTGCTGCAAGCTTACAGGTTTAGGCCTCAGGGGGGCCTTGCCTCTGTGGGCAGCTGTCCTCTGTTTATTTCTCTCATCTATACCAGTATTTCTGCTGTCCTTTACTAATAGTATTGTAGTTATACTGTACTAGGAGTAGGACACTCACTGACTGTCACTGTTTATAGGCTACTAGCTAGCTCCTGCGTGTGTGCACTCACTCACTGTCTGTGTGTACACACACTCTATTTCCTTCTGATTACTGATAGATTATTGTTAGTTAGTTGTACTTACTTACTACTTACTCTTACTGTACCCGTAGGGACACTCACTGTCACTGTTCATATAGGCTACTAGCTCCTGCGTGTGCGCACTGCACTCACTGTCTGAGTGTACACACACAACACACACTCTATTTCCTTCTGATCGCTGATTGATTATCGTAATTAGTTAGTTCTACTTACTGTTACTACTTACTCTTACTGTACTAGGAGTCTAGGACACTCAGTCACTGTGTTCATAGGCTACTAGCTCCTGTGTGCGTGCACTCACTGTCTGAGTGTACACACACCCACACTCCATTTCCTTCTGATCGCTGATTGATTATTGTAATTAGTTAGTTCTACTTACTGTTACTACTTACTCTTACTGTACTAGGAGTCTAGGACACTCAGTCACTGTGTTCATAGGCTACTAGCTCCTGCGTGCGGTCACTCACTGTCTGAGTGTACACACACCACCCACACTCCATTTCCTTCTGATCGCTGATTGATTATTGTAATTAGTTAGTTCTACTTACTGTTACTACTTACTCTTACTGTACTAGGAGTCTAGGACACTCAGTCACTGTGTTCATAGGCTACTAGCTCCTGCGTGCGTGCACTCACTGTCTGAGTGTACACACACCCACACTCCATTTCCTTCTGATCGCTGATTGATTATTGTAATTAGTTAGTTCTACTTACTGTTACTACTTACTCTTACTGTACTAGGAGTCTAGGACACTCAGTCACTGTCCATAGGCTACTAGCTCCTGCGTGCGGTCACTCACTGTCTGAGTGTACACACACCACCCACACTCTATTTCCTTCTGATCGCTGATTGATTATCGTAATTAGTTAGTTGTACTTACTGTTACTACTTACTCTTACTGTACTAGGAGTCTAGGACACTCAGTCACTGTGTTCATAGGCTACTAGCTCCTGCGTGCGGTCACTCACTGTCTGAGTGTACACACACTAAATTTACTTGTGATTACTACTGATTATTGTAACTGCTAGTTGTACTTCCTGACTGTTACTACTTACTTACTGTACTAGGGGACACTCACTCAGTCACCTCACCAACCAACCCACTCCATTAAAGTACCCCACTTTTCACCCGCCCTTTTAAAAAACTTTTGTCTATACGCCCAAAACATTGAAGATGTCTGGAAGTGGCAGCCAGCGCGGTTTGGGCAAGGGGAAGGGCAGCAAGGGAATCAGGAGGAGAGGGAGCAGCATTGTGGCAAGCCGCGGCCGCGGGCGCGCCACCATGCACAGTTCCGCAGCAGCAGCAGCAGCGTCAGTGGCTAACATTCCTCCCATAGCCACTGGCCGTGGACGCCTTGGGCGCCGCCCAGCAGGAGCATCTGCAACTCACGCTGCAGAGACACAGCAGCAGCAGCGTGTAGCACCTGCTCCCATTTTCCTCCAGCCGGGTCGGAAACGACCCATTGAGGAAAAGGATGCAGACACTGTGGTGCAACTCATGACGGAGGATGAGCAGCCCGCCATCAGCTCTGCATCCGAGGCCTCCACCCTCACCACCACCACCACCACCACCCCTGTTCGCAGCAGCCACCCAGCAGGGCCTGGGGAGGAGGCCAGTTCACCATCAGTCGCCGACCTGTCACTCAGCAGTCTTTTTACCCCAGGCACCATCAGGGTATTGTCTGCTGTTGTTGGCGATTTTGAGGAGGAGATGCTGATGGGCACTTTGGGGGAGGAGGGATTGGACAGCAAGACTGTGGCGACAGTCAAGCGTCCCATCCATGCATCAGGAGAGGAGTTTGGGGGGTCATCATCCCAGCAGGACATGTTTCAGGAGGGGCATGATGATGATGACCCGGTGACAGACAGAGACTGGGTGCCACCACCTCCAGGGGATGTCGTCCTCAGCAGCTCTGAGGAGGAGGAGGAGGATGCGCTTGTGGGCCTTGCAAGGAGGCGCATCATTGCAAGCATTGGCAGCGTCCCACACCCTGCTGGTGTCTCAGGCTTAGCAGCAGCAGCAGCAGCAGCATCAGCCAGTACCACCACCAGCCGCACCCAAGCCCCCCCCCCCCAACCACCACAGGGAGACAGGCAGCAGCGCTTCCATGCCGTAGGGGGATGTTTCTGTCACCAATCTGGCGCTTTTTCACCATGCCCACTGTGTACAGCAAGTACGCCACTTGCAACCACTGTCAGCGGAAGTTGAGCAGAGGTGCAGACCCCTTAAAGTTCAGCACCAGCTCGCTCATCAACCACCTTGCGGCTAAACATTTCCACCAGCATGAGGAGTTCCAGAGGCTGAAGGCATCTGGTGCTGGCAGTGGCACCACACCCATCACTGCACAGCCTTCAGCAGCAGCAGCAGCAACAGCAGCCACCCGCCCTCCTGCTCCTCCAGCAGCACCAGCAGGAGTGCGGAAACGCACTGCTCCTCCCCCCTCTGCAACTCCTGCCGCCGACACTGAGGCCTGTTCTGGCAGCCAGTCCTCAGTGGCCTCCTCTGCTGTGTCTGCTGATTCCCGTGTCAGCAAAAGGCCACGCCAGAGCCTTTTGAGCGAGTCCTTCCAGGGGGTGGTTAGGGCTCTGCCTCCCAGCAGCCGTCGCGTGCGGCAGCTGAACGGCTTGCTGGCACGGGCCATGTGCTCCCAACTCCTGCCGTACACGCTCGTGCAGGAGGGGAGCGACATTCGTGCGCTGCTTGCTTGCGCAGCCCCAGACTGGCAGCTCCCCAGCAGACACTTTTTCTCCCGCAAGGCCATTCCTGCACTGCACCGCTTTGTGATGGCCAATGTGGAGCGAGGGCTGGAGCACGCGGTTGGTGAAAGGGTCCACGTCACCATGGACTCCTGGAGCAGCCGCTTCGGGACAGGCCGCTACCTGTCCTTCACTGTCCACTGGGTCAGCTTGGTGGAAGGGGGTGAGGATGGGAGAGCAGCAGCGGGCACAGCAGCAGCAGCAACACAGTGGGTGGTGCCACCCCGCAGGCTCAGGGGAACTGCAGCAGGTTCCTCCGATCCTCTGCCATCCTCCGGCACACCTGGCCAAACCCCCCGCCTCAGCAGCAGCGTGAAGGCCCGCCACTGCCAAGCGCTGCTGCACTTGGTCAGCCTTGGGAAGACCAAGCTGACGGCAACCCATGTGTTGGCCAAACTCCAGGAGCAGGAGAGGATTTGGCTGACCCCCAGAGGCCTCAGAGTCGGAGAGGTGGTGGCCGACAATGGGGCCAATCTGGTTGCCGCAATAGACAGGGGAAACCTGACCCACATCCCCTGTCTTGCCCACGTGCTGAACCTGGTGGTGCAGAAGTTCCTGCGCACCTACCAGGGGATGGGCGAACTGCTGGAAACGGCAAGGAATGTTGTGCGTCACTTCCGGCGCTCGGCTGCAGCCTGTGCGAGCCTGGAAGACGTGCAAAAGGAGCTGGATCTGCCACGCCATCGGCTGATCCTTGACGTTCCGACTCGCTGGAACTCCACCCTGGCGATGTTGGAGCGTCTGGTTGAACAGAGGCGCGCTGTCAAACAGTACCTTGCCCTGGCCACTGTTTCCGCAGCTCTGAGAAGGGACAAGACCAGCAACTTCCCGTCCATCGTCCCCGATGATGACTGGAGGCACATGCAGCAGGTGTGCTTAGTGCTGGCTCCCTTCCTGCAGGCCACAAACATGGTGAGCAGGGACCATGCTATGGTCTGCGAGTGGGTGCCCCTGGTTTCTCTGCTGAACAGGGCCCTCGATGCTTTGCTGGAACAGGGAGCGGCAGCCTTGGACCAGCAGGAGCGGCAACCAGCTGCGCAGTCCACCTCTGAGGGGGAGGAGGAGGAGGACTTGGTGGAGGTCCCTGACCTGGCTGCTGATGAGGGGGATCAGCACAGCGCAGCTGAGTTGGTGCGGGGTGGAGAGAGGATGAGGCGGCAGAGGAGGAGGATGAGGACAGCACTGACGTCGATGTGCCAGCAGACGTGGCCCGCCTCTTCCCAATGGCAGCGCACATGCTGACGTGCCTGCGCAGGGACCCCAGGGTGATCCAGATGAAGCAGAGGGAGGACATCTGGATCAGCATGATGTTGGACCCACGCCTCAAGGGGAAGTTGAGCCAGTTCCTGCCGCCTGCAGGAGGAGACCCAGCGCAACAAATAAGGAGCTTGCAGCAGGCCCTTGTTGAGCGCTTGGAGGAAGCCTTCCCCCAGCCTTCCACCCCCACTGTCCAGCAGCCAGCACAGAGGCAGCAGCAGGTGCCTGCATCCAGCAGCAGCAAGCGCCCCACAGACCTGCTGTCTCTCAGCCACGAGCTCTACAGGACTGTAGAGGCTCCGGCAGCAGTGACTAGAGAGGAGATGCATGCAGCAGCATCCTCCTCCGGTCACAGCCAGCGCCTGACCCGCATGGTGGCTGACTACATGGGGTCGTACAGCGGGCTTGACAGCGATGCCCCTGTTGATCCCATGGAGTATTGGGTCAAGCGCATGGAGATCTGGAGCGAGCTGGCACAGTACGCCCTGGAAGTGCTGTCCTGCCCCCCTTCCAGCGTGCTGTCCGAGCGCTGCTTCAGTGCAGCTGGTGGCGTGGTCACCGAGAAACGCTCACGTCTGTCTCACAAGTCTGTGGACAGACTGACGTTTCTCAAGATGAACCAGGCGTGGGTGGAAGGCGAGTTCCTGGCCCCTGTTGTCGGCGAGAGGGGGACATGAACTGGCTGCCGGAACAATCGTTAATGTGCCTTACCACCCTTTACCACCTCCTGGCTCCTGCTCACTAAGCCAGCCTGGTTCACTTTGACTATTACGTCGCCTGCAGCCACACATTTTACACCTACAGTGGGCTGCTGTGTACTGCCCTTCTGCTGTCTGTCTGTGTTTCCCACTGCCAGGGTACACAGAATTACCTTCTTCTGCTGCCACTCTGCCACCAGCTATTACGTCAAACAATAGCTATATTGGTTGCAAAACCAAAAACCAAAAAACCATAAAAAAAAAAAAAAGGTTTAATTTTTCTGAGGTGCCCGGGTTGAAAACTGTGTTGTCCCAGTTGTGTATTGGACACAATGTGGGCTGCACGACCGCTGTCTGGGACCTCCTGTTGTGTTTATTTACAGCCCTGGTATCACCGCTAGGTACCAGGGCTATTATGTCACGCTGCCTACCTGCTGCCACACTCACACTGCTCCTCCATACCTCCTCCTGCTGCTGCTGCTGCTGTCTGTCTGTGTTTCCCACTGCCAGGGTACACAGATGATTTACCTTCTGCTGCCACTCTGCCACCAGCTATTACGTCAAACAATAGCTGCTCGCCTACTCCTCCATTCCTCCTCCTGCTGCTGCTGTCTGTCTGTGTTTCCCACTGCCAGGGTACACAGAATTACCTTCTTCTGCTGCCACTCTGCCACCAGCTATTACGTCAAACAATAGCTATATTGGTTGCAAAACCAAAAACCAAAAAACCATAAAAAAAAAAAAAGGTTTAATTTTTCTGAGGTGCCCGGGTTGAAAACTGTGTTGTCCCAGTTGTGTATTGGACACAATGTGGGCTGCACGACCGCTGTCTGGGACCTCCTGTTGTGTTTATTTACAGCCCTGGTATCACCGCTAGGTACCAGGGCTATTATGTCACGCTGCCTACCTGCTGCCACACTCACACTGCTCCTCCATACCTCCTCCTGCTGCTGCTGCTGCTGTCTGTCTGTGTTTCCCACTGCCAGGGTACACAGATGATTTACCTTCTGCTGCCACTCTGCCACCAGCTATTACGTCAAACAATAGCTGCTCGCCTACTCCTCCATTCCTCCTCCTGCTGCTGCTGTCTGTCTGTGTTTCCCACTGCCAGGGTACACAGAATTAACTTCTGCTGCCACTCTGCCACCAGCTATTACGTCAAACAATAGCTATATTGGTTGCAAAACCAAAACCAAACAAACCATTAAAAAAAAAAAAAAAGGTTTAATTTTTCTGAGGTGCCCGGGTTGAAAACTGTGTTGTCCCAGTTGTGTATTGGACACAATGTGGGCTGCACGACCGCTGTCTGGGACCTCCTGTTGTGTTTATTTACAGCCCTGGTATCACCGCTAGGTACCAGGGCTATTATGTCACGCTGCCTACCTGCTGCCACACTCACACTGCTCCTCCATACCTCCTCCTGCTGCTGCTGCTGCTGTCTGTCTGTGTTTCCCACTGCCAGGGTACACAGATGATTTACCTTCTGCTGCCACTCTGCCACCAGCTATTACGTCAAACAATAGCTGCTCGCCTACTCCTCCATTCCTCCTCCTGCTGCTGCTGTCTGTCTGTGTTTCCCACTGCCAGGGTACACAGATGATTTACCTTCTGCTGCCACTCTGCCACCAGCTATTACGTCAAACAATAGCTGCTCGCCTACTCCTCCATTCCTCCTCCTGCTGCTGCTGTCTGTCTGTGTTTCCCACTGCCAGGGTACACAGAATTACCTTCTGCTGCCACTCTGCCACCAGCTATTACGTCAAACAATAGCTATATTGGTTGCAAAACCAAAACCAAACAAACCATTAAAAAAAAAAAAAGGTTTAATTTTTCTGAGGTGCCCGGGTTGAAAACTGTGTTGTCCCAGTTGTGTATTGGACACAATGTGGGCTGCACGACCGCTGTCTGGGACCTCCTGTTGTGTTTATTTACAGCCCTGGTATCACCGCTAAGTACCAGGGCTATTATGTCACGGCGAGCTGCCTGCCTCATTGACTGCCTGCTGCCACACACTCATCCTCCTCCTCCTGCTGCTGAATTTACCTCCTGCTGTCTTTGTGTTTCCACTGCCAGGGAGCACATACAATGGCGCTTCCAACATGCGTGCGCCCACCAGCTATTTGTTACGCTCAAAAATAGCTGCATTTCTTTAAAAAAAAAATTGAAAAGAGAAATACGTGAAGAAGAAGAAGACGATATTGAAAAGGAAGGAGAAGATGAAGATGAAGAAGAAGAAGAAGATGAAGAAGAAGATGAAGAAGATGATGAAGAAGAAGATGAAAAAGAAGAAGAAGATGAAGAAGATGAAGAAGATGATGAAGAAGATGAAGAAGAAGAAGAAGAAGAAGAAGAAGAAGAAGAAGATGATGATGATGATGAAGAAGAAGAAGAAGAAGAAGAAGAAGAAGAAGAAGAAGAAGAAGAAGATGAAGAAGATGAAGAAGAAGAAGAAGAAGATGAAGAAGAAGAAGAAGAAGAAGAAGAAGATGAAGATGAAGATGAAGATGAAGATGAAGAAGAAGATGAAGAAGAAGAAGAAGAAGAAGAAGAAGAAGAAGAAGAAGAAGAAGAAGAAGAAGAAGAAGAAGAAGAAGAAGAAGACAATATAGAAGAAGAAGAAGAAGATATAGAAGAAGAAGAAGAAGATATAGAAGAAGAAGATCGAGAAGAAGAAGAAGAAAGATAAAGAAGAAGAAGAACAAGTATATACAGTAACACTACTGAACAAAATTAAGGACACAACTTCTCTTTCCACATTTTTTTTTAAAGGAACATCCCCACATAATCACTTGCTGTTGTTACTTGGAAAAAAAGAGGTTTCTTGCATCATTCACCCTCAAAACAAGTGTTGGAAGCTATTTAAGGCCAATTCGAATAGTCAGCTCGAATAGTTAGCTCGAATACCGACTCGAATAGTGAGCTCGAAGTCCGAGGTCGAATCGAATAGTAAAAATTATTCGACTCGAATATTCGACTGACCTCGAATAATTTACTATTCGAATTCGACCAAACTCGAATTTTAAAAAGGGGTATTTGAGCATCACTAGTGGTACACACATCTTCCATTTTGACTGACCAATTTAAACACCTCCATCGTATGAGAGTAAAATGAAACCTGAATTGAGAGGGATATGGAGGCTGCCATATTTATTTCCTATTAAGTAATACCAGCTGCCTGGCTGTCCTGATGAGCCTCTAACACAGACCCTGAACAAGAATGCAGATCAGGTATTTCTGAGAAAAAAAAATTGACAAGATTAGCTACATGCTTGTTTCAGGTGTGTGATTCAGGCAAATCTCAGCTGAGCAAGGAACAAAATTAAACCTAGCCAATGAAAGTCACTAGCTGCTAGCTGTTACATGAACGGCTTGCTTTTCATTAGTTCAACTTCTTGTTCAACTTCTTTCTATTTCCACAAATGTGCTTGTTAGGAGAATATTTTGTTGCTCACTCGTTCTGAATAATAATGCAGTATTCTACAGTAGGTTGCTGGGCAGCCTAGAATGCTGCTGCTCTTCCTGACTTCCACTTGAAGTTGAGATTGCAGCAGAAAGTACTCTGCTCCACTTCTATATCATGTGAATTATGTTTACTAATGCACAATCAAATTACTGTAAATTCTTCTATTATTAGTCTACCCATGGCTTACTTTGGCGCTAGGTCTGTATAGCCAGAAGTGTCCACTGTGACCATCAAGTGCCACAACCTCTGCTCTCAATTCATGCGTCTTGGACAAAGAAACTCTCAAACCTTTATTACAGCAAAGTCTTCAGGGTTTTACAGAATTGGTGGGGTAAACCCAATTCTACTGATTCACTTTAATGTTCATTGACCTTGGAGGTGAATTGTGTTGTCTCATGGTTATTTCTTTGTATGAATAACTCCCTTCACAAGTGCTCCATCGACAAACATCGATAACCTGACCTTTTCACTTAGATTTTCTGCAAAATGCCATCTATTATTCTACACAATACAAAAAGAAGATGAGAAGGGGACAAAACAAATCTGCCACAAAAATGCTGCCAAACCAGTTATGCCCGCCTTAGAACTTCCACTAAAGCAGCTTTCATCATGACCATGAAGAATAGCGATGGATAATTACTTGTGTCAACAAACACAGCGGAACCACAAATGGCCAATTTATAGATGAGAGAGGATATTGGATATAGGTAATTACTGTTAGGCCAAGTATTCCAGGCAGGGCTATATGTTTACTATATATATGCCTACAATATACTATTTCCCATAAAAGCCTCTGGGGCTGGGGAATGAGAAACAGGACTACACCCTAACATGAGAGCTACGGGACACATGGGAGAACGCTGGAGTTCAAGGGAAGCCTCGTTTACTCTGAGGTTTGAGCTGGTAATGCTATCTTTCATTATATTTGACTGTCATATGCAGATGGCTATCATGTGAAGATCATGCTACTACAGCAACTGATTATACTGAGCATATATATAGAGAGAGAACGAGAGAGAGAGAGATTATTCCCATTGAAAAAAAGCCAGTTTGTTGGCTGTAATGCTAACTTTTGGCTTCAACTTTTAGTGCAGCAGATTCCTTTCTGCTCACAAATGTTTTCAAAACAAACCAGCATGCAGAATTCCAAATATATGAACATTTGTAATATTGAAAAAAAAATCTAATTTAGTGGTTTAGTAGCAAACAGGGGCGTAGCAATAGGGGGTGCAGCGGTAGCGACCGCATCGGGGCCCTTGGGCCAGAGGGGCCCCGAATGGCCCTCCCTCAACTATAGTATTAGCTCTATATTGGTCCTGTGCTCATAATAATCATTTATATATATACTTTGAATAGTGGAAATCATTAACAAATTATTCCCCATCCCCTTCTTGCACCTCTGGCATTGTAGTTGCCATTAGCAGCTTTTAGTGTGCCGTTTCAATTGCTATGTATAGAGTGCATGGGGGCCCCATTGTAAAACTTGCATCGGGGCCCACAGCTCCTTAGCTACGCCACTGGTAGCAAACATATTATAACACGTATTAGTTCTGCACTAATCTTTTTGAAACTTAGTGTTATGAAAAAATGCGCTTCTTTTCTAGCTTGGAATTTGTACTCTGGCCGGGTATTTTTCCTTTCCCTGCATAAGTAACTGCACAGCACATGAGTTCATGTTATTTATTTTCCCCTTTTGAACTAACTGAGTGATTGACAGCAGCTTTCAAACAGCCAGTCTCTATTAGGATGACTGAGAAACATTGCCATAAGTGTCTCCCTGTCTGTACCCAGTTAATATGAAAACACCAGTTTTGGGTGGAGCTGCTTGTTCACGCTAGTAGAGCAACATTATAAACATTAACATTATACAATGCTATGGGATCAGTTTGGGCTGTGGGAAAAACTGATAGCGACACAAAGGTCTTCCTCTTACATAAGGATATGCTCTTTCCCACTTTACAAGAACAATCTGCCAATTGAAAATGAAACATAATCAGCTTGTGACCAGCAGAAGATTAATCCTGAATCATGCAGCGTTCAGTGTCTGCTCAGCACAGGACAGTAGATTAGGACCTGAAGCAAAACAACTAGGCCACTAGATTGTTCAAACCCAAAACACTGCGCTGTATTATTATCACCATTTGTTCCTGTAAGATATGAATGTCTGTAGTGCAGACATAACAACAGGAGAATGTAACGCATCCATCTGCAGTACAACTGCTGCTTAAGTGGTTATACAGGAAATGTTTAGCTTTTATAAAATGACAGTCTATGTCTATATAAAGATCTAAATTCATGTTTATTTTTAGATTATGGAACAGGGTTTAATGGAGACAGCTATGTGATGGAATATATGAAGCTTAACAACAAGGAGACAACAATTACATTTGTTTGCACAAAAGTAACAAAACATATTTGCTATCATTAACCTACATTTTTTTCCCCTGAGAATTGGCTGAGAACGCATTAAACATGAAATGAACTTGAGGGTCCAGGCTATCCCAAGATAAATAATCTAGTCACTGGGTGGGTCACTCTGTCAGATGATCATTTCTGGACTACACTTGCCTGGATTATTGTGGCACGAGATGGACACTGGGTGGTGCCACTACCTACAAAATATGGGTCATTTAGTTTTCCGATAATTTACTATGCAATATCCGGCACCCATTCTCACTTTAACCCCCTCCTATAAGTACCTAACATGAACCCCCCCACACCTAATGCCTAACTCTAACCCCCCATAATTTATGCACACAGGGAGAGACTGCCTGCTGAACCCTCCCTTTTCTCTCTTGGCTATCTCATGTGGGTGCCGATGGGACAGGGGGAGGATCTGGGCAGCTTTGTGCCCAATAAAACTGCACTATATTCTATACAGGAAATAGAGCTACTAGACCCAGTCATCCAGGTATTTTAAACACCGTATATGATGGCATATAAGGCGACTGGGCGTATAAGACCCCCCACCTTTCCAGGTAAAACATAGTTTGGGATATACTCGCTGCATAAGACTACCCATCTTCCAATGCACACCAAATAAAAATAAAAAAAACCATCATATACTGGTGCTATGTATGAACAGATACTGGTGCTGTACTGTATGTGGTACCCAGTATATAACACTATATAGGCGATTGAATAGTTGGATTGGACAACTCTCCCTAAGTGGATTGGTCAGCTCTCCTGGAAGAATAGATTGTGCTGTACCCATAAAACATGCCTCTTTCACCCTTGTATCCTATTTACCTCCTTCTCTGCCTCTCCGCTCTCGCACAGGTGCACCTGCGCCGCTTCACTACAGTCCTCAGCAGCGAGATCTGAGAGGCGGTAGCAGGGTAGGGAGTATCACCCGGCATCAATGACACCCGGCGTATGAGACGACCCCTGACTTTTCAGAAGATTTTCAAGGGTTAAAAAGTAGTCTTATACGCCAGGATAGTAAATTTATTGCAAAAAAAATCACAGGCATGCAGTGTTTAACCACTTAATGACATGCAGACGTTTTAAAATGTCCTGCTGGAGCCTCTTAATGGCTCCAGGACGTTTTAAAACGTCATACACTGCTGCTGCAGCTGTGCGCGCGTACACGTGCGCTCCAACGCGTGCACGTGCATTCCTGTGCACGTGCACGTGAAAAAAATGACCCCCCCCCCCCAAAAAAAAATACACCTTTATTTCCAAATACTATACTGTCACCATACTTTATACTAGGGACATAATTAAAATCTTGTTATAACCAAGACAAATAGGCAGATAAAATGTGTGGGTTTTATGCACAGTAGCAGTGTTCATATTAAAACTATAGGGGATGAAATTGGAAAAATAGTGTATTTTTTCATTTTTTCCTTGTTTTCCCCCTTAAAATGTATAGCAAATAAAGTAATTACTGGAAAACAAATATTAACCCCAAAAATCCCAATTGGTGGTGAAAAAAACAAGATAGAGATAATTTCATTGTGATTAGTAGTGATTAAGCTATTGGCAAATGAAAGTGATGAGCACTGAAAGGTGAAAATCGCTCTTGTCCGTTAGGGTAAAAAACGCCTTGGGGTGAAGTGGTTAAACATTGGAGCATTGCTAATGTATGCAATGTTACTGGGATGCACATTAAAATGGGTGGCTGAACTATGGCTGTAAGAAGAAGGGAAAGTGTTCTGATTAGAGATGATGATAGCCTACTGGGTTTCAGTCTGGACATACTGTGATTGTAGTGCAAAGGTTATTCAGCTGATTGATCAGATTTTCTACATTCTAACCCCTAAACAATATTTGTATAAACCTTGTGTAGTTCTACTTATGCTTTATGGTTTAATCTATGAATTACAGCTATTCAACAACTAAAGTAAGTTTGGCATTTTAAGAATAGGATTATATCATGTATAAAAATCTACACTGTCTTTTACTACTTCTAGTATTTAGAGTTTATAATTGATTTAATGAATTGTACAATTCAGCACTGCTTTGCAATGTTCTTTTACTGTTTTATATAACAACTGCACTTAACTTTTAGCATTCTCATTTATAATGCATATTATTTATGTTAATAAAACTGTAATTTCCACAAAAACAATAACAGAGCAGGTATTATATTTCTGGAATACATCCAGCCAATGTAGTCACTCTTCTCTGTCTGGAATGGTAGAAATGCAAGCACTTCAATAAAATGTAACTATTAAAGAGTACCTGAGATGAATTGGACATAAGGATTTTTACTCTGGGACTTCTTCCAGCCCCCCCTTGTAGTCTGTCAGCTCCCTTAATATTCTCCTGATCCCCCCCATTGTGGCAATGACAGCTCTGTAAACTCCGCGACTCAGCTCAGAGGCAGACTACTGTGCTGTGTGGTGCATGGTTCTGGCTGTATACACATGTCAATCATGCTCCCATAGGTCTGAGCGTTCTGCGCACGTGCAGTTTGTTTACACTGTGACCGTAGTTGTGCAACACAGGATGGAGGAGGCGTGGCCTGGAACAGGGCATGCACAGTGGCCTGGAACCCACAATCCAGGTGGATCGCGGACTTCTCAGCAATCAGAGCGGAAGGACATCGAGGGAGCAGATGGACTACAGGGGGCTGGAGGAAGCCCCACGCAAGTAAAAATTATTTTCTCTCATTCCACTCTAGTTTACTTTATTCATCGTAAATGCAATACATGCAGATGTTTGAAAGTGACAGTGATAACAATCAGTTGTGTGAAAGAATTATTATTTAGTATTTATATAGCACTGACATAATCTGCAGTGATTTTACATAGTGTGTAAAGTCTTGTCACTACCTGTCCCTCCTCTGAGGAGCTCACAATATAATCCCTAGTATACCATAGTGCCCAGAGGAAACGCACGTTATGAAGCACGTTATGCCCATATACTCTATATATGCCTATATATTCTACTTTTACAGTATAGTCTATGGTGCCAGCTGACTACTCTGTACATGTACAAATTAATTTCAAGTTATAATCAACAATACCCTCTTTGAAGGCACACAGTGGTGAACACGCAAAGCTGTGAACTGAAGAACCCCAGGGTAGACTTTTTACACTCCCCTCAAGATGATCATGGACCTGCAAGCTCCACCCACATATAAACAGTGCTGGAAACCGCTATCTGCACTTAGAAGGCGTTTATGGAGTGTATTGTCTCAATGCTACCGTTGAATGCTATGACACTAGTTTTCCGACCACCAGCAAAGCTTTGGTCTCCCAATAGGAAGTCTGCTAGATAAAGCAAGCCCTAAAATGCAGTATGCAATCACAGGCTGGATGTTAATGTGAGTGTCTTGAAACCTTCTTTAAAACCCCATGCAACACAATGACCACACTAGGCACAAGTACATTTTAATATCATTGATTTGCCCTGCCATAGCAGCAACCTCTGCATCCATTAATGTCTCCAGTTATAATAGCTCTCACTGATGCCACCTAACCTGCTAGGTACAGTCCTGAGTCAGCATCCTCTCCACCACAGTAGAATAATGGCAGCAGAGGAGCATGCTGCAATATGTCGTTTCTGTCCTCTCATCTGATCAAGTGCCTGGCTTCTGCGGGAATCATCATACCATCTTACCTGCAGGTCAGGAACAGTGACACGGTATGGTGGGTAACCCCCAGAATGCTTGACTGGACAGGAGGGAGCATGCTGGCAGGACAAGGAAGGACACAAATACTACAGTAATTAACCCAAAGAAAGACCCCAGCACCAGAAAGAACACTACATCATGAGGCCTTTTGGGGGAGATAAAGGAACTTTATGCCAAACTATATGAGCACTATATAAATGTTTAAATGATATACCTTAATGGGTCCCTCTCACATTCTAGACTGCAGTGAAAATATACTGCATGCAGTCCTAATATTTACATTCCATCCCCTAAACAACCATAAAGAGAATCGTAGACTGTGAACTGCAGCACCAGCATTATCTCTGTAATTAGTGTTGGTGCTGACCGTCCGAGTCCTGCAAAATTAACACTTTACGGAGGTTTCATAACTAAGGTAACTGTTTACACCCCATACACTCTGCATTTATTTTATGCGGTTGCTATATATTAGCCCTTTGATATTGTTCCAGGAAAATGTTTTATTTTAGTTCTGAATAGTGTGGGAAGAAGTTAGGGCTTGTTCACACATTGAGCGATTAAATATATATATTTTTTTAATCACTGGCATTTCTAAAAGCGATGTAAAAGTGCTAGTGTGTGAGTATTCTCACATGAGCGATGAGCCTTCTTTCCAATCGCAAACGCGGGTACTGCACCATTTTCTGGGTGATTGCACTTCAATCTAAGGTATAGCAAATCGTTTTAAAAGTGCTTTGAATGTCGATTTTGTTAGCATTTTTCAAGCAAATCTGTTTTAACCTCTTGCCGACCGCGTCACGCCAGTAGGCGTGGCCGCGGCGGCAGCCCCAGGACCGCCTAACGCCAATTGGCGTAAAGTCCTGGGGCTCTGTTTTGCAGGAGATCGCGCGCAGGCTGCGCGCGCATCTCCTGCTTGGGGGGCGGAGCTCCGCCCCGCCTTCAGTCTCCGAGCGGCTACTGCCGCTCGGGAGACTGTTAGACGGCGTGATCGCCGTCTATTTACTCTGTGCAGCGCTGCGATCAGCAGCAGCGCTGCACTGGGGACAGCCGTGTGACACGGCTGTCCCCCTGGGGGACAAGAGAGCGATCGGCTCTCATAGGCAGAAGCCTATGACAGCCGATCGCCGTAATTGGCCGGCTGTGGGGAGGGAGGGAGCGAGGGAGGGAAGGGGGTTAAAGGAAGAGGGTTTTTTTTTTTTAAAAAGGCAACACAAATATTTATTAAAAAAAAAATAAACATGGGGGGAGCGATCAGACCCCACCAACAGAGAGCTCTGTTGGTGGGGAGAAAAGGGGGGGGGGGAATCACTCGTGTGCTATGTTGTGCGGCCCTGCAGCTTGGCCTTAAAGCTGCAGTGGCCTTTTAAACTAAAAATTGCCTGGTCACTAGGGGGGTTTAGCCCTGCAGTCCTCAAGAGGTTAAAAGACATTCAGTGCTCGGGTCAAAATGCACTTCCTGTTTGTCTGCACACACAAAATTGCAAGATGAAAACGCATACAAAATCCCTTTAAAAAAAAACGAAAATCGCTCTAAAAATGCCAGGAATTCCTTAATAAAAGCGATTTGAAGTGTGAGCTAGGCCTTAGAAAGTGTGAGAGTTCAGCAGCAGCAGCCACAGCCCCAGAAGTGTGATAGCTCGCATTCTATAGGGCTCTGCTGCTGCTCACCTACTGTATATGTAAGAAAAGAAGTCAGCACCTGATGTAATAGGGATTTAAATGATAGAACAATGCGTTTCTCGGGTTATACCCACTTCATCAGGTCAATACTGTATCAAATGCAGTGCTTTAGTCTGGCTCTGGAGCATCTATGTAAGCGGGTATAACCTGAGACATGCGTTATCGTTTAGCTATTTAATAAATATCATTTTAGTGCCACCTAGATGTAATGTTGTCATTTCCTACCTTTTAATCGTTTTAACAATTTTATCACACTAGGAGTCCCTCCTACTCATCTATGTAACTCCTGTGCATCTAGGTGCATGTGCAAGTGGGTGACCCAACCCAACTCAACTCACAACTACAGAATGGGGCTGCACTGCTGCATACTCCACTGTAAGCAACAGTGGTTGTGAGCTTTGTGCACTGCTCTTGGTTAAAATGGGCAAGAGGAAAATTAGATGGGATACGATCTAGTTTAAGTTTGCTCTAGTTCTTATGCTTTTGGGAGGAGCGTCATCAAAGGAAAAAGTAAATCCTCTGTCACAGTAATTTTCTATATGTATGAAACAAGGGTATTTTACCCAGTACGACGCCAGAGGGTTCAAAGGAACATGAAAGAAAAAAGGCACACAGCAAGATTCCCTTGTGTTAAAAACCTCTACCTCACATCTATGGCATTTAAAGAAATCTTCAAGATGTAAATGTTTCAGATAGAAATGTCCATCATCCCACACCCATTTTCCTCTGCTATCCAGTGACTCTGGCTATGATTGACAGGCAATGTCTCAATAGGCTATTCATCCGTCCCAGACTTTGATCTCCTCAGGATAGGCAGGATACAGCACAGAATTCAGCTGGGAATGAGTTAAAGGAATTTCACAGTTATCCTCCAAGCTGATTAAGACAAACAAAAAGACACTTCCTATTGAATAGATGACATGTGCCTATACTGTATGTCACCCTGTAAATACATTACAGTGTTTTTGTTTTCACCTTACTTTCCATTATGTCTGTTTGCTGATATCACAAAGGTGTTTGTCTTTATAAACTGTAGTGCACTACACAATTTTTCCAGTGACCGGCGATTTTTTGAGCAACTTTTTCCGCAATGTCGTGAAGTGGGTACAGACACGCAATTACACGAATGATGCTTGGCGATGTGACCATCATTGCGATTCAGATATTTAAGATCCCCAATGACTCCCGCACAAAGTACTGGGATCGCTTAAACTCGTGGGACGTTGTTGGGATAAATCTTCCTGCCTCATGAGGTGAGTTATTCAGCTAAACTACTTTGCTGTGCAGCGCAATAAATATAGAGAGATATACTATATGCTGCATACTTAGATTGTAAGCTCTTTGGGGCAGGTTGCTGCTGATATGTTCGATTTTTGAAAGTGTTTATCTTAAATGTTGCCATATTTAATACACAGTGTTGTAATGCTTCATCAGTACAAAATAATGTCATATACGTACTTCACTCCAGCTGAGGGTCTTGTTGCTATAATCTGACTGCTGGTTGGAACGTCTCATCTATTTAGTTAATATCAAGGGAATGGCTATATGAAGACTAGAGTAGAGAACAGGATCTCTCTGCTGTGTCTCCATTTCCTTCCTCCTTATTTCTCATCATTGGCACTCTTTATTGTTGCGCTTAATGCTTTGTCCCACATATGCTGTGAGAAGCTGCACCTCCATTGTTGCTTTTCTCTGTAGGCTGCCTACAAAGGCCCACTACAGCTAGATAAAAGACACTTTCCTGACAAGACATGGCTCCACAGGGTGTACAAATTACTGAGACCACTGCAGACATTTGCTTGGCTTACAGGATGGCCAAATGGGAAATTTGGCAGTGTTATAGTAATGACTTGGGACCAAAGGAGATCAGTAGCTGCTGTCTTCAATCTCAGAAGCAAAAGGGGATTCATAAAAGAGGACAATGATGTTAATAGTGACAGTAAAATCAAATTACAGGTTTTGTTTTACAGCCGTTAAAGTGATTACTTTTTAGGTCCACTTTGGAAGTAAAGGAGTACAGTACATAATTTTACCTGATGCTATAGACATATAAAGCTGACTGTAGAGCCGAGAAGACCAGGAAATGTTTGTATGTCCATGTACAATATGTATACATGAACAAGATCACCATTCATATTGACTCCATCTCATGGGATATAGAGAAAAGGAGGACACCGAGAGCCCAATATAGTGTAGTATGTACTGGTTATGGATAAATAAACAACAAAGTAAGTATTATTATACTCACAAACAAGGGTTACCACTCAGGCAACCACTGCAGAAGCAGGTGGGGAGATTAGACCTGTCCCCACTCAGGATTAAAAAGTCACTCTCTGTAGATCAGGAAAAAGGGGGTATCACCCCTCCACCAATGGTGGACTCGTACAATGTAGATGTAAACAGAGGCACAGGAAGGATAAATATAGCTAAAATGTTTAAAAATAGAGGGTACAGTGGTGGACTTTTCTCCTCCAAGTAGACACAAATTAGTACTGATGTTGTATCAACAAAGTAATTTTATTTAAAGGCTCCAGGGTTGGGTACAATGCGTTTCCTGTGAAACAATCTATTTATTATCCAATAAACCCAACAATTCCATATTGCAGAATAGAGAAAAAAACACCTAAATATCACTGCTGTTCACTTCCCGCCTCCCCCAAGCTGGGTTGGCTCTACAGGACTGGCAATTCCAGTCTCATTTGTATTGATACCAGATCCAGTCATAATAGATCAGATCAGGTGACAGTTACTCAATGACTGTATGAAGCTTTGGGAAGGAGTTGTAACACAAAGCAGTCTGCAGACAGTGTAATCAAGAAACTAAAGTAGGCCAAAGACAGTGGAAACATCACACAGCAAAAAATGGCCAAGTAAACAGTACACAGAAATGTATGTGTATGTTATAAATGTTATTAAATGTTTGCTCTAGTAAGCGTTTTTATCACCACAAACAAACTATTTGTGCCCGCATCTTCCTTTTAACAGATGAAAAGAATGGGGGACCTTGGATTATTGAGAGTTCTCGCTATTTATGAGAAAGATCATCAAAAGATGTTTTTGCAGAGAATTATTTCATCCTTCAGCTTCAGGTCACAGCTAGATACAATCATCCTTTTGTAGCTGAGATGCATTATATCTTGTTCTCTGGCACTTGCACCTTCCTGGCCTTCTACATTCCTGTCAATCAGGGGTCAACATATCATTATAGAGATTATACTTTCATTAATATGAATGAATGCCAGATGGAGAGATTTAACAAGAGGTGTGATTATGGTCACGTCATGTGTTTTTTGTGACCTCACCTTATTGTTGTGCCTGTAAAATGACACCACACACATCAAAGTGTCCCATAACTCAAAGCCACCTGATAAAATACAACAGCCCTAGTAGGTAAGGTGTGACCACACTGAGGCAGCTGGGCCAAACACCAAGCTTAGACAATGATAGCATACTAACAGGAATAAAATAAGGTGGGTGGAGTCCCACACAAGCAATTGCTTCATACAGGAAATGTGTATGAAACGTTGTCAAGGTGCCAACATTTCATTCAGATCAATGTGTAGTTTATGTATAGTTTGTGTAAGTGAAATTACTAGCTGTTTCATCCTGTACAGGATTCTTGGTTTATTTTTGTCCTGTGACAGACATCTGCATGTCCTTGAATGTACCAGGATGTGCAGGCTCAGGGCTATGGCACACATACAACTCTGCTACTAGCAAGCAAATGCTAGCAGCTATCCCCAGTCACAGCTGGCAATAGCAATGTTAGTGATGAGAGCGATGTTACTCCATCAGTAACAAGAATGTTAACGTCAGTCACTACTAGTGATGGAGTAACAAACCACTCTGTCAGCAATGAAAGGACATTAAAGGACAACTGATGTGAGAGGGATATGGAGGCTGCCATATTTATTTCTGTTACACCTGAGTGGGGTCAGGTTCTAATTCTCCCCACCTGCACTTCCAGTGGTTGCCTTTGTGGTAACCCAGACTTGTGAGTATATTACTCGTAATCATTCTGTTATATTTCCTTCATCGTGACATACTACACTATATTGGGCTCTCGGTTTTCACTTTTTGTATTCCTCTTAGGCCCGTTACACACCAAAAGCGTGCAGGAGAACGTTGCGGCGTGTCGTCGGGAAACTCCGGTGCAACGCTGAGTAGCGGCGGTAGTAGTTAATTACCCCGAAGGGGAAACGGCGATTCCCGACGATAAAATGCGCCGGGATGCGTCGTACCGCAACGTATCGAAACGCAGCGTCGGGTGTGAAAGGTAAAAGGAAAGTCTATGGACTTTCCTTTTACCTTGGTTAACGCAAAGTATAGACTTTGCGTTAAAACGCCAGAAGTGGGCTCTGGTGTGAAAGAGCCCTAAGCTACTTTTGTTCAGTTCTGTACAGTGCAGGGATACTGTGAAATGGGAGTGTTCCGGTTTGCTGCCACGCCATTTGATTAGTCCAGGTGTGTAAAATAAGCTCTGACTCCAGCTAATTACTCATGCTGGAAGGTGGGAAGTTTCTAGGCAGTCTATATTCATGCTGAGTACAAATTCCACATTTGCAACCATGAGCAAGTTCACCGACAGGCAGTATTGGATATTCATGGCTGTGTCCAAATTGAAACGGTCAGGTACTCTTTAACAGCAGAGGGGAGAGGTGGAGGGGCAGTGGGACACCTGGTGTCAGGATGAATATTGTATTATTTGGTCCATAAGACGCACTGACTTTTTCTACCCACTTTTGGGGGAGAAAAAGTGCATCTTATGGTGCGAAAAATACGATTTGTTAATTATGTAAACTCTATAAACGTAATGTGCACACATTAAGTTTATCAAACTTTTGTGAACATAACTCAGTTTTCAAACTGTTGCCAGTAGATTTGTATGGTTATTAAAGGACAACTGAAGAGAGAGGTATATAGAGGCTGCCATGTTTATTTCCTTTTAAGCAATACCAGTTGCCTGGCAGCCTTGCTAACCCTCTGCCTCTAATACTTTTAGCCATAGACCCTGAAAAAGCATGCAGCATATCAGATGTTTCTGACATTATTGTCAGATCTGACAATATTAGCTGCATGCTTGTTTCTGATGTTATTCAGACACTTCTGCAGCCAAACAGAACAGCAGGGCTGCCAGGCAACTGGTATTGTTTAAAAGGAAATAAACATGGCAGCCTCCATAGTCTTCTCACTTCAGTTGTCCTTTAATATCTTTTATCTTCTTCAATGGTCTCCAGCCAAAAGATCCTAAGTAAGCCATGTCCTCATTCTAATACTGCCACGATGGGTGGTATTAACCTGTCATTTAGTAATAGGAAGAAGCATGGAGGGGATGTCCATAAGACAAGACTTACACATTGGCTGGAGAAGAGATGTCACTCTGTAAACATTACATGGGCATCTATACCTTTAATTTTAGAGGAGCTGCAAATAAATAGGTTAGGCTAAACATTATCAGACTCCCTAGGCTTGTATTGGCAGTGTTCAGGGTGCTTTGCACAGTTCAGCTTTAAGCGAAAGCAGCACAAGGTGGAATGTATTCTTTTCCTTTTCACATTTTGGTCATTTCTCAGAAACATTACAACTTCTGCTCACATGTTTAAACTTTGAAATGGCTGAAACCCAATTCCTGACATCTTCGGGTGGAAATCTGGAGAGACTTTCTTGCTCATTTGAGACGGCTTATGTTCCGGCATTGAGGCACACAACTATTCTTTCTACAAACACCGCCTGAAGTATAAATTAAACGTCGATGAAACCTGAACGCCAATCCTGACTTTTAATTAGAAAAGCAATCCATTAGTACAACACAATGAAAGACCCAGCAAGTGTAGCCAAGCATTCTCAAAAAGTAAGCTCTAGCCCTGGACTCCACCCTGGTGAAAAATTATCCTGGGCAATTCTTTAAGCGAGGTATTTGTTCCTTTGAGCTGGTGTATTTGGAATAAATCATGTCTGCCTGCCTGCCAGTGTTGCCTGTGTCTCTGCACTCAGTCTGTTGATGCAGCTGGGAACAATAGAGGAATATCTTATTTTTGGAAGGAGAATGATTTAAAAAAAAAAACGGCTATCGTAATAAAAAGTCTCAAATTCTTACGGGAAAGCGGAACAGATTAGGGTGTGTACCGAAAAAATTCCCTTTGACCTTCTGGATGATGTCATTCCTTGCACTAATATCTCACAGTAGGTCTGATATTTGCAGTGTGTATCTATCCCAACTGTTTATTTCATTTGTAAAGCCCAAGAATGTTTTTTTTGTCCCACGAGCAACCTTGCTTAGCTCATGTCAAACATATTACATTTTAAATACTTGGTCAGCAGTTATTTCCTGCATCACATGCTTGCAGAGCTGCAGGCTATGATTGTCTCATAGAGGTGTATCTGGTCCCTGCCTCAATGCAATCTGATCAGCATGATGATACCCACAGGAGCAGTTAACATACAGAGCTTGTTGTGAACTGCTTATGATTTCCTGACACAATTCCAAAAACAGGGTGGATTTTAGCAGCAGAAGACTTGTTTGCACAAAACATGATGTGGGCACTCACCTCAATAAGCTGAGACGGTATATTAGGAACATAGTTAGGTCATGTGACTGAAGAATTTGTTTGATGTTTTATTGGATGTCAAATACACCAACGCTGGTGTTCCTCATCTCATCCACTACAAAGCTGTCACCTTCATTTAGTGTTTGTTGTATTTCTTTATTATAAATGTTTTTTAGTATTTAGCTATACTTATCAGCTGTAACAAAGAAGCCCTGTGATATGCTGATCCCAAATATATAATAACAAAAGGTCGCTTTATCTGCAGTTTCAGGGAGGTGAGATATACCCAGAGAGAAGCTTAAAGAGAATCTGTATTGTTAAAATCGCACAAAAGTAAACATACCAGTGCGTTAGGGGACATCTCCTATTACCCTCTGTCACAATTTCGCCGCTCCTCGCCGCATTAAAAGTGGTTAAAAACTGTTTTAAAAAGTTTGTTTATAAACAAACAAAATGGCCACCAAAACAGGAAGTAGGTTGATGTACAGTATGTCCACACATAGAAAATACATTCATACACAAGCAGGCTGTATACACCCTTCCTTTTGAATTTCAAGAGATCATTTGTGTGTTTCTTTCCCCCTGCAGCTATCTTCCACTGAAGTGTCAGGCTGTTTCTTCCTGCAGAGTGCAGACAGCTCTGCCTGCATGTAATTCCTCAGTATGTGAAAGCCCAGCCAGCTCAGAGGAGGATTTAACCAGCTTGTAAAAGATAAGAGAGAAGAGTGAAGCTGCCCTAATCTAAATAATAGACAGGCAGTGTGCAGAGAGGGGCCTGGAGGGGGGAGATGCATCACAGAACCACAACACTGAAGAACTTGGCAGCCTTCCAGACACAGGCTGACAAGTCTGACAAGAGAGAGATAAGTTGATTTATTACAGAGATGGTGATAGTAGAACGTGCTGCAGTAAGCCAGAACACATTAGAATAGCTTTTGGAACTTGTAGGATGATAAAAAACAGGATGCAATTTTTGTTACGGAGTCTCTTTAAGGCCTGTACACATGCATGATTAAAGTTGGCTAAGGAGACCAATAACGACTGCCTCAGCCGATAACCTGGCGTGTGTACAGCAGCCCCTGATCAGCAAACGCTGCTTTAGCTAGACATCTGCCAAATGTTGCCCACTAATGATCCAGCCTTTTTCATCCAATCTTACCAAATCTATGTAGTATAAGGGTAAATTGAGTGAATATACTGAAAGGATACTTCAGGCAGTCACCTTATATTACATAGAAATGGTAAGATTGGATGAAAAAGATTGAATCATTAGTGGCCACTAATCAAATCAGCCGAGCGAGGGACAATTGGTTTATGCACACCGCTCACCCCGCCTGCTGCGTGATGTCACGTCTATGCCGCTCCATCAGCCCTCTGCCTCCCCCGCAGATCTCCAATGGGTGACATCAGTCATCTTGTGTGTATGGACCTTCATACGCCCTCTTACCCCTACCAGCAGTCTAGCTACCTGACATTCATTATGCAGATGTTTATTCTAGGTGTAAATTATTTTTAAATTGCCTAGGTACGGACAATTAGACAACACTGTATTGTTGATGATAAATGGTGTCAAAGGCCCAGAAGGATGTTGAAACATAGATAGACAGAAATCATAATGCAGTGTAATAGCACGATTTTCTATGAATGGTAGTACGAAGGTGAGTGCCCTTTACAGAACATTACAGACTATGCTCACCCCCCAGCCAGCCAGCAAGACTTTAGGCCTAAGTCATTTCACGCAAGAATTAGTATGGTACAATTAGGCAGGTTAACATTTTATGTAGCTAACTGCCTTTGAGATAGGGTTGCCAGGTCGGCTGATGGAGAAAACCGGACAGGGGGTGGAGTTAGGGGCGGAGTCAGAAGCGCACTTTTATGTAGAGTGGGGCTAAGCAATGGGCTTTTTAAAAAATGTTTTTTACAGTATTTATATCGCACTGACATCTTCTGCAGCACATTACAGAGTACATAGCCATGTCACTAACTGTCCTCACCAGTACATGCACATAAGAGAGTCGAGACCACTTTTCACCAGTAAATGCACATAATAAGAGACCGCTTTTCACCAGTAAATGCACAAGCATTACACGTAGCAACGTCGGGAAGCGCGGGCTCGGGGGCGGTACTTAAGCTGGCGTAACTTACGCCGCGTAAGCTGGCTGGCTGTGCCTTTGACTGACAGCCAGGCAGCGAATCAGCGGTCGCGCAGCGCTGGCGGACGGGTGGCGGGCCTGTTACCCAAAACGGGCTACACTGACTTCATAATCAAACTGTATTTCAATTGCTGTAATCGTGTTGAGAGACAGCAGTAACATAAGGTTTGACAAGCATGATGTGTGACAGCGTGCTGCTTCTATACAACACCCCCCGAGCTTTGTGTCCCCATCTCTCACTATCTTCCTACCTGTTAGTGCTGGCCCCTGTAGCAGATCCGAAGTTGAACGCCATACTGCTGGTGACGAGTCCTGCACAGTTTTGCCGAATTACAAACTGCAGGAAAACCCTGCTCCCACCATCAGGAGACAGCCTCACTACAGACACTGCGCATGCGCACACAAGTTAGCGCAGCATGTCGTACATCACCATGTCGCAACTTCGGAGCCGTACAGGCCGCCATGTTGGAGGCGGATCTCAGTATTGTGATGTGATGACAAACAGGGGCGGTGCCATATCCACAGTAGTGCTTCCCGAATCCCTATTGCTAATCGGGCAGAATGATCTCTGTGACTCCGAAACGGCTGATGAACGGATGTTTCGGAGTTACTGGCGGCAAGTGGCAAAAGGCATAAAACCGGACATCTTAATTGTCCGGTTTAACATGCCTTTTTGGACAGGACACAGCGGCCAAAAACCGGACTGTCCGGTCTAAAACCGGACACCTGGCAACCCTACTTTGAGAAGAGAGATAAGTAATAATGAAAGGACCTGTTACTGTGTTTGGAACACATCTACCAACCACAGTTCTCAGGCTGTCGAAAACCTAAATTTTTTTCCACAAAATTAAAAAACAAGCTTGTGGTAATATAAGGCTATACACCTAGTACAGCAATATATCCTACTGATTCTGCAAAAGCTGTTTAAAAAATAAAATAAAATATCACTAATCCCGTACCAATGCACCATACCACTCAGAATCATTATACTATATAAGTGGACAAAATTATGGCAAGACAAGGCCTGTTTATTTCTCCAACCCATAAAAATCAATAACATCACCAGAAAAGCTTTGTATTTCTGTAAGATGGAAGTCTTTCAAAACGTTCGATGAACGACTAAACGACCGGCAATGAAAATGGAAAGAAACGACTGAAAAAGAAAACAATAAACAACGTTTCTCAGCCAATTTGGCCGATCTGCCCAGCGGATCATTTCAGCCGAAAATCGTTCATAAACGAGAATGTGCACAGGAATCAGTATATCATTCACAAAGCATCCGCAGCTCTGGGAAAAGAATGAGAAGTGCCATTTCCGCCCGCACAAATGATCTGAAGATTCATAGTGTTGTGTGTACACGTGCCATCAAAAACTTCACGTCTCGGTCTTCCATTGTTCATCGTTCATTTTGAATAACTGACATGTGTACAAACCTTAACCCCAGACTAATGCCATGAAGTACCTCATTGGTTGTTATGTAAATGGATCTTATCTCTGCACACTGAAGATAAAAAGATGGGAATTTAAATGTGGTCTGAATTAAGTCAATAAGTAGAATGGCTTCTAAACTACCAGTAATTAGCGTTGCTGGGGAAATTGTATGACTTGTATCTTCAAATTGTTGGAAGGATAATAAAGTATTTCAGAGGTCATATCTGGTGTACACTTCTTAACAACTTTAAATAGTCCTTGGAGCTGGAAGCATGTCTCAGAGTGGCAGAGTCACACTTGTTCTCACTTCTCCAGCCAAATCTGTCACACATCTATTGCACCTTTAACATGACATCTGACCTAAGGGATTCAAGGGCCCTGCAGTCCTGGCTGCTTGTGGACAAGATGCCTCCAAGAATTTATCTTTGGCAACTCCAGCATTGCAGTGTAAAAATAAAATCACCTCCCAACTGGGTAATAGAGGCTGACACCTGTTAAAAGTAGGCCTTCCAGCTTCAAAGCCCAGCACCAGAATTGTAGCTCGAGGCTTCTTCCCATTTTCCTGAGCACGTTCCAACAAGAAGGCTTCATGTGAGCATGTGCACAAGTCCGAGCTGCCATGTGGATCCTATCTTTGTGCCAAAACATGCAAGGTCACCGTGAAGGGAATAAAGGGGCAGTGGGCCAAACACGGCAACTATTACCTCATGATCACTGTCATTTGCCAGCGATCACTTAATAATTGTCATGGCAACCTGTCTCCTTCTGCCTAATGAGCTGATAGACAAAATGTTCACCCTGCGGACCTTTGCCAATTTTTTTGATGGAAATAAGTTTTAAAAGTTAGATTTTGACTAAAACCTTCTCATTTCTAAACAAACAATTTTCTTCAATTACGAACTGTTTTATAGTTTATAATAAGAAACGGTTACGTTTCTCTCTACTGCTCTGTATATTTCTGTATCCAAGGTCACATGCAAATGGAAATTTATATGAAAATGTTTTTAATTTTTAAAGTCTTGAGCATCCCGAAACGTGACATCCCTAGTCTCCGTGGAGACTACTACTAGGTTACCGTGCTGTGTCGGTGGAAGCCCCATGCCTCTTGAGCTCATATTTCAGAGGTTATCCTGCTGCACTGGGCAGCCCTGCTCATATTGTAAGGCATGGATGACAAATGAACATGATTTGGGCCCAAACCGCTGAAAAGCTTCATGTGGTGGAGGTCTACTCCCTACAAAGACATTTGTGATTTAACAATGTGCTAGTGCAGCAATTCATGCCATGTTTCAGCTCCATATTTTCTGTCTCTGTAAGAACACCGGGTTGTTGTATTATCACAGAACTGCTTTTAATATCAAAATTACCATAATTGCTCTGCATTCTGATTGGCTACCCAGAGCCTATCATCATGTAAACCATACCCTCTTCCTTCCTGTTGCTTAGGAGCATGAATGATCATTCAGCGCTGCCACCTCAGTGGTGCTGAGATTTCAGTCCTCAGCATCTGCCCAGTGATTCCGCAAAATCAGGAGCCTGGAGTAGGCTTCTTATTTAAGTCACACACACCACTGACATCACCTCTGCTTCAGGCGAGAAGGAACCAGGCAAACTCAACACACACCCAACTATAGCATGGCAATCAGGATTCCGGAATACACCAGGCACATAGGAAAAGCATACTGAGGAGGAAATGGACAGATTTGTCATTTGTGACAGTGAAGGTTAATGTGACGCTCACTAAGCAACCTAATAGATGAGGGCCAGTTATCGAGAGTAACGTCCCCTTAACGCTATGGATTTTCTCGTGACATTCATGCAGCTCTTAAAACCGGCATGACACATATAGCCACACAATAAAAAATCACGCCTATGCGTCCAGCTTCTGTACAGAATAACCAATGTCTTTCTGTAGCAAGGGGATGGTCCAGTGAGTAGTTATGTCAGCAGACAGATGAAAAGATACTGCAGATGGAGGCACTGGCTGTGGCATGGGCAGCAACAGTGCACTCCCAGATACAACTCACAGGGAACCCCATGGCACCAAGTCACTCAAAGGACAAGAACTGCTTGAATGACAAATACAAACAATCTAGCTCGCAGTGATGATTTAGCCTGCCAGGTATTTAAAGCTGGCAAGCTTTTAACACTCATTCTTTTTTTTTGTGAACAGTCTGCCAATGAATACTTACATCTTATAATGCTTCTTACCAATAGATTTTGTACGGAACCCCTTCTAGAAACCTATCACATGTGCACAGTACAATTGTTCTATATACAGCTAAGGCAAAGGGTCTGCTGCATGTGCATCCTGCACACACAGGGAAAGGCCAATCAGTGGCAGTGTGTGTGCTGTAGCTCTCCCACCATTATAGCCACAATGAAATATAAGAACTGGGCTAGCTTCAGTGGTTATATGATTGAGGGCGATGCATGGTGACAATGTCACACTTTTTAGGCCTGTCTATGTTTTAATGCCAGGTCAATTATTCATTTAATGCAGGCATCTTCTCTGCATGTCCCTTGTGTCAGAAATGGCATTTTAAAGCAAATGAGGAATATAAAAGCCCCTTCCTCCCCTATTCAGCAGCTGTTGTCTCCTTTTGCTGGAGCAGCAATGCAGATCTCCCCCTGCTTGTAGCATTTGGGTACTTGATTAGCATAGGATAAGCAATGTGACTGATAAAATGAGGAGGTCACAGAAAAGTTAGGAAATGGGTGCTTATGTAATAATTAGGAGTTTTTGACTTTTATTTCTTCCTTTCTCATTTAGCCTGTTGTGCTTTGCCAGAAGGGCCTGTATACCAAGCAACTCAGCTTGTCCCTCAGCACAGAACAATCCAGACAGATGCTGAACAGAAAGGCCCCATTCTCACTGGGAATTGCAAAACGCTAGCAATTTGCAAATCGATTTTCCCACGATTTTTCATTGTATGGGAAATCAATATTGGAGCGATTGCGTTTTGCATTTCTTGAAACACAACCCTTCTAAAATCGCTAAAAAAAAATACTGTATGCGCCGCGTTTTACTAACTGGCGATCACTACAATGAGAATACTGCCATACAGTTAACATTGCCGTAGCGCTTTTCAAAACGCTAGCGGTCGCCAACAATTGAAAGCGCTGCTGAAATCACTAATTAAACGTTCTAGTGTGAATGGGGCCACTCCGCAGCAGATTACATGGAAGAGGTGGTACTCACGCACTGTCTCCTGCTTTGGGTCCAGGCTGCTGACAAGCTGCTGGACAGCACCGATTTTGCCTTGCAGCGCCCTTACACGCCTCGCAGTAACCTGAAGGTCTCCCTCAATCTCATGGAATATGGAGCAGGCATGGCGCGCCATATCCGAAAGCTGCCGTAAGATCCGTGACATTGCAACGTTGTTGATCGCACACAAATCCAAAGTGACCACATCTTTATCCTTCCCATCACTGGGCAACGGTTCCCTCTCCTCCGAGGGCACCTGTGCTGAAGATGCCACATCAACTGACAATTCTTCCCGAGAATTCCCCCGGTGGTACTGATGCTGCCGCTGCTCATCCCCCTGATCCCTGGAAGAGCTCCTCTCTACCTGGACAACAGCATGCCTGCTCAGCCACTGGGGCTCCACAATCCGCTTGGCAAAGGGCATGGCAGATCGCCCTTCACGTTATCCTACAGTAATGCCTTTGCTATCCAATCCTAAGGAAGCAACATAAAATACCACAGATGAGGATCACTCTCAGAGAATCCTCCACAAGAAAAGAAAGAAATGCTGTAGCAATCCACCAGCCACTGTGCCTCGCCAGCACAGGTCCAGTTCTGTTTCCTTTTAAATACAGGGATTTCTCCTTAATCCTGTGCAGTTCCTCATTGTGGGTAGCTGGTGATTATCCTTTCCATGTTTCCCCTTCCATGTGTGACAATGTGCAGATGTGACTTGGGAAGTATGGCAGTTGTGCACTGCTTCCCTCGCTCCTCGCTCCGCTCTGATCATCCAGTTGCTTTTTGGATGGATTTTCTCTGCCTCTCTCTGTGCTTTCACCATGCCAGAATGAGACAGACTGAAAACCTGGAGGCAGGAATTCACAGAGATGTTTGAATGGGGAGGGAGGGTGGAGGAGGTGCTGGCAAGCCAAGGGGAGGAATCAGGACATTTTACACAAGACACAGCCTTCCTCAGCCACACAGTCAGTGGAGGGCTCGTTTCTACAGCAAGACATTCTGCAGCAAATTGCTTGGCAACTTCCAGCGCTGCTTCATGCAATCCCAGGCCGTGGATTCTACTTCTGGTTTTGTCCTTTAGATTCCATTTGTTAAAAAAAAAATCAAGGTTTACAGAATACAGACAGGAGTGCAGGAGCCTGAATGGCATGGTACATTTAAACCCAGTCAATCTGCTGTGTCTGAAAAGAAGTGTGCGCTTATTAACCATTGAATTGCTGGAATGCTATGAATGACACAGAATAATGTTACATTGTATCAGGTGAATCCCTAATAAACAGTATTCAGCTAATATAGTCATGGTTTGTTCACTTGTGACAAGTTGTACACTTGTATAATTTGTATTTATACATTGTTAAAATGTCTCTCAGGCTTTGTACACATCTATAATCGAAATAGTTGACGGCATCGATTTTACTGGCGCTTGGGTGGTCGTTGCAGTTTTTTAAAAGCGCTTTTCTAAGCGCTTTTGCAGAGTGATACAGCATTTTTCAGTTCCTGGAAGTGAACCCTTTGATCCGTAAAAAAATGATTAAATACAATGTATTTATTCATCAAAGCGCTGGGGAAATCACTATATAAAGCGCTTTTTCAAGCGCTTTGCAATTTCCCTATACCTTCTATTGAGTAAAAACGCTCAGAAAATGGTACAGGCATCGCTTTGCTGAGCGGATCGGAAACGAACTGCTCAGATGAGAACACTCTCATAGGGAATCATTGCGCAAACTTTTTATGGAGATTTTCAAAATCGCCGGCGCTTGAAAAAAGGGCAAAATGTCCGAGGTGTGAACAAGCCCTCAGAACATTTTTTCTACTGGTGCAATCCGCTACAAAAAGCAGATCACAGCCTTTTTGCTGATTGGCAGAGCCTTGCAATTTACATGTAAATAGCAGTGCTCATTTTTCACTACCACAATTTGTTTTTCTCCTAATTGCAAGTGCCGGCCGTCGCGATTCTCACCGCAATCGTGCTCCGCTCCCAACGGCTATATGACGCAATTGCAGCAAGTGGGAAAAGCAAACCCAGTGAGTTTGCGATAGTGGAAAAGGGCCCTCATAGATGTTACACGGTGGTGTGCTAAGGCCTCGTTCACACCAGGGCTGTTTCTGTGCACTTTTCCCAGCGCATTGCCTTGTGTGTTCTGCAAGGTATTGATTTTCCCATGTAATTAAATGTGCCTTGTTCACATCTATGCACTGTGCTGAACTGCGTTACAAAAACGTAGTGTTGTATGCATTTCAGTGTATTGAGCTGTAAAGCGCACATCAATACAAGTGAATGGGTGCGATTTTTTTAGCGCATACAAGCGCATAGAAGTGCATGCGTTTTATACCCCTAATTGAACAAATAAAATACATTTTCATATGAAAGCAAAGGTTTATTGACAACTGCTAGTGCTACGATAAGCAAAGCATGCTTTAAAAAAGTGCACCGCAACACACTGAAACACACACTAAAGCACGCACAAGTGCATGCGTTTTTTTATCATGCGCTTTTACACGTTTCTCAATGCACCCAATGTGAATGAGGCCTCAATTTTTTTCGACATTATTTTAGCATGTACCAAAGACAATATACTCTGTACAGTACTGCGGAAGATATTGGTGCTATATAAATACTAAATATCAATACTGCTTTATTAATCACTGTATTAATTTAGTACCCTCCGCTGTGGGTAACATCATCTATTCTAAAGTACCCTCTGCCACATGTATCTGATAGTAGTATACAGGGACGTAACTATAGCTGACCGGGCCCCCCTGCAGAAATCTGTTGGAGCTCCCCCTCTTCCCAGACGGAAGGGGGGGGGGGGGGGGGGTTCACGCAGGCCAGGAGCTAGGAGGGGCCCGATTTTGTTCCCAATCTAATAATGCAGAAAACACAGCAGAAGCCTAAATACATTACCTGCTCCAGGGATCGCGTCTTTCCCATTCCTTATCTGTTAGCAAGTGCAGTGCAATCACCATGTGGGGACTTAAAGAGACACTGAAGCGAGAATACTTCTCGCTTCAGAGCTCATAGTTTGCAGGGGCACGTGTACCCCTGCTAAAACGCCGCTATCCCGTGGCTAAACGGGGGTCCCTTCACCCCCAAACGCCCCCCCGCCCCGCAAAATCAACAACCAAATTGGTCGTAGATTTTGCTGCTCCTAGAGGCAGGACTAACGGCTGCAGCCCTGCCTCCAGTCGCGTCTATCAGCGGCGCATCGCCGCCTCTCCCCCGCCCCTCTCAGTGAAGGAAGACTGAGAGGGGCGGGGGAGAGGCGGAGATACGTGCTGACAGACGCGCGTGAGGCAGGGCTGCGGCGGTTAGCCCTGCCTCAATCCGGAAGAGATCCCCCGCTGCTTGGAGGGGATTTCGGGGGGTCAGAGACCCTCATTTAGCCGCGGGATAGTGGTGGTTTAGCAGGGGCACACATGCCCCTGCTAACTATGAGCTATGAAGCGAGATTTATTCTCGCTTCAGTGTCTCTTTAAAGTTAATGGGAACCCAACTTACAAAAAAGAAAAGTCAGATACTCACCTAAGGAGAGGGAAGGCTCGGTCCTAATGAGCCTCCCCTCTCTTCTCCCGGTGCCCGGTCCTGCTCAGGATCCCCCGCCGTAGCAGTATTCGACCGTTTCGGTCAAATACTGGCACTTCCGCTGCCGAAGGGAGGTTTCAGAAGACTAGGGAGCACTCGGGCTCCCGAAGACGGGCCGCTCCATACTACGCATGTGCGAGCGCCGTCATAGACGCACTCGCACGTGTCTATGACGTACTCTCGCACACACAGTATGGAGCTGCCGGCCTTCGGGAGCCCGAGTGCTCCCGAAGACTTCCGAAGTCCCCGCGGCGGCGGATTTGACTGGAGGATCCACCGGGCACCGGGAGAGGAGAGGGTAGGCTCATTAGGACTCAGAGCCTTCCCTCTCCTTAGGTGAGTATCTGACTTTTTTTTTTACAGATGGGGTTACATTAGCTTTAAGCTGCATGGTGATTGGTTGGCTTCATGGCACATGCTGACTAACCAAGAAGTGGAGGAGACATGATCACCACAGCAGGTAATGTAGGCTTCCAATGCACTTTCTGCATTATTATATTAGGTGCAAGACCACCCTCAGCACCGCCCTGGCCCCACACCCCAGCTGCCGCCCCCACTGGCAACTGGGGTAATTGTTACGCCTCTGGTAGTATACAATAATTATGTGTAAATGCATTAAATGCTTGATGCTTTTTATTCATTGTAAATACCTATTCAATTTTATAGATTTGCTTTGTATTTTTTGTTTGTTTGTTTGCAATCTTAAAACCTACCTACTGTAAAGTAAAATTCAAGTTTAACTTGACTACTTCACCCCGAGGGTTTTACCCTAACAGACCATTTTGTTAGGAACTATTTTTTTCTAAATGCATTTTAACAGGATTAATAAGCAAAAAAAAAAGAAAACATTTATTATTTCTCAGTTTTCGGCCATTATAGTTTTAAAATAAAACATTCTACTGTGGATAAAACCAACACATTTTATTTGCCCATTTGTTAATACATTGTTTAAAAATATTTCCCTAGTACAATGTATGGTGACAATATTTTATTAGGAAATAAAGGCATATCTTTTCCGTTTTGCGTTCAACAAGCCCATATAGGCAAAGATAACAGTAATATACACTCACAACATACATATTAAAAAAAATTCAGTCCCTAGGATAACCATTTATGCTTTTTTTTTATTGTCTTTTTTTTTTTTTGCAAGTGTTTTATTTTGGTTACTATGGGGGCTGGGGGGGGGGGGGGGCTGGGAGGTACTTATTTATTTTTGTACATGTGTGAATTTAGTGTAAAAGGTGTATTTTTATTTTTGGATGTTTATCTTTTTTTTCATTGGATCACTGATAAGAAATTCCTCTTTTTATCTCTCAGAAGCCATTTTCTGCTAGGAAAGTGTTTTATAGTTGGAATTTCTTATCAGTGAGGGTCACACTGTAGTCACTTCCTGTCTGAGTCAGGACTGCGTCAGCCACTTACATTCCCGATATTTAACCCTTTCAGGCAGAGAAAGAAAAAAAGGAACACAGCATAGTTGTTTGTGTGCTAGGCACTGTACATACACATGTCTATCTCATCATGTCACATGTCACTTCGGGTATCCATTAAGTTAACTAACTTCTCCAGGATCTACACGCGCTGCATCTCCTTCCTAGCCCTATGCACATGTGGATCCCAGAGAGGTGAGTTATAAATGATCCCGTTGAGTTATAAATGATCCCTGGCTAGTTATGGGAGGGATCCCTGGCTACTAAAATGAGGGGCTCTCTGGCTTTCTAAATGGGGTGCTCTCTGGCAACCTAAACAGGTGGTCTGGGGGGTCTCTGTTTACCTACACTGAGGGGATCTCTAGCTATATACACTTGGGGGCTCTCTGGCTGCCTACACTGGGGGGCTGTCTAGCTATTTACATTGGGGGCAGGGCTCCCTGGCTACTTACACAGTGGGCTCCCAGACTACCTACACGGGGGCTCCTAATATTGGGGCTCCTGTGGCTACCTATGTTGGGGTCAAATTAATACTGGGGGCTTCTCTGGCTACTGCATCACAGTAGTGTGCCCAAGTGTGTGAACAATTTATACACCCTTGCCCTGGGAGCTCTATAGCCTTGAAACATCCCTGGCAAGCTGCTGCCCTAATGAATAGTCAGCAATCATGGGCACACTAGTAGAAATGTAAGTCTAGTACACACAGTCAGATCCACATACAATCTTAGGGCAGAATTGATTGACTGGATGGAGATGCTACCTTAATGTTCTCACGTATGATGGCTTTTCTGTTTTTCATCTCATCTCTAAGAAACTTCCTGTTCCCATGTACTTATTGATCATTTACATATGCTCACAGTACAGCCTGTGCTATCAACTGATACCTGCCTGCCTGTCCTATCGCTCAGCAACTAAGCACAAGTGCAACAGATCAGTTACTTCAGATTCTCATACAATCCGATCATTTGATCAAGTGAATGCCAGCTCATTAGCAGACTTCAGCTGACCAAGTATGTGTTATTTGAATTGTTACAATTTTTTTCCAGTGTGCATGTGATCATTAAATGTGGGCATACATATGCTGTGTACTGGGAAGCACTAAATAAAGAGGTTATTTCATATCTTGATCTATTGAATCATTCCCTACCAGATACAGTGTAGAAATAGTTCCTCATTAAACTGGCAAGTTTACTAATGATCAGAAAAGGATGAAATGGGTTCCTAGGCAAGATAGCAGTTTTTGCCCACTGCTGATGATCACCTGGCTTTTTAGTAAGATTTGGAGCGAGCATCCACCAGGCCCTAGACTCTCTCCAGGCCCTAGGCAACTGCCTAGGTTTGCCTTGTGGATGATCAGGCTCTGATGGTTTTACATTTTGGGGGGAGAAAAAAAAGGGGGGGGGACCCAGAATGCACTGCCAAGGAAAGTACTTCCTCTTTGTCGCCTTTGGTTCCTAAGCATCTGGAGGATTAACCAGTTAATATAACACTGGCAAGATGCTTTATTTGGTAAAAGAAACTGCTGACATATATTTGTAAGTGCACTACTTGACTTTATCATTATTTGCATGAGAATTTTAACTATATTTGTTTCCAGATACCGCCCTGCATGAAATCTGCATGCTAATCATACTCTCCTGTCATCCTCTCTAGTCACCTCTTCTCATTTTTACATAAAAGTCTTCTCTTCAACATTTACCCCCTGTAATAAATGGCGGAGATGCCGCCGCGCGGTCTGGCGGTGGGGCGGCTATCTCCGCCTTCAGACGGGAGGTTTCCGCGCAGCGGCACATGTCTGGCTCGGCTGGGATCTCTAGTGCACATGGATGGAGAGCTACGCGCGCGCGCGCGCCAGAAGTCAGGACCGTTGTACCAGCAGGAGATGTATCAGCTGATCAGGACGATCAGCTGATTCCTGCCGGACTCCTGATTGGCTGAGTGGCTCGGGCGGGGCGGCAGAGTCCTGCAACTATTTATACTGCTTGCTTGCCAGTTGCTGGTTGTCTGCCGTTGCGAACACTTACGTGGAAGCACTCAGACCTTAGTCAGATCCTACAGTGTGTTAGAACCAGGAGGACCTGGGAATTCACACTGAGCCAGATTACTTCTGTTTATCATTGTGTTATACTTCAGACTAGTTCCAGGGTGTCGAGACCACGGACCTCACACCCAAGATTAGGGACTTTGTGTTATCATTGTGTTATACCTCAGACTAGTTCCAGGGTGTCGAGACCATGGACCTCACACCCAAGATTAGGGACTTTGTGTTATCATTGTGTTATACCTCAGACTAGTTCCAGGGTGTCGAGACCACGGACCTCACACCCAAGATTAGGGACTTTGTGTTATCATTGTGTTATACCTCAGACTAGTTCCAGGGTTACGAGACCACGGACCTCACACCCAAGATTAGGGACTTTGTGTTATCATTGTGTTATACCTTAGACTAGTTCCAGGGTGTCGAAACCACGGACCTCACACCCAAGATTAGGGACTTTGTGTTATCATTTTGTTATACCTCAGACTATTTCCAGGGTGTCGAGACCACGGACTTCACACCCAAGATCAGGGACTTTGTGTTATCATTCTGTTATACTTCAGACTAGTTCCAGGGTGTCGAGACCACAGACCTCACACCCAAGACTAGGGATACTGTGTACCATCATATTATACTCCAGACTAGTTCCAGGGTGTAGAGACCACGGACCTCACACCCAAGACTAGGCATTGTTTGATATCTGTTATGACCTATTGCTTTTCTGACTATCCCTCTGCTTTCTGATTCGGTACCTACGCATATCTGATTATCTGTTGCCAACCCTGCCTGCCTTTGGATACCGAACCAGCCTTCTGTCTCTGTACCTTTTCTGTCCGTGTGTTGCCGACCTGGATTGCCCGACCTTGAGAGCTATCTCTCTCCTTTAAGAGATAGTCTCCAGACCTGCTAGTGACATCCATCTTTCAGGTGTCACTCACTCAGAACAGGGGACTCGGAATCAGACATGGCCAATCCTGGATGTTACACATAGCATCCAGGATGAGATTAGACAACAGGATCTAGTGTAACAGCGAACAGCGCAAAAAAGCCATAACTGTCAATTAAAAAGTGCTTTGAATGGACAGCACTTGTTGCATTTGAACAATGAATGTCGCAGCCACTGCATTTAGATGCACATGTGAGCAGGCCCTTAATTTCTGAAAGCTTACTTTTTTCTTTTAAGGGCTCATTCACACAACACACAACGTTTGCATGAACATGATTTTGTGTAGCGTGCCTGACGAATAGCATTATAATGCGGACGTCGGCGACCGCAATACAATACAACCAATGGAAAATTGTGTGCATGGCCCGATAAAATGTCTCCAGACAAGGTAAAACTCATCACATGGTAACATACAGCTGTACTCTGAAAGTTTATCTGGAAGATGATATCCTGAACTATTATAATAGAGTGCTATTCTAGCCGACTACTAGATCCCTTTACATTCTTTATAAAGGTAACACAAATCCCTAAGATTGCACAACTAGAGTTATATAGCAATGTAGGATCTGACCTTTCCCTGCAGAGAGGTGGAGAGGTACCACAGCTCCCCTACAGGGCAAGGGTTAGGATGCACCTGCAATGCAATTCATATGCCTGAACCTCTGCACTTAAATTTTTTCCCTGCTCTCATAATCATTCAAAACAGTGTTGCTAATGAAAAAAATGTTGGAAACAAGAGCACCAGTGTATCTACCCTGTGTAAGGCGATCAGCTCATCCCTTTAATTACTGACATTCCAAACTGTTATATATGTCCTGTGGCTAAATGAATCCAGAGCAGCACCTTACCTAGATCTAATCAGACACAGTCCTACCTAATTCACATCTGTCTTTAATTAAGGAGGTGAACTGACAAATGTACCTGCTTGCAGCAAGAAGCAATGCAGTTTCCTATTAAAAGACACGCTATCTTCAAGTCTTCTAATGGCCATTCTTGTAGTTATATAACTATGAAAGTCTTTTATTTGTAAAATGCACATTCTACAAGTGAGTGGATGTACTTTCACAGTGGAAGAGGGTGCAAACAGAGGGTTTAATTACACAATCAAAATATAATTGGTATGAGGGTCATTTACCAAGCCTTTACCAAGGTTTTACCCTGCCTTTGTGTTGGGATGTAGATGTACATTCCCTTAGCCTTGGCAATATCTTTCTTTCATTTTGGCAGTATATGTCCAAACCTGCTGCCATACAGAAAAGCAGACCCTGGTGCCAAAAAGAATACTTAAACTGAGTTGAAAACCCTAGCCTCCAAGTTTTGGCCCTAGGCACCTACCTAAGATGCCTTGTGGATGATCCAGCTCTGTGTGCGTCCCTCTGTCCCACTGTGCCTTCTTATGTCCCCCTTTGTGCCTCCCTCTGTCCCCTTGTCCGCCTCCTGTGCTCCCCCAGTCCATTGTGTAAAGGCAGAGAATAGTGCAGCAGAAGCTCTAACCTCCCCTCTGGAGTCCAGTGCTGTGCCTGTGTGACCATCCTGTCTTCTGTTTTCTGCTCCCTCTAGTGCTGACTTTCCTCATGTAGCGTGTCTAATCATGCTACATGTGGTAGGAGATGCTGGGCACTAGCGGACAGGTGGAAGCACAGCACTGGACTCCAGCAGAGAGGTTAGAGCACACATATACTCTGCATTTACACACTAAATTGGGCGAGCACAGAAATGGGGTGTGAAACAAAATGTGACAGGATCGGCGGGTTGTTTGTATCTCAGGGACTCCCTGTACTGTATTATGCATCCACCCTGTATGGAACATGGTTTATATTCTTAAGTGGGTACATGTGAGGTGGGATGTTTTTTTTTTTGGGGGGGGGGGGGATTTTGACACAGGACTTCTTGCCTGGGGTGACAAAAAGGCTAGAAATGCCCCTGCTCCTGAAGCAGGAAAGAAGTAATCCTTTACTGATTATGGACAGACAAGGTCGGCCAGCTTCTGAACTTGGGCAGAGACTGCAGTGACAGGCCTCAGCACCTGTGCTATGAAATAGTCCTTCTAGAGCAGCGATGGTGAACCTATGGCACGCGTAGCCTCATCTGCAGGCACGCCATCGTTGCTCATCTGGCCACCGTATGATTGCATTGAACTGGCTGCGGCATCTAATAGACGCCGCACCAGTTTATAGCCCGCAGCCCCGCTCCAGCCTGCATAGTCTTCTGGGAGGCAGAGCAGATCTATGGGAAGATCGCGTCCGAAGCCCTGTACTGGAGACTACTTGTGTCTCCAGTACAGGGCTTTGGGCGCCATCTTTCCATAGCCCTGCTATTCCATTCAGCGCGGGAGATATGCAGGAGGATCATCCGGGGAGCTGCACACCAGAAGCCGGCCAGGTGAGGAGACTTCTGCCAGGTGAGCAAATTCTTTTTTTTTTGCAGGTGAAAAGCTGCCCTCATTGCGTTTATTTTCTGGTGAAAAGCTGCCCTCATTGCGTTTATTTTCTGGTGAAAAGCTGCCCTTATTGCATTTATTTTCTGATGAAATGCTGCCCTCATTGCGTTTATTTTCTGGTAAAAAGCTGGCCTCGTTGCGTTTATTTTTCTGGTGAAAAGCTGCCCTCATTGCGTTTATTTTCTGGTAAAATGCTGCCCTCATTGCGTTTATTTTCTGGTGAAATGCTGCCCTCATTGCGTTTATTTTCTGGTGAAAAGCTGCCCTCATTGCGTTTATTTTCTGGTGAAATGCTGCCCTCATTGCGTTTATTTTCTGGTGAAAAGCTGCCCCCATTGCGTTTATTTTCTGGTGAAAAGCTGCCCTCATTGCGTTTATTTTCTGGTGAAATGCTGCCCTCATTGCGTTTATTTTTTGGTGAAAAGCTGCCCTCATTGCGTTTATTTTCTGGTGAAAAGCTGCCCTCATTGCGTTTATTTTCTGGAGAAAAGCTGCCCTCATTGCGTTTATTTTCTGGTCAAATGCTGCCCTCATTGCGTTTATTTTCTGGTCAAATGCTGCCCTCATTGCGTTTATTTCCTGGTGAAAAGCTGCCCTCATGGCGTTTATTTTCTAGTGAAAAGCTGCTCTCATTGCATTTATTTTCTGGTGAAATGCTGCCCTCATTGCGTTTATTTTCTGGTGAAAAGCTGCCCTCATTGCGTTTATTTTCTGGTGAAATGTTGCCCTCATTGCATTTATTTTCTGGTGCAAAGCTGCCCTCATTGCGTTTATTTTCTGGTGAAATGCTGCCCTCATTGCATTTATTTTCTGGTGAAAAGCTGCCCTCATTGCGTTTATTTTCTGGTGAAAAGCTGCCCTCATTGCGTTTATTTTCTGGTCAAATGCTGCCCTCATTGCGTTTATTTTCTGGTCAAATGCTGCCCTCATTGCGTTTATTTTCTAGTGAAAAGCTGCCCTCATTGTGTTTATTTTCTGGTGAAAAGCTGCCCTCATTGCATTTATTTTCTGGTGAAATGCTGCCCTCATTGCGTTTATTTTCTGGTGAAAAACTGCCCCCATTGCGTTTATTTTCTGGTGAAAAGCTGCCCTCATTGCATTTATTTTCTGGTGAAATACTGCCCTCATTGCATTTATTTTTTGGTGAAAAGCTGCCCTCATTGCGTTTATTTTCTGGAGAAAAGCTGCCCACATTGCGTTTATTTTCTGGAGAAAAGCTGCCCTCATTGCGTTTATTTTCTGGTGAAAAGCTGCCCTCATTGGGTTTATTTTCTGGTGAAATGCTGCCCTCATTGCGTTTATTTTCTGGTGAAAAGCTGCCCTCATTGCGTTTATTTTCTGGTGAAATGCTGCCCTCATTGCATTTATTTTCTGGTGAAAAGCTGCCCTCGTTGCTTTTATTTTCTGGTGAAATGCTGCCCTCATCGCGTTTATTTTCTGGTGAAAAGCTGCCCTCATTGCGTTTATTTTCTGGTGAAAAGCTGCCCTCATTGCGTTTATTTTCTGGTGAAATGCTGCCATATTGCTTTATTTTCTGCTGAAATGTTGCCCACATTGCGTTTATTTTCTGGTGAAATGCTGCCCACATTGCGTTTATTTTCTGGTGTCTGGGGTAACTATTGCTGCATTTATTATGTAATGGTCATAGTTGGCTATATTTGCTTCTTTGGGGTTATGATACTAATAAATAGCATTACACAGTCTCTGCACACCCATGATGCGAATCCTCGTTTCACCACATCATGGCGGAAACACTGCATTCTTATGCCTCACTGTTACTTCATTACGTTAGCTCCGCCCATACAATGTCATGCCCATGCCTATTTTTTTTATTTTTTCAGGGCAGCAACCCCCCCCCCCCCACCCCCCCCCCCCCCCCCCCTCCCCGCCCCGTGTTGAACCCGGAAAAATCCGGTCACTGAAGGTTTGAGGGCCTGGTATTTGTCATCTCTGCTGGGGGGGGGGGGGGTTCATTTTGTTCAAATTGGCGTGTTGGCACTTTACGAGAGACAAGAGACTTTTGAGTTGAAGTTTGGGCACTCGGTCTCGAAACGGTTTGCCACCACTGTTCTAGAGTGTAGACATTGACAATCACTACACTAACATCTCTCCAGCAGCGGCCATCAAATGGACTCAGGGTTCATGTCACTAACTATCCCTCTGAGGAGCTCACAATCTAATCCACACCATAGTCACAGTCAAATGTCAAAGTCTAAAATAAAGACAGACACTTGAATGCATTTATATGATACATTTTAGAACATTTTATAACACATCCAATAATACCAACCAAATTCATCGTCTCGCTCCCACATTTCACTTCTCACTCCTGCATTCAGGAATTCTCACGAGTTTAATTTCTCCTTTGGATCTCTCTTCACATGTACTATTAAGTACACCTTTTCAGACAACTTTATAACTTGTCATAGCATTGGAGGCTATCATTGGAGGCTCACTGCCTCATCTGCTTACCTCTTTGTCTCCTCCTCTAGTCTCCATCCCACTACCCTCTAGATTAAATGCTTGCAGGGGCAGTGATCTCCCCCAGTGTTTCTTGTTTCTGCTGTACTTTATCAGGGCCGGTTCTAGACTTTTTGTTGCCTGAGGCAAACTTGTGACAATGTCAGGTGCTGTGAGATCCTTCCCCTCCCCCCCCCCCCCCCCCCCCCCTATTGGAAGGATCTCACAGCACCTGACTTCATTTTATGTTCTTGCAGTACATGCTGCAGCTCAACACAATAGCACACTGGCTGTGAGTCTGTGACAAAGCACACTTGCTGTGAGTCTGTGACAAACAAACTGCTGACCCCCAGCCACTGCATTCAGCCCCAGTCAGGACAGCAGTGCCACCTCCTCCCTACTGCTGTGCAAGTCAAATGAAACACTGCTGCTCTCCTGCCTCTCCTCTCCTCACTCACTGTCAGACTTCTCACACAGCACAACAGGCTGTTTTTCCCCTATGGTGACCTCTTCACCTCGCTCTCCTCTCCCTTCTCCTACTCTGACTGCATGCTGTTAGTGTAAACACAGTGCAAACATGCTGCCCCTGTAATCTCTGTACCTAATGCAAATGTTTCACATTGCTTCATTTGAGAACCAGACCATGTATGTATGCTCCCCATTATTTGTACTATGTACAGCACTACAGAATAGGTTTGCTTAGTACAGGAAATTAATTCTATATTCATAATTTAACTGTTTAAATTACATATTATACAAAAGAGAATGAAATCATGAAACCATATAAAAAAAACTTCAAAAGATCTTAATAGGCTTTAAATGTCTTAGCATTTGAGCCTATATTGTCAGAGCAGGCTTCTTCCATCAACAAGACATGCTAATTACTGTAACCGCACCTTGAAATATTTTCTATAAATAGTGTCACATTTTCCTCAGAAAGGATCTCAGCACTACAATAAAAGTGATGTAATCCTCAGTGGGAGATATTTCATATTTACATAGCCTGACAGGAGAACATCTGGCTCCTCCTCCTTCTGCCCGGGAGGTATTGGAACAATCAAATGATTTACTATGCCCACTCATCCTTAAACAAGGGGAAAGAGCAAGTGAAAGAAGCTTGACAGTTAATTGCTTGCACACTTTATGCAGGTTTGGAAAATAGGCACCAAGCTCACAAAAGCCACTGCTGCAAATGGAAAATATAGGTTTTAGGCGGTAATACAAACCACCAATTTTTATATATGCTGATATAATACCACACACACATACGAAGACTCTAAATTCAAGAGCTAGCAAACAGCTATTCTAGACTAAAATGTAATAAAGCAATATATAAACGTTTTCTGCTCTTAGGCCCAGTGCACACCAAAAACCACTAACAGATCCGCAAAACGCTAGAGGTGTTTGAAGCAGATTTTCAGAGCGATTCTAGGCATGTTTAGAGAGGTTTTCTAAACATGCCTAGCATTTTTTGGACCATTTTTGTGTAGCAGATTACAAATATTGTTACAGTAAAGCTATTACTGAACAGCTTCTGTAACAAAAACACTTGGAAAACCGCTCTGATCTAGCATTTTTTCAGAGCGTTTTTTTCACTTACTTTTACATACTTTTTACATACTTTAACAGTGAGGCAGAAATGCCTCAGAAATCTAAAAAATGCTGCAGCCCCAGAGTTTGCATTTGTGGAAAAAACGAACCGCTCTGGTGTGCACCATCCCATTGAAATACATTACCCAAGCAGTTTTCAAACAGCTAGCGTTTTTAAAATAGCTCCAGAACCGCTCTGGTATGCTCCAGCCCTTAAATATATTAGAGGAAGAGTGAGAAGTAGGAAAGTAGTCATTGCTGACTTTCTTTCAAGTATTGCCACTTACCTGACTATTGTGCTTATCCTCTAACTCTACGTGATGTATCACTGGCTGCTTGTTTGCAACAGGTGTATAATATTGTAACTATAAAAGTGTATAATATAGTAACTATAAAAAAATCAGCACGACAAGAATGGTATTGCCTTAGCATTTGGCACTAAAAGACACCTGAAGTAAGAGGGATATGTAGGCTGCCATGTTTATTTCCTTTTAAACAATACCAGTTACCTGGCCACCCTGTTGAACTTTCTGGCTTTAATCGTATCTGAATCACACACCTGAAACAAGCATTAGGCTAATTCAGTCAAAGATCTGATCGGCATTTTTGTTCAGAGTCTAAGGCTAACAGTGTTATGGTGCATACACATCTTTGACAGATGTTGCCTTTCGGGGATCAGAACCTGATTCCCTTGGGCGACATCACTGGGCTGCACACACGCGTGTCAGCTGTGTAGCTTACAAAGTGCTGTGTTACTATGCGGGGGGCAACAAAGGGACGACGAGAGGCGCATATGTGACGTCACATGGCAGGCAGGGGGAGCGGTGCGAACAGTGAAACTTACAGGGGATCAGTGTCGCTGGGGGTTAGTAGATCTGTCCAGGGCATTGCTCGCGGGTGGGGGTCCCCGGGTTTAGAGGCAGAGGATCAACAGGACAGCCAGACAATTTGCATTATTTAACCTCCTTGCCGGTTATCCCGAACACAGTTCGGGGTAACCTGCGCAGGAGGATTTCTCAGGCCCCGCTGGGCCGATTTGCATAATTTTTTTTCCTACACGCAGCTAGCACTTTGCTAGCTGCGTGTAGTACGCGATCGCCGCCGCTCGCCGCCGATTCGCCGCTACCTGCCGCTACCTGCCACGCCGCCCCCCCCCCCCGCCCCAGACCCCTGCGAAGCCTGGCCAATCAGTGCAAGGCAGCGCTAAGGGGCGGATCAGGATTCCCTCTGACGTCACGACGTCCATGACGTCGGTGACGTCATCCCGCCCAGTCGCCATGGCGACCGGGGAAGCCCTGCAGGAAATTCCGTTCTCAACGGGATTTCCTGCATACTCTGATCGCCGAAGGTGATCAGAGTGGGTGGGGGGATGCCGCCGCTCAGCGGCTATCATGTAGTGAGCCCTGGGCTCGCTACATGATTTAACATTTTTTTTTTTTTTTAAAAGTGCGGCGCTGCCTCCTTGCCGGATTTTTTAGAACGACAAGGAGGTTAAAAGGTAATAAATATATCTATCTCTCTTCAGGTGTGCTTTAACAACAATGAGTGCCATAGTTCATTTCTATCTGAAAAACAAAATAAATTAAACACACACATATGGTAATGTTTAAAATTCTCAGATTAAGGGTAAATCTGCTGAGAGAAAAAAAGTCTTGGTTTTGGATCTGTTTAGTATTTCATATTGTAAGAACAATTATTATTATTTTTATGAATATAGCATTGAAACCTTCCACTGTACTTTACAAAGTACATAGTCTTGTCACTAACTGTCCCTTATGCTGGATACACACGGTTCTTTCCCGCACTCGATTCCCGTCAATGCGCCGCTCGATTCCCATCTATTCGTTTATTTCCGACATGTCCGATTTGCGTTTCGATGGATCGTTAGGTCGATTTGCCATACTTTACATGGCAATCGACCTAAAAATCATCGAAATGCGATCGGAAATGTTCGGAAATAATCGAATCGTCGGGAATCGAGCAGCACATTCGATGCGGGAACGAACCGTGTGTATTCACCATTAGAGGGGCTCACATTCTAATCTCTACCATAGTCTTATGCTGGGAATACTGGGAATACATGGTTCGTTTTTGATGCAGATAGATAGATAGATAATTTGTGACATGTCCGTTAGATCGTTTTGCCGCTCGATTCCTCATAGAAGTGAAGTGAATGGAAAAAGATAAGAAAAACGAGCGGAAGATAAGAGAATCGACTGCAGAATTGAGCGGCAAAAATGATCGAGTGGAGAATCGAGCGGCAGAAACGAACCGTGTATTCCCAGCATTATGCTAGGTACACACAATACAATTTCCTGCTAGATCAATGGGTCGAATCGATCATATCCAACATGCCCGATCTACTCCAGATCAATAATGGGATCGATATTCAGATCACTACTGCACAAAATTGATCCCATTGTCGACCAGGAGCAGACATCGTACTAGTTAGCCCAGATTTATAGGAACTGTAAAATATAGAATATAGTATAAAATTGGGTGTCTGTTTTTTTAACAGTAGTCTGAGTGTTTGGGTTCAGGATTTTTAGGTAAATATCCTGTTTCATAAACTTTGTGGCAAACATCTGTAAAGTACTTATTTTGCTTCTTCATAAAGAACCTTTAACCACTCCATCTTGCTTTGTTTTGATCCATGTTCTTTGTAGGATTTTAGCATATTTTCTAAATTTACAAAGTCACATGTTATGGTTCTGCACACATGCTACATTAAAAATGATGCACAAAAATGAGCGATGTCGGTCAAAGGACACTATCCAAAAAGAAAAAAACAAGTAGTTTAAAGAGGAACTTAAGCAAAAAGGGGGGAAAAGTACTTTCACTACTTTGCAACGTGAGAAGTAAGTTACTTGGAAGTTGGTATTTGCCACAATGCAGCAAGGCTCACAGACATCAACCTGTCAGGACCTAGGTCCTTATATCACACTGTGGGAGGGGTTTCACCACAATATCAGCCATACAGTTCCCCCCGACCCCTGGCGATCTATTTGAGAAAAGGTAAAGATTTCTCATGGGAAAAAGGGTATCAGATACTGATTGGCATGAAGTTCAATCTTTGGCTACAGTTCCTCTTTAAACTACGTTGCTCACACACACCAATGTTCAAAACGACTATGTTGTTCAAATACTTCACACACAAGCAGAAGTGACATTTCACATAACATATGCATGCATGCTCCAGAACAAAATCATATGAAGGACATTGCACACACTGGCCGACTACAGGATATCTGCTCAATAGTTATTTGAATTGATTCTCCAGTTGGATCGGGCAGAATACACAATATGGACTGCTCGTTGTTGTCCTTTGATGTAGTTTGGCTACATATTTATACCGATAGTTGTCGAATTTGGAGATATCTTTCATTTGTCGGACGTTTCAAACGACTTTTATCTAGCATGTGTACAAGATCCTTAACACATCTCTTTGGTTAAATAACTTTCATGTAAACCCTCTATTAGACTACATTTTTTATTAATCCCCTGATCATTTGCTTTGCTGACCTAAGTTCTTATTTCTTTCTTCATAGTCTTTTATTCTGATATCACTACTTACTTTGACCCATCATTTTTAGAATGCTTAGATCTATTCCTATCTTGCTGATTATGTGTTGCAGAACATCGTAATTTAGTGCCTCGCATCATGATACATTATTGCATTTGGTAACATGATGTTGCTCTGTGGTCTGTAACATTGCACCATTGTTGTCATGGTGACATGGAACTGATTCACTAGTAGCTATAAATTACTTGTGGTACGGTATATGCCCCAATATATTTTCTGCCCATTGCTATGTTTAATTTACAAAGGCCCCTGCACAATTCTGACAGTTTATTTAGACTTTAACTAAAAAGCACAAGTGCCTAATTCATATGCACCATACCAAACCAAAGAACAAATTAAGTTCCAGCCGATTAAAGGCCATAACCTAAAGCCCTCCAGCTATCCACCCTCTTGAAATGTAATGGGTGGTGTATTTGAACACTGATGTTTATCCTCATCATTTCCTTTTTATCCAGTACCATCATCATGATCATTTACAGCCTCCTTGTTGTTTTCAACACATCATGAACCCAACAGGCAGCCCTTTGTTATGCACATTAGGATTCTTTCAAGGATATAAACACTGACCTTCTGAAGGCCTTTCTTTTGGAACATTATAGGCTATTATGCAAGATAGTCAAAGCCATATCTATCAATAGATTTGCTTTTGTATGTCAAGCCCATTATATTACTATCAAAGATAAAAGTCTGCATAAAATGTTGATACATATTTCCCTATACTTTTTCTATGTTGATGTTTTAAAGGGTAATTAGACTAGCATAGAAAAACAAGAAATTCAATCACTCATGGATCAGCTGACTTCTACATTTTTCTGCCAATATGCTGGAAAATGGTAACAGCCAACAACCATCTTCCACCTCGACACACACATACTTTAGTCACTTCCAGAACCACTTGCAGAACCTATGTTGGAAGGGTGTGTAGTGCAAAGCACACTTTAGAAAACATGCCAGTAGTTTATACTAACGAGAGGATCCATTTTTAACTCTTAAAGTGGATCCGAGATAAACTTTTACTCATTGCATAATTGTGTTCCTTTCATATGGTTTATAGGGCATTCCTCAAGCCAAATACTTTTTTGTTTTTGTTTTAATACTCTAATTCCCTATAAACTAAACAAGCATCGCCCACGGCTTTTCAGAGTGCCTTGGCATTTTCAGACAGTAGCAAGGGCTTACAGGAGCTCAGTCTGGGCAAGATGAGGGGGAGGTGTTACTAGACATTCATTTCAGAGGCAGAGGGGAGGAGGGAGGAGGAGAGGGGGCTGAATTTACACACAGGCAAGCTGATAGCATCTCCAGCCCTCAGCCTGTGGCAATGTGACAAACAGAACGTGGCTGCCCTCATTGTATCACAGGAATAAATAATCATAAACTTTTGAAACGTTTGCAGCTAGATATGCTGTGTAAACTATCTAAACTTTGATTTAGTTACTTGTTATAGATAGTTTTTCCTCTCAGATCCACTTTAACCCTAACCTACAAAACCCTACACAATCTCTCTCCCCCATACATTTCCTCATTTTTTTTACAGATACCAACCCAGCCACAATCTCAGATCAGCACACAACTTTCACTTGTCCTCCTCTAGAATCACCTCCTCACATTCACGTATACAAGACTTCTCACGTGCTTCAGCCCTCTTTTGGAATGCCATTCCACGACACATCAATCACTCACCAACCTTTGAAATCTTTAAATGCTCCCTCACTTTTTTCCAACAAGCATACAATCTAACTTAGGCCATTCCCCATTCGACCTCTGATCAAATTGTACTCCTCACTAGATAACCCAAGAACTGCTTGTAGCAATACTGTATATTACCCCACCTCGTGTTCCCCTCCCCATTCTTTAGATTGTAAGCTCACAAGGGCAGGGCTACCTCACCCTTTTGTGTTTTGGAAATTGTTATTTATTTTGTATCTTGCAATCTGTTATACATTCTATTTATCGTGTTACATTTGTCAGTGTAATTACCAATTCTGTATTTTGTAACAGTGTCCATGTTTCATGTATACTATTGACTGTATTATAATGTACCCAGTTTGTTTTTCTTACTTTGTACAACGCCATAGAATATGTTGGTGCTTTTTAAAACAATAATAATAACTGCCTCTGGTTGCCGAGGGCAATTTAAGCCTCCTGGTGCAGATTCCTTCTTAAACTGTTAGGAATAGGAGGAGTTAGGAAGGTTTCTCAGGCAGTGCAGCGTGAGGGAAATTGTTGTTGCTGAGGTAACCAATACAATTGCTGTATTGCATCAATGCCCAGCACTGGAAAGGTTAAGCACAGAACAGCTGCACAGGACATCTGGCAGCACAGAGGAGGAGCACTTCAAAAGTCATGCCTAGCCTGCTCTGCTGCACTATCTGTAGAACTGCTATTAAGCACTTCTGAGGGCCCATTTTCACTACACCCCCCTAGCAATGTACCCAGGAGTGTGCAGTACATCAGTGCAATATGGATAGTTTCAACCTAGCTTTACTATTGCCACATACTGTATGCATTGAATATAAAGCATGGGTCTCCTCCCCTGACCAGTACCAACCCATATAGATTCCAGAAATGCTTGTACCTTGCAAATGAGAGGCAGGAAATCCTACTCCATCTTGCAAAGCACAAATGTCCCAATGTTAATGCCTAGCAGCTCATTCTCAAAGCATTGTGCCTCCATAAAGCAAAAAGAAAGAGGATTAACAGTATTTAGGAGCCTATGGTGCTTTCCAATTACCCCCTTTTAAGGGGGCATTAAAATATCTACTTCCACCCACATAAAAAACAACAAGCAGTGGAGTAATTTGATACTAATTTATTGTAAAGACTAAAAGTAAGAAAGAAAAACCCCATGCCATGAAAAAAGATTACCGTAATTGAAGAAATAAACATGTATTGACTCCAGGAGGTTGCCCCAGCTGTCACTTGCTCACAAAACTAAAATTGAAGCCCTGGCAGCAGCATAATTTAATTTCTAACTAGGACTTCCTAATAATTAATTGGTGTATACAAATGGGAACACATTGTTGTAAATAAAACAAGGCTTGACATACAATTCATATAATATTCTACAGTGGGACTTTTTTGAACTTTCCACCAAGTATCCTGTTTGGCCCACCAATTAATCCTATAATTTGGTGGATCAATGACCTTGAGAAAGGTCCAAAAAAGAAGAGGAGATAAAGAGGGCACCCCTGTCTGGTTCCTTTCATTACTCAGCTTCTATTATGAAATTGACTCGCTGAACTATAAATAACTTTAAAATAAAATTAAACTTGTAAACTGTTTACATGCAACATATAATAAAGGTATTAAATAATACCAAAACAAAGAATCCTTCATTAGTTTTTTATGAGACATAAGAGCTGCCAATGCCAGAATTCATCTCAGGCTCCAGTGGAGAAATCACACATTGCAGCACAATCATATAATGCAACAAGGGTCATGCTCTGTCAAGCTTTATAAAAGAGAAATGGTCTGTCCATGTATCCCTTCCTCTGCTCCACTGCCCTTATTTGCTGTAGTCTTCTGGCAGAGCCAGATTACCATGTCAAACTTGTGCCATGCTGTCAGCCATGTTTCTTATAGGGCACTCTACATTCTATTCAAACAGTGGAATCCTCCTGTTCTTCTGCAGAGTTTACTGTCATTCAAACACTGATGTATGGTCAATTAGACACTGATGGACCATGCCCATTTTGGTTTGTCTTTTGTTTTTTGCCTACCATTCAAGTTTGGGTTTTGTCTACCATTCTCACTTTCCTTATTGGGTCAGTTTTGCTCTTGTGGCTGCATCCAGGGAGGTTAGCTACAGTCCCCTGGACCTAAACCGATTCTGGACCCATGTAGTTGGAATCTACGTCCTGCTGGTGGCTGTGTGGCTCTGACAGGATGTAGATTAAAATGATTCACCGCCGTGCGCACACGCTGTCCTCACCATTTGGGCCTCTGTTCTGTCGCTGCGACCTGCTCGCTCTGCTGTCTCAGAGACAACAGTGCTTCCGCATCTTGGTCAGGAGCCAAATTTCATTGGCTCCTGACCCTGTGATTACTGTGTGTTTCACAATAATCACAGAGCACAATAGGGAAAGGATGGCTCTGTTCCTTAACCTGTTGCCGACCGCACCACGCCGATTGGCGTGAATGCGGCAGCAGCCCCAGGACCACTCCAAGCCAATTGGCGTGAAGTCCTAGGGGCGGAGAGTGCAGGGGATCACGTGCCAATGCGCACGCATCCCCACTTGAATGATGGACCTCCGCTTCGTCATTAGCCTCCCAGTGGCGATCACCACTAGGCAGCTGTTAGATGGCAAAACCGCCATCCATTTACATGGAACAGTGCTGCGATCTACGCCAGCTGTGTGGCTCAGCCCCCTGAGACACACAGCAGCGATCCGCTGTCATAGGCTGAAGCCTATGACAACCGATCGCTGTCGTTGGCTAGCGGGGGGAGGGAGGACGGTGTTAGAATAAAATAATTTAAAAAATAGTAATATTTATTATAAAAAAAACATACAAATAAATAAAATAATAAATAAACACATCTACATCACGCTGCGCAGCAGTACGATGCGCTGGGAAGCGCTTGCGTACTGCTGCCTGCATTTTGCCCGCAAGCGCAGAGCTGATCCCATCACTGTCAATGGATGGGATCAGCAGCGCAGTGGGCAGCGGCGCAGATGGCGTGCGATCGGATGCGCTGCGTTCGGATCGCACGGCCATCTGCGCTCCTCAGATGTGAGCGAGGCCTAATATATCGATATAGAATAAGCAATGTCCAGACAATTGTAAGATATCGATATAGAATAAGCAATGTCCAGACAATTGTAAGATATCGATATAGAATAAGCAATGTCCAGACAACTGTAAGATATCGATATAGAATAAGCAATGTCCAGACAATTGTGAGATATCGATATAGAATAAGCAATGTCCAGACAATTGTAAGATATCGATATAGAATAAGCAATGTCCAGACAATTGTATGATATCGATATAGAATAAGCAATGCCTGACAATTGTGAGATATCGATATAGAATAAGCAATGCCTGACAATTGTAAGATATCTAGATAGAATAAGCAATACATTATCTCTTTTGACAATTGATTTGCTTTACTCAACAACATATAAGCGACATACAGGTATATGTGAGACAATTGTTTTTTATTTAATTCCTCCCCAGAAGCGATAAAGAACAGTTTAAATGAGCTTTAGGAGTACTGTACCAACAGTCTATCCAAACTGAATATTTATGGCTTTAATACCCAAACTTTCTAATGCATAACATCCAATGTAAAGGTTTTTTCCTTTCAAATGTTCCATCAAGCAGCACCCTATGAGCACCACCCACTGGCCACTGCAGGTGCATGGCAGCTGCTTGTGCCTCTCTAGGTTATAGCTAAAGACAAGTGTAAATGTACTACATATCACCTCAACTTACATTCAACAGGGCGGTGCAGCCTAACTGTCAGATATGTTTATTGTATGTTTATGTACATATGACACTGGGTTATTTATAGTAAACATTTAATATGCACTGTGCCAATAAAAAGATCTTTTGCAAACCTTGTGTGGTCAAGTTGGATTAATGGGTGTAATTTGTTTTTGTAAAGGAAGATCTTATCCATTGGGCTGTCTGCAGCCGATCCTCTCGGGTTTCCTTGTTACAAGATTTCCTGCTATTCACATTGTTTGTGACCTCAGGCACTGAGATTTAAATCCCCAGGTCTCAGTTTACTCATAATTGGAGGAATGTTAACCTGGTCTGACCTGAACTTTCTTGCAACTTATGGCCCTAGAACCATCCAAATGGTTCATATTCTCATTTCATACTGAAGATATTTTGTATGTAAAATTATGCTGTTGTTTAATGTAATGCTTCAGTGTGTCAGTGTGAACTATCATGCTATATATGATGGAGCAGCCTCTGCGACCGCAGGGGGTCCGGGGCTGTAAGGAGTTGGCAAGGGAAAGAGTGTAAACATTGGGGGGGGGGGGGGGCAAATGATTTATAAACATTAAATTCAAACAACATTCAAATACACATTGGGTGGCACAGTGGTACTGGCTAACACTCCTGACAATGCACATAAGGCACATAAACCCCTGTTCCAATATACAGTGGGATGCGAAAGTTTGGACAACCTTGTTAATCATCATGATTTTCCTGTATAAATCGTTCGTTGTTACAAAAGTGTGCAATAATTGTTTAAACAAAATTAGGCAGGTGCATAAATTTGGGCACCACAAAAAAAATGAAATCAATATTTAGTAGATCCTCCTTTTGCAGAAATTACAGCCTCTAAATGCTTCCGGTAGGTTCCCCTTTACAAAACATCTCTAGTTCATTCAGGTTTGATGGCTTCCGAGCATGGACAGCTCTCTTTAAAGTGAACCTCCGGACTAAAAATATACTCAGCAGAACTGAAAAGGCATGGTGTTTCTTTCTCATTTTTAGCTGCATTTTTATCTAAGCTCCACCCATCAAAGAAAAACGTGTTTTCACGTTGCCTAGCAACTGGGAGAGGTGCTCAGCCCACAGGACAGTTGGAACTGTGTCTCAGGCTCCCTGTCACCTCCTTTCAACCAAAAAATTGGCTGCCCTCATGAAATCACACATTTGCCTGTTCTTTTAAAACAGGGTGGGTAAGAGATTATATTACCTATCTATTTTAATGAACATAACTAATGTAACTTAATGACAGTATGTTTGTTTAGGCTGGAGTTCCTCTTTAACTCATGCCACAGATTTTCAATTATATTCAGGTCTGGGGACTGAGATGGCCATTCCAGAACATTGTACTTGTTCCTCTGCATGAATGCCTTAGTGGATTTCCATGGAATGGTTTCCATGGAAACACCACTTCGACCTGCCGACGCCTATCGGCGTTTGGCGGTCGTTAAGTGGGTAAAAACCAAACCAAGCCACCATACACTAGTATGTGTAGGAGGTAATGGCTTTGGTCATACTGCTTTGAAATTATTGCTCTTATATTTTCATTTTTGATTAACGAAAGATACACAAACTATAGATTTGTTGTGAGATTATACATGTATGATCTTTATTCTAAAATATTCTACTTAACAAAAGCCTGAGGATATGGGTGGCTGCATCCGTGTCACCCGGCAAGTACGCAGGCGCGGAGACACAGGCATATATAGGCGAACAGACGGGACGCCCGCACTATCTGCTGATATAGCGCCTGTTTTTCAAATGGGCCTAGTTATGAATAAAATACTGAACAATGGTAATAAATAGAATGTGAGCTCCTGTTAATAAAACATAGTTACATAGTTACATAGTTGTTTGGGTTGAAAAAAGACATACGTCCATCGAGTTCAACCAGAGAACAAAGTACAACACCAGCCTACTCCCTTACATATCCCTGTTGATCCAGAGGAAGGCGAAAAACCCTTACAAGGCATGGTCCAATTAGCCCCAAAAGGGAAAAAAATTCCTTCCCGACTCCAGATGGCAATCAGATAAAATCCCTGGATCAACACCACTGGGCATTACCTAGTAATTGTAGCCATGGATGTCTTTCAACGCAAGGGAAGCATCTAAGCCCCCTTTAAATGCAGGTATAGAATTTGCCATAACGACTTCCTGTGGCAATGCATTCCACATCTTAATCACTCTTACTGTAAAGAACCCTTTCCTAAATAAATGGCTAAAACGTTTTTCCTCCATGCGCAGCTCATGTCCTCTAGTCCTTTGAGAAGGCCTAGGGACAAAAGCTCATTCGCCAAGCTTTTGTACAAAACAACTATATAATTTACGTAAAAGTATTGTGGAAGATGATAGCGCTATATAACTACACAATGATAATAAATTCATATCCCAGTATTATTTTGAAAAAAGATCTGTGTGCTTGCCCTGAATGAGTTTTTCTTGAGGGCCATCTAGTGCTAGATAGGTTATAAAAATGCAAAAAGTGGCAATATTTCCCCTCCCATGGTGGTGGGCAGAGAGAAGACAGCAGTAAAAAAGCCCCACAGCAGCCTGCCATTGCCAATTGTTCCAACAAACTTCGCCAAAGTTCCGTTCAATCGAACATAAACCAAACGTGATGGTCGGGTCAGATTTTGCTTTTTACCCAAATCTGAAGCTTTGGTAACTTCTGTATTCTACTGGGCACTGAGAAAGTCACATAAGGAATATTAAATGAGGAATCATGACACATAAAAAACATTGCTGAACAGAAAATAATAATAGTAGCAGCCAAGGCTGCTGCAATCTTGAAAATAAATATTTGGCATGCACAGAGTTAAATAATAGGTGTAATTAAAAGTATACGAGCCAAGGTTATAGCTTGAAGCCTCTGTTTTAACATGTCATACTTGAAATGCCGATTTAGTATGCCTTATATACTTTATCATTGTGCTACAAGCAAGAATCAGTATTCCACATGTCAGAATTAGTAACAAAAACATAACATCTCCACACATATAATAAAGCACAAAACCCCAATACCAACAATAAATCATTACACTTTACTGAAAAAGGTACAGTGTTATTTTACATCTAGACACATGCACAACACAATGCAACTACGTCAAAGTGTGCAATTAAAATAATATCTAAAAAATGTTGTGCTTTTGCAGCATGATCAGAATCGATTCAGAAATATGCAAATGTATGCAGCTTGAAAATGGACCAATCAAATCTAAATAATATGCATATATTTGTAAACAAAAAATGTGCATAATTCTATATCGCCTCTGAATTATTAGCATCTCATTGAACATCCCTAGTGGCAAGGTCTGCACTGCCGATAGCCTGCTGCTACCACACATTGCTCCTCCCCTCCTCTTTCTTTTAGTCAATTGGATCCCCTGTCCCTGGCAAAGACACTGTTAATGTCATCATGGATAGACTGCCAGTCACTAGGGATGTGTTGCTGTGGCAGGGATAGCAGACAAATATGCCCACTGAAGTTATTCATTGTGTCACTGATGAGGGTGAGGTTTTTTTGGGGAGACAGACAGACAAGTTAAATGGCTTCGCCCTATAATTGTCCTTAGACTACAGCAATACAGCATATGACTATGGTAAGGATTAGATTGTGAGCTCCTATGAGGGACAGCTAGTAACAAGAATATATACTGTGTAAAGCGCTGCAGAAGATGCTGGTGCTAAATAAATACTAATAATGAATGCAGCCTGCTGTTTCTGTTTCCTATTCATCCCTCACATGTACCCATCCAGTCCCCCACCCACTATCCCTCTCCTCGTATACTTTCTAGCTTTTTCTCTAACCATTTATCATCTCTTGTGTAAGCATACTACATCTCATCTTCCCTATCTAACTTTTTTCTGTTTGCCTCTCCCAATCCCTCATGCCTGGTGTCCCTGCTGCTTCCTTCTCCACCTTCTCCTAATCTAGTCACCTGAAGTTGCACTATGGGCAGGCTGTGTGGTACATTATTGACTTGACTATTGCACCACCCTCAGAGACTGACCTAAGAAGCTGTTGTATGGCTATACACATATTTGACACACTTGGGTGGAGAGTTGACACACTTGGATGGAAACTAAAGGCCCATGCCAGGTCCTAGCAACACCCAAGGAAGCAGTAAGGCATAATAAGAATTATTAGTTACATAATAAGAATATATCATAGTCACATGACAGGGCACATGCTCGAGCCTAGCAACACCCTTGTGAACCATAAGGCCCCTTCCCCACTTGTGCACTGCTTGCAATAAATGTCTCCATAGCAGCACATGACACTTGCATTCATCTCTGGTGTGGTGTAGATCCCATCCCTCTATAATGACTGGGAATGCACTGCATTTGTGCAAAATTTCATGCAGCATTGTATTGCATTGCCGTGCTAGATCACAATGCATGGTTGAAAACATCAGTCAGAATATGCAATTCTGATGTCCTTGCATGTTGCACTCACTGTGCTTTGCTGAAATGTGCAACAGCAAAGCACAAGTGGAAAGGGGCCTTAAGACACAATCCAATCATATCTATCTTACCTCTATAAACAAAATACACTATATATCTATATCTATCTATCTATCTATCTATCTATCTATCTATCTATCTATATCTATATATCTCTCTATATATATATCTATATATATATCTATATATATATATATATATCTATATATATATATATATATATATATATATATATATATATATATATATATATATCTATATCTATATATCTATATATATCTATCTATCTATATATATATATATATATATCTATACATATCTCTCTCTATATATATATCTATATATATATATATATATATATATATCATACCCCGGCAAATACGGGAAATGACACTAGTGTCTCCTAAGAGATAATAAGACGATGAACAAGTGGCATAATTGTGGGGAGAAAAAAATTCCTGAGCTTTTATTTACATTTGAGCAAAAAATGTCCAGTCCAAAATTATTCATCCACTGTCACGGTCTATGGGAAAATACACAGTTCTATACCATTCCAAATAGTCCAAGCTGTTCTAAAGCATCCTAATTACCTTTATTAATTGGGAACAGCTGTTTTAATCAACTCAACAGGTAAAAAACAGTAGCTCTCTGCAGTTGGTTTGTGGACAATCATGGCTAAGATGAATGAGCTCAGTGAGGGCCTGCGGCTGCGCATTGTTACTGCTCACAAGTCAGGAAAGGGCTAAAAGGCCATTTCTAAATGTTTTCAAGTTCCAGTGGCTACAGTACAAAGTATTATTAAAAAATACAAGATGTTCCACACTGTGGAATATCTCAGAGGACGTGGTCGGAAGCCAAAAGTGACACCTGTGCTGACCTGGTGAATCTGGGCTCTGCTGGTGGCAATGTCTTAAGGCAGACAATCCAACAGACACTGTACACTGCTGGGTTCCACGGATACAGACCAAGGAGGATGCCACTTCTCCAGATAAGGCACACAAAAGCTTGCTTGGCCTTTGCAAATGCTCATTTGGACTAAGAAGAAGACTTCTGGTCTTCTGTGTTATGGTCAAAGGAAACAAAAAATGCATTGTTTGGTCACAATGATGTTTACTTCATTTGGTGTAAAAAAAGGAGAAGCCTTCAACCCAAAGAACACCATCCCCACTGTCAAATATGGTGGTGGGGACCTAATGCTCTGGGGCTGTTTTTCAGCCAATGGACCAAGGAACCTAATCATAGTAAACCATGAAAAAAGAGCAATACGTGAGGATTCTCAACAACAACATCAGGCAGTCTGCAGAGAAACTTGGCCTTGTGCACCAGTGGATATTTAAGCATGACAATGACCCAAAAGACACAGGAAAAGTGGTGAAGAAATGGTTAGCAGATAACAATATTAGTGTTTTGGAGTGGTCCAGCCAGAGTCCTGAATTGAATCCAATTGAGAATCTGTGGAGGAAGCTAAAGATTAGAGTGATGGCAAGAAGACCCTCCAACCTGAAAGATTTGAAGCTCATTGCTAAAGATGAATAGGTAAAAATACCTATGGAGACATGCAAAATGCTGGTCTGCTATTATAGGAAGTGTTTGATTGCTGTAATAGCCAATACATGCTTTTCTATTGATTATTGAGAAGGGTATGAATAATTTTGGACTGGACACTGTTGAGAGAGAGAGAGTAATCCTTTCTGTGATCCAGTATGACCCATGTGCTATACATGCCTCAGATATAAGAAGCCTAGTTGAGGAATCCCCCTTCATAAACTGCAGGTACTCCCTATAAGATTATTTATTTTTCATTTGTCTGTATTGCATGTTTAAATGTCAGAAACAATTCCCTGCAAGAAATATGTGATAATAGAGGAAATGTGAAAAGAGGACAAATACTCTGCATGTAAAACATAGAAAACTTCCTTGTGGATAGGCTCACACATTTACAGATGTAGCTAGAGTAAGAACACTTCCCTGGTAGAAGACATTGTGCTGTTGAGGTGATAATTATCTTCCATTAACAGAAGATGTGATACTAAGATTTTCACACCATATATTACACATCTTTGCCAAATCGTAACAGCACGTGTATCTCTGCTTACACACCTCTGCTCCACAGTTACGTATTCCAAACTCACTCATGTGAATGTTTCCTTATACTCAGTAAAACACCACATGGATTATTGGGGCTTTACCAATACAGAAAACACACTAAACAGCCTCAACACTGAAACCACTGACAGGTGAATAAAATAATTATCTTGTTACAATGGCAACTTTTGCACAGTGGAATATATTTGGCATTCAGCTAGCAGTCAGTTTTTGAAGGTGATGTTAGGAAGAAAGTGAACAGGTTTGTCTTCAGACTATATGGAAGACTAGGTTAATCAATGGAATGGGGAGGTTTACATTAGGGTACTTTTGTTGAGTTAGGACTAAAGCACACACCTTCAATTACTGTTGATTGCAGGCATTGGTACTCGACCCTTCTGGCGACAGTTTGGGGCTTGATGCTATACAGATGTGTTGCTAGCCTCTAGACACCCATCAAGATCAAGCTCAGTCCTGCGGGTGGCAGTGCAGACAACGAGGGTTGTGCGGACGGTTGCTACGGAAGGGGAGGTGGGCCAACACTATGCTGCACAATGGAGCCGCTTCTGGCAGGTGGGTTAAGGAGGGGAGCAGTGTGCTCAGTGTTAGCTGTGTTTATTTTGCATTCTCAGCCAAGAGGGTCCTTAATGGCTGTCTTGGCGAAATTTCATCTACCGTGTATACATAGCTTTACCATAGTATTCATATCTGATTGTATTAAAATCTAAAAGTTGTAATCGGTATACTTCATAAGATATGGCTTTTTTCTCAAGTGTAATAAATAAACAGGACATCAGATAAAGCTGGAAGTCTCAACAGAGCAGGAGAATGTGAGCAGGTAGGAGAGTCCACATTGGTTGAATTCAGACTGAACATCTATGATCATGGGAGGTAAGACTTATCTAGAGATCACAACCTAATGCAACCAAATAGAATAGCATTCAATAAAATGAGCACACTTCCATTCATGACAATGCCATACTGTTCATGGAAATGTAGATGGCAGTGCAATTGGGCTGGTGTGAGGCTGTACCTCTAGCACCGAGTATGATATTGACCTTGCATGTAACATGTTAGAGTTAGGAAGCATTTTAACAGGGAAGAGATTTTTTTTTTTTTACAAAAGAATTGCCAGAATTTGCTTTACAAATTGTCCTGACTGAACTTGGACGGAAGGCTAGAGTGTAACCCTGTGGCTGCCAGAGACATGCAGAGGGCTGACAGTAAAAGGTTGTGTTGTGTAGCCTGACACAGAAGCAGTTCCTCCCTACCATGTGACCAGTGACTCTGCCCATTTCTTCTTGCAGCTGGCATGGAGGTGTAGAGGCTGAGCTGGAAAATCATTTCTCAAAGATTAGCAAGTGGAAACCTCAAGGTAAACATGAAGTGGGGAAGAAGAGAAACCCTTTACATGGTGACACCTAAAAAAAACAGTCAGAGAAGACTGCAGTCACAGAGGGGGTAATTTGTATTTATTTGAGTTTCCAAATGTGTGAAAATAAAATCAACCATTATGTACATAGAACAAAACAAACCTAAGCATATTTGTTCAGGCAAGTGAATAAGAACTTGAGTGTTACAAAAGATTTCACAGAAGACCAATTGGAAGACAGTATACAGTATAGCAGTGCAGTATCTATAATGCAGGCAGGGGGAAAAAAAGTTGTTCAGAGGGCTCCACAGCAGGGCCTACAATGTGACTACTCTACCTACAGCAGGGCTGTCCAACTTCTGCCCTCGGGGACCATATCCATGCCAGTGTTTGCAAGAAGTGATGATTTAGGATGAACAGATAAATGGAGAAATGTGTTCATGTCCTGATTCAGTCCCATCACTTAAAGGACAACTGTAACAAGAGGGATATGGAGGCTGTCATATTTATTTCCTTTTAAGCAATACCAGTTGCCTGGCTGCCCTGCTGATCCTCTGCCTCTAATTCTTTTAGCCATAGACCCTGAACAAGCATACAGCAGATCAGGTGTTTCTGACATTATTGTCAAAACTGAGAAGATTAGCTGCATGCTTGTTTCTGTTGTTTTTCAGATACTACTGCAGCCAAACAGATCAGCAGGGCTGCCGGGCAGCTGGTATTGTTTAAGATAAAATAAATATGGCAGCCTTCATGTTCTTCTCACTACACTTGTCCTGTAATTTGAGCTATGCCAAAAATGTGTGAGGACCTTGGCCTTTGAGGACTGGAGTTGGACAGCACTGGCCTAGAGGAATTCAATGCATCCAAATCTGGCTGAGGCGGTGCATCTTGGATTTTAACGTGTACGGTAATGTATGTATTCCAAAGGTCTCCCAGTTGTTACGTAGTAAAGCTGACAATGGAGGTAGAGGGCCATTTTAATGGAAGTAGATGACCTTACTATTACTGGCTTATTTTACTGTAAAAAATTGAAATTGAGGAAAGGGGATCATATTTTGAGTCTCTAATCTATCTGTGTTTTGTATGTTTGTTTACATTAAGGCTGAGCCACATCATCTGAATGGAAGGGTATGTTTATTAGGCATGACCAATCAATTCTTCCCTGCTCTCCTTTAGTTCTTTGTTCACATTCATGCGCATAGATAGCCATAAAATTGCTAACTTAATCTTCACATTGAAATAATCTCTAGAAGTCTGTCACGATTTGTAATTAGAAGTCTGAAGCATGACAGGTCCCAGCTTGTTCTATGGTGCCTGAGTGTGCTGACAGATGGCCTTTCATTTTTGTTAATGTATTTGATTGTAGTTGTGTTGAAGGCCTACAGAACACCAGACGGTCAAGATTGTGTTTTTGGCATAAAAACATTAATGCTGTGTTGAACATGAAAAATGAATCAGGGTTAATTAACATCCTCTGTTATCACCTGATTTAAGTTCTAAGGTTATGTTTTGCTAGTGTTGGTTAATGAGTTGGACTTGCGTGTCATGACAGTGCTTGGATATGATGTAGTGTGGATTGGTAAATTGCAAATCGGCAGTAATGACAAGGTATCTGGTTACAGTTCTGCACATCCTACATCACAAACACGCAAGGTGGTTTCTGCTACTTCTACATTTGAGGAACAAATATGAAGACATTCTTGAGTTAGCATCTCTGCTTAGTCCAAAATGTTATCTGTGCTGTGGTGCTATCACTTGTGACTAAACCGCTATAACTATATGATTACTGCAACAGAGAGACTCCTGTTCTACTTTGACTAGGACTGAGAACTTAGGGGCACTCAGACGCTGACTTTGTTCACATCAGTATAGCATATCTCCCAACTGTCCCTTTTTCGGACAGACAGCCCCTCGTTGCAAATCAAATCCCTCTGTCTTCTTCGTTTCTCATTCATTACTGATGCCACATTGTATTATTATTATTTAGTATTTATATAGCACCGACATCTTCCGCAGCGCTTTACAGAGTATATATAGGCTCGTCACTAACTGTCCCTCAGAGGAGCTCACAATCTAATCCCTACCATAGTCATATGTCTATGTATGTATGTATCGTGTAATGTATGTATCTTAGTCTAGGGCCAATTTTGGGGGAAGCCAATTAACTTATCTGTATGTTTATGGGATGTGGGAGGAAACCATAGTGCCCGGAGGAAACCCACGCAGACACAGGGATAACATGCAAACTCCTTGCAGATGTAGACCTGGCTGGGAATCGAACCGGGGACCCAGCGTTGCAAGGCGAAAGCACTAACCACTACGCCACTGTGCTGCAATATATGTATTTTCTACTGAAAAAATGTAGTAGAGTATTGTATCATGTTAACCATCAATAAAAACAACTGAAAAATGTGTTTAATTGACTCTAAATGTTAATATGAAGGAAAACTAATGATGATAAAAAGGGCTAGTGTGGCTTGAATTATAAAAGTACATCTTTTACTTTTGAATTTGTTGTGGTATGCAGGATAAAGGATTAGGCAGGAATGCGTCTTAAATGTGTCCCTCTTTCTTATCTCAAAAAGTTGACCTTAACGGCTGAAACTGTGGCGGCTGCGGATGCGCAGGATAGATCCGCAGCCGCCTTTGTTCCTTGTTCACAGGCCTTATCCGTCCCGGCGGAGTCCAGCACGCCGGGAACGGCATTGTCTCTGGCTCATAGGGTCTCTGTATCGCGCGGGCGCACGCGGAGACAGGACCTTTATGCTGGAAGAAGGCGCGTCAGCTGACCTGCCAGTCGGCTGACGTCAGGAGTGACTCGCGCTGCTAGGATTGGCTGATTGCTAGGCTTCTTAAGCCTTCACTGTTCTTAAGCCTTCACTGTTCATTGGCAACTTGTCTGCTGTTGCGAATACACTCGTGTTAGCGCTCAGACCTAGTGAGGTTCCAGTTGATGATAGATGTATATGCAGTGTTTGCAATATACATCTATCTATAGTTAGTTATTATTGCATTGTATTTCTGATAACCTGTGTATGATTCTGGCTACTCTCTGACCTTGCTATTGCTAACGATTCTGTACCTCTGCCTTTATGACTTTAGTTGCTGAACCTCTGCCTGATATTAACTACTCTCTTGCCTGCCGTTTTGGTACTGTCTCTGCCTGCCTGTTATCGTACTTTGCCTGTCTGACTACTCTACTCACCTCACCAGTGGGCCTTAGCCACTGGTGAGGTGCTCTGGCCATTAGAACCCACCAGCCCCTCTAGTGAGGTTCAGACTCACTTGTATAAGCTCCAGTGACTATTAGTACCTTGCCAGCTCCTCTGACAAGGTCTTGCTAAACTATTCAGTCACTGGTGCTGTTAGTACCTTGCCAGCTCCTCTGACAAGGTCTTGCTAAACTATTCAGTCACTGGTGCTGTTAGTACCTTGCCAGCTCCTCTGACAAGGTCTAGCTAAACTATTCAGCCACTGGTGCTGTTAGTACCTTGCCAGCTCCTCTGGCAAGGTCTCGCTAAACTATTCAGTCACTTGTGCTGCTATTACCTTCCCAGCTCCACTGGAAAGGTCTAGTTTAACTATTCAGTCATATGTACTGTCAGTACCTTACCAGCTCCTCTGGTAAGGTTTAGCCAAACTTCTTTAGTTCTTACATTATTAGTGCTTTCCCAGCTCCTCTGGTAAAGGTATTGTTATTGTGTTGATAGACCTTCCAGCTCCTCTGGAGAAGTCTATACTGTTGCAGCTAGTACCCACCAGCTCCTCTGGTGAGGTCTAGCACTGTTCTCGCAGCTAGTACCCACCAGCTCAGCTGGTGAGGTCTAGCACTGTTGTTGCAGATAGTACTCACCAGCTCCTATGGTGAGATCTATTCATTTATTCTACTGTTGCACCAAACACCACACCTTACTCTCAGCTAGCTATACTAGTATTATTGGTGATACTGCAGATCACCACATAATCAGGTATAGTGTCTGTATTATTGGTGATTCTGCAGATCACCAATGATCAGACGTCTGAGTTGCAGCACCCAATCGTTACATTGACAAGTATAGGTATAGTAAGGAAGCATTTAAGAGCTTCAAACATTCTGCTATGGGGTAGCTACATTGCTATGGGTGGTATAGTATTTACATTCGGGCTCCCAGAACTATATATATATAAAACAATCATGGAGGACCTCTGGTCTAGGAAAGTAGATGAGGTCACAGTCCCTGCATCACCTGTTGCTAAGTCACGTCTCTGCTTCCTGCGCACAGCATTATGGCTCTGTGAGCTGATGTGTAGCTGCCTATAGACTAACCTGGTTTGCCTGGTAGTCTACCCTTCCAAAAGAGTAATCAAATGAGGAAAATCTGTAGTAGTCACTCACATCAGATGGTAACACATATCTGGTCAGCTGGTGCACAATCCTTCCGTGGTTCACAAAGCCACAAGAAACGTGACATATGCTAAATTATGGCAGAAAATAACCTGGTATTGGGAAAGCTAGACGGTATTCTGTGGCTGGTGCAAATATAGGGCCGTAAAAATGGTATGTTCTGTTTTGCATGGGTTTCTTGAGGCAAGACTATGATGCCGGATAAGTCATTTCAGCAGAGATATATTGTGAGCTAATAAATAAGGTGAGATAATTCAACAGAAAAGCTGTGTGTATGAGCTATTGGGCAAAACTAACTTATATACAACCAAAGGCTCGTACACATGTCTAACAAAAGCACACAACCAACCCGACGACATGACCAACCACACGACCAAGCGATTGCGCAAGTTGTGTTTTCCACGCACCAACCAACTGAAGGGCCATCTCATTTTCATACTGAGCAGGCAAGCCAACAACAGTATATAATCTCAAATAGCAATTTAAATAGGTAGCTTTATAAACAAAAAAAACACACAAGCGCGACCTACAGCCAAATACTGCACACTGCAAGGTAAAGGCCAACAACAGACTGCGTGATATGGGCGCATTCAAAACAAGTACAAGTTCAAATGACTTGTACACACACAGCCAACTGCACAATATCAGCTCAACAGTCGTGTGAGTTGAACTGCCTGTTGGATACGGCACCACCTGTTATCAGTTGGTCATCTAGTCGTTTATCGCATGTTCACACACCACCAACAGAACAAGTTTGGACAATAGTTGTGCGGAAAGGTTGTACATGTGTACAAGCCTTATCTCTGATTATTGACACAATCCAGGGGAAAGCAAACTTTACTTCTTTACTTTCATCTGCTGCCTAAAACCATCTACCATTCCACACTGTGCCTGCTGTGTTACGTTATATTTGAATGCGCAACCCTCCCTAAGGTAATTCCTTATGCTAATATTGATTTCTTCCTATCAACTAACCTTCTCCCACCATCCAATGCAAACCTATTCCTAAGCTCCTAACCCTAACCTATGTATCCTAACTATTAACTCCCACACTCCCAAATCCCCTGTTAAAACCAATACGTCGCTCTCTGCTACTGTATGTAATAGCAAGGCGAAAATTACCTCTAGCTGCCAAATTATTTATTTTGTTGAAGGATTACTTCAGTTTGTGGATTACTTCAGTGTGTGGTTTTTCTGACTATCATATAACAACAGAAGGAGCAGTATCACACTAGCTTCCACTGTATTCCCAATAGGGGAAATACGACCATACTGAGAAAACAAGATGAAACAGATGAGTGGAGATATAACAATATTTTCATTTATTTTTTCCACATATAGTATGTTTTTTTGTGATTGATGAAAGCACCAAAAGGAAGACTGTTTTTTGTGTGAAGTAAAACAAGAGGCACTGATATACTGTATCTTTGGGGCATGGTACCACAGAAAATGACATGTAGGGTACTTGATTGCATTTGATCACAAACAGTCCAGAGTTTACTTTGTAATTGTCGTATCACATTCTGGGAAACAGCGCTGTGCCAAAATAAACTTATGAACTAGCAAGAACAAGATCTATAAAGAAGACATATGCTGCGTGCCTGACCAAGGACATGCACTAAAATGATACTTCTGTAAAGTTACCAGCCGTATACATGAGAACAGAATAGAACATGTTTCATGTGTCTTACATAATGCCATGGTCTCAGTACCAGCTATTTAAATTATATATCGTGGATAACCTAGCATATGTGGAGCTAGTCAGTTGGGTAAATATGGTGGTTTGGCAAGAGACACAGCACTTTTGAGGCACTTATAAAAGGGGCTTATATAGAAAACAGATGTGACTCCTATCCATCCTATTTCAAAAATCAAAGAGGGTTGAAGTGACCCTGTAGCGGATCCTAGCATATACGGTAAATGCACTTCTATATACTAATAGATACATGTTTGCTAAAATAACTCTTGATGTTTCTTCCTGTGTTAAAGCTTTTCTTTTCCTAACACTCCCAGCTAAAAACCTTGTTGAAAACTGATCATAGTATGGTCGGAACTGTAGCTATGCTTAGTCTTTCTGCGAACGTCCTCCTCACCAATCCCTTCTGATGAGTCATGCTTTCTGTTTTTCCGTGTGCAGTGACAGGCTTGTTCCATAGATAGCATTGAACCCGCAAGCAGTGCAGTTTCTAGGCTAAAATGCACCCAGGGCGAGTGTGTAAAAATTGCGCCCCCCCCCCAAGCAAGGTATGGGTGCCCGCAGTATAGGTTAGCCAGGTCTAGTTGCACTTAGTATAGGTCCCCCCAGTATAGGTAGCCTGAATAGGTATCCCAGTATAGGTAGCCAGGCATAGGTGAGCCAGTATAGTTGCCCCCGCTATAGGTTAGCCAGGTAGGTGCCTCCAGTATAGGTAGCCAGTATAGTTGCCCCCAGTATAGGTTAGATAGGCAGGCGCCCCCGGTATAAGTTAGTTAGGTAGGTGCCCCAGTACAGGTTAGCTAGGTGGGTGCCTCTAATATAGGTAGCCAGAATAGTTGCCCCCAGCATAGGTTAGATAGGTAGGTTCCCCCCAGTATAGGTTAGATGGGTAGCTGCCCCCCAGTATAGGTTAGATGGGGTAGGTGCCCCCCAGTATAGGTTAGATTAGGTAGCTGCTCCCCAGTATAGGTTAGATTAGGTAGCTGCCCCCCAGCGTAGGTTAGATTAAGTAGGTGCCCCCCAGTGTAGGTTAGATTAGGTAGGTTCCCCCCAGTATAGGTTAGATAGGTAGGTGCCACCCAGCGTAGGTGAGATTAGGTAGCTGCCCCCCAGTATAGGTTAGATTAGGTAGCTGCCCCCCAGCATACGTTAGATTAGGTAGCTGCCCCCCAGTATAGGTTAGATTAGGTAGCTGCCCCCCAGCGTAGGTTAGATTAAGTAGGTGCCCCCCAGTGTAGGTTAGATTAGGTAGGTGCCCCCCAGTGTAGGTTAGATTAGGTAGCTGCCCCCCAGTATAGGTTAGATTAAGTAGCTGCCCCCCAGCGTAGGTTAGATTAAGTAGGTGCCCCCCAGTGTAGGTTAGATTAGGTAGGTGCCCCCCAGTGTAGGTTAGATTAGGTAGGTGCCCCCCAGTGTAGGTTAGATAGGTAGGTGCCCCCCAGCGTAGGTTAGATTAGGTAGCTGCCCCCCAGTATAGGTTAGCTTAGGTTGGTGCCCCCCAGGGTAGGTTACATTAGGTAGGTGCCCCCCAGGGTAGGTTAGATTAGGTAGGTGCCCCCCAGTATAGGATAGATAGGTAGGTGCCCCCCAGTGTAGGTTAGATTAGGTAGCTGCCCCCCCCCCCTTCCAGTATAGGCTAGATTAGACAGGTGCCCCCCAGTATAGGATAGATAGGTAGGTGCCCCCCAGCGTAGGTTAGATAGGTAGCTGTCCCCCATAATGGAGGGGGGAGCCGGAGCCGCGGGGAGGGCAACCCGACCTCTCCCTCCCTCTCCCCGGGCCGCCCTCCGTGCTCCCCCCTCAGATGCAGAGCGCAGCAGCAGCAGCCAGGGAGGAAGCGCTGTAAACAACATACCTCCCTGCGTTCCAAGCGCTGCTCTCTCGCTGCCGGTCTCTTCCTCTCTGCCTATACGATGATGCACACGCTGGTTCCTGTTAGCCGGAACTAGTGTGTGCATCATCGTATAGGCGGCAGAGAGGAAGAGACCGGCGGCGAGAGAGCAGCGCTTGGAACGCAGGGAGGTATGTTGTTTACAGCGCTTCCTCCCTGGCTGCTGCTGCTGCGCTCTGCATCTGAGGGGGGAGCACGGAGGGCGGCCCAGGAGAGGGAGGGAGAGGTCGGGCTGCCCTCCCAGCGGCTCCGGCTCCCCCCTCCATTTCAGCGCCCACCTCCCAACAGCGCCCCGGGCGGCGGCACGGGCCGCACGGCGCTAAAAACGGGCCTGCCCGCAAGGCAGCTGTCTTGTCTCTGCACACAGAAAGCACACAGCATGACCTATCACAAGAACTCCTAGGAATGTGTGTAAGGGACTGAAAGAGACCAAAAAGCCTCCTTACTAAAATGCTATAAAAAAAGAAGCTGACACTCTCCTAGGAGTCCTAGTTCACCATGAGCTTGCTGGACAATCTGTAACTCCGGTGTTTATTATTTCATGCCATGCACTGATGAGGATTAAGCAATCCAAAACAGTCTGTATGCATGTTGGTTTAGTTTGGCTCTGTAATATTAACAAGCTGACACATCATTTTCAAGCACCGACAAGCGGACTTTTGGGGAGCCAGTCCTGCTTCCCACCTGCTTAGCAGGACGGGGAAAGAATCTTTAGGATCCAGAGGCAACCTCCTCCCGAGGTAAATAACCCCCAGGGGCAATTTTTCGTCAGGATCTCTCCTGTAGCATGTTCTGTCGGTTGCAGTGGAACTGCAACCGAGCAGATCTGACTTATCTGCTTGTGCATTTGCAATAAGTCTCATTGTCATTTGCAATCACTCTGCAGTTCAGAGCAGTTCAGGATGCTGTCATGACTCCTCCTATTGCTTGCTGCAGTTGAACTGCAGCCAGATAGCCCTGGATTTCCTACATGTTGTTGCATAATATTGCATGTATTTGTTATGAGAGTCCTTCAGTTAGCAGTTTGTAATCAAGCTGGCTCAGGATTGAATAATTACCATTCAGCTGTGTGGGAATTTGCATGCCTGCATCCATTGGCTGATGTCGACATAAAAGCCTGCCTCCCATTCAGAATCCGCCCGACATAGCGTACAGCTCCCTGAGTTGTTTCTGGGTCATTCATATGGATTGTATATTGCATTGTTTAAACTTGTTTCTTGCTTGGACGTTTGCTGTATCCGCGGGGATACAGTGAAGTCCTTCTGATCCTGATAGCTTGGATTCTGCCATCACCGTGTTGGTGATTGTAGCATTCCTTCTTGCCTTGTTCCTGAGGACGTAACTAAAGCAGCGGTTGCCATTAGTTACGCTCCTACCTGTTAGTCTTGTCTGTGTCAGTGTGAATGTTTGGCGTCGCTGAGGCAGCGACTAGATTGACAAAGCATTCCGTCTGTCTGTTTGTCTTGTTAATTGTTATTACTTGTGCTAGTTTCTTCATAAATATATATGCAGATCTGCGATATATATTGATCCGTTAGTTGAGCCATTTGTTATTTTTCTGAATTAACGTGTATGACCTTAGCCTGTTACTGACTCTGATTCTGTCCAGTCCACTGTACCACTGCCATCTGATCTATCGCGTATGACCCAAGCCTGTTACCGACTACACCTTTTGTGGATTGTATCACATAGCATCTAGCGTGATAGGCGGCCCAGAGCTGCAGTTGCTCTGGACAATCTTGCTCCCTTGTTCATTACTCCTGTGGCCACCTGTGTAGCCTCTTCCATTACCCAGCTACATAGTCTTGAGCACACACGCTGACTCAGAAAGTATACCCCCCAAGCATTACAGAGACACAGGCAGAGAGATGCATAATTATGGGAAAGTCTATATATGATCAGCGCAGAATAATCCTCAGCAAACTTCCTAAACTTCAGCAACCACCACTACACCAACTGTAAATGCACACTCACCAGCTCCTCAGATCATAAAAAATGATCATATGCGCTTGTCACAAGAATCCCAGCCCGTCTGGTCAAAGTTGGGCTTCTCCTTTCTCCTCTTCAATTTCTCATTAGCACAATTTGAATATAAAATATTACACTCACATATTCCCCATGTATGTCTATCACAGGCACACAGGTAAGCGCTAGGTTTGGAAGGCAGCAGATCGCAAACGGCCGTTCACTCCACACAGCACCGCCGTTCTGCCGACATCCGCAAACTCCTCTGCTCCTTCGCCTGCTCTGTAGCTCCTCCCCTACAGAGTTACAGAAGGAGCGGAGGAGTTTGCGAATGTCGGTGGAACTGCGGTGCTGCGTGGAGTGAATGGACGTTTGCAATCTGCTGCCTTCCAAACCTAGCGCTTCACTACATAGATAATTGAATGTGTGCATTAAACACCAAGTGAACACCTGACACAACTGGCTAAGCAAATTTGGCCTGATTGGCTATTCATGATGCAATTCTGATGCAAATATGCATTTGCTTTCGCATGCCAACTAATGCAGGGTCCATTAAACCAATGCCGCAAAGCATTTGCCCTGCGGGAATTAGTTCATGCTTCAATAGCACTATCCAGGAGCGCCACGAGGAGGCTTCCCAATGCCCCCATACAACCGGGGAACTGCTGGGTCCCAGGCGCTCTCACTGCCTGGGAACCACAGCAGCACCCCGGAGGGGGAGGCTGGGTGGCGCAGGCGACCCCCCCAAGCGTGGCCAGCGCCGGGGAGAGCCATCCGCACCTTTCACCTCCCAATATTAAAAACAGGCACTTACCTTAACGTCCATTGCGTTCTGCTGCTGAGCATAGCTTGGGTGCAACACAAGAGCAGGCTATTTGGGCCTGTCCTCCCCTTATGTGTCACGCCCAGGTCATGCGCATATAGCAGAACGCAATGGACGTTAAGGTAAGTGCCTGTTTTTAATCTTGGGAGGTGTGTGCGGGCGGCTCTTCCCGGCGCTGGCCACGCTGGGGAGATCGCCTGCACCCCCCGGCCTCCACCTCCGGGGTGCCGCTGTGTGGGTTCCAGGCGGTGAGAGAGCCTGGGACCCCCGCGGCCCCTCAGTTGTATGGGGGCAATGGGAAGCCTCCTCGTGGCGCCCCTGGATAGTGCTATGTAGCATGAACTAATTCCCGCAGGGCGATTGTTTTGCGGTTTTTGCTTTTTGACCCTGCATATTTAGGCATGCGAAAGCAAATGCATATTTGCATGAGCAATGTCTCGTGATTAGCCAATAGGCCAAATTTGCAAGCCAGATTTGTCAGGTTCACTTGGTTGATGCACACATTTTCTCTCTGTTGTAATTAGCATTGCATTTTCTTTTTTTTGGAGGCAAGTGGTGAATGGCTTGTTTTAGGAGGTGAGAGCCCTGGAGCAGGCTATTTGCGCCTGTCCTCCCCTTATGTGTCGCACCCAGGTCATGCGCATATAGCAGAACGCAATGGACGTTAAGGTAAGTGCCTGTTTTTAACCACTTGCCGACCGCACGCTTATACCGTGCGTCGGCAAAGTGGCAGCTGCAGGACCAGCGACGCAGTACTGCGTTGCCGGCTGCAGCCTAATTAACGAGCGATCGCGCGGCTACAGCCGCGCGATCGCTACGTCACACTCTTCGGCCCCCATGTGACTTCAGCCCGCCGGCCAATCAGCAGCGCCGGCGGGCTGTAAAAATTCAAATTGGCCAATAGAACAGGTATAATACAGTTTGTTTACGTAACAAACTGTATTATACTGCCTGCCTCCCGCTGGTGGTCACACTTAGCGATCGACCACCAGCGAGGAGAGCAGGCACAGTAAGCAAACACACACACACACATTAGGAGCCCCACAGACCCCCCGATCACCCGCAGCACCCATCAGACACCCCCCTGCAGCACGCAGATCAGACCTAACCAACCCCCATATCACCCATCAATCAATCCCTGTCACCACCTGTCACTCCTATTGATCAGATCAGACCCCTAACTACCCCTTAGGGTTATCTGATCACCCCCCACCCCTTCAGATCTCCCCCCCGACCCCCCCCCCCCCCCCTGTATACTGAACCTATCTATCTCCCCTGCATCTGTCTATCTCCCCAGTGATCAGCTGCCAATCACCTATCAGTCACCTGTCAATCATCCCTTGTCACCACCTGTCACTGCCCCCCATTAGATCAGACCCCCAACTGCCCCTTAGGGGTATCTGATCACCCCCCACCCCTTCAGATCTCCCCCCCCCCCCGAATACTGCATCTATCTTCCCTGTAATTGCCCGCTGATCAGCTGTCAATCACCTATCCGTCACCTGTCAATCATCCCTTGTCACCACCTGCCACTGCCCCCCATCAGATCAGACCCCCAACTGCCCATTAGGGGCTTCTGATCACCCACCCACCCTTTCAGATCCCTCCGAGACACCCCCCCTGATCACATCAGCAGTCCATTGTTTACATCTGTTTTTCCCTGTAAACACCCACTTATCACCCGTCAATAACCCATCTATCACCACCTGTCACTCCTATCCATCAGATTAGACCCCTACTACCCCTTAGGGGTATCTGATCACCCCCCACCCCTTCCGATCCTCCCCACACCGTCCTAGTTCATTGATTGCGTATATTCTCCCCCCTGCCATTGTGTATCTGATCTCCTGTCTGTAAGGCTTGATTGTGCTTTGTTTGGCTACAATTGTCTCAATTGCACTGTGATTGGCATCGATTGTCGTGTGATTGGCTTCGATTGTCACGTAATTGGGCTTCGATTGTCGCGTGATTGGCTTCAATTGCCCGTAATTGGTTTTGATTGTGCCAATTGACCACTGATTGGCTGTTTTGCCCTGTGATTAGCATCGATTGTCGTGTGATTGGCTTCAATTGTCACGTAATTGGTTTTTGATTGTCACGTTATTGGATTCAATTGGTCCGTGATTGGCTTTGATTGCGCCGATTGCTGTAATTGTGTTGTAATTGTCTCGTGATTGTTTTTGATTATTTGTGATTGCTCTCTGATCCCCAACCCCCCCCCCCTCCCCCCCTCACCATCACCATCACTATCACTATCCTAGTGATCTAAAAACTTTTTTAGTATCACTAGTGGTAACAAACAGTTAGGCCAGTTAGCTAAGCAAAAGGGTTGTTAGTGTCAGTTAGTGCTCAGCCCACTGCACCACAGTCACTAATTAGCGTCATCACTGTCGCTAATCAGCATTGGTACTATATAGTATCTGTAAGTGATTATTAGTGATCACAGTCAGATCTATATTAGGGTCACTAGGATCCACAAAAAAACGCAGTGTTTGCCCGATCAGACCTGATCGTTCATCTGCACTGCGTTCAGCCTGCCCCACCGCAGTGACAGAATTTTTTTTTTTCTGATCACTGCAAAAAACACTGTGGCACTGTAAACATCAGTTTTGATTTTTTTTTAATCTAAACTCAGTGACCACAGCTTTCTACCTCTCAAGTACTCCCTTTCGCTAGGTAGGTGCTCTTTTCCTGGGTAGTCTCAGAGGAATACCTCCTAAATTTAGCAGGCCACCATGGCAAAAAAGAGGTTTTCCAATGAAGACATCTACAGGTACATGGACCAGTCGGATGAGGATGATTGGGTCGACTTATTCGACGAATCTTCGGGTTCAGAGTACGATCCTGTAGACAGCAGTGGCTCTCTGACCGATAGTTCCGATGACGAGGTTGAGGTCCCGGCTAGAGCCAGGCATACCACACCCCATGTCACTGGACTGCAGGTGGCGGAAGATCAGTCTCAAGGGCAGCAGAGTGGCGCTGATCTGATTTTTCTTGGTGAGGCATGCACCAGCAGCGCAGCATCTCCTGGGCCAATCAACACCAGTACTTCCGCAGAAGACCCTGAGGAAGTGGCGGACACCATCCTGGAAGTAGAAACTGGTTCGGTGGTACGTGAATTAAGATCCGATCCGCAGCCACCAAGTAGACGGGCCCGTACTCCCATTGGTTTTCCAGAGGTGCTGGCAAACCCTGATTGGCATTCCCCTGATCCCGCCGCACCCATACTGCCCCCTTTCACCGCCCAGTCTGGAGTCCAGGTGGAGACAGTTGAACTAGGATCGGCCCTAGACTTTTTTGAACTGTTCCTCACCCAGGATCTCCTTGACTTAATTGTGGCTGAGACCAACCTATATGCCACACAATTTATAACCGCCCATCCGAAAAGCTGCCACGCCCAGCCTTTTCGGTGGAAACCACTCCAAGTTTCCGAACTTAAAATTTTTTTGGGCCTTCTCCTCAACATGGGTATTACTAAAAAAAATGTATTGCGCTCTTATTGGTCTACACGCCAAATACATAACATGCCCGTGTTCTCTGCTGCCATGTCCAGGACGCGATTTGAGATCATCCTGCGCTTCCTGCATTTCAATGACAACGACACCTGTCATGAAAGAGACCACCCAGCTTATGACCGGCTCCACAAAATTCGGCCCCTCATAGACCACCTGTCATCCACATTTGCAGATGCTTATACCCCTGAACAGAACATCTGTGTAGATGAGTCCCTCGTACATTTTACCGGGCGCCTTGGCATCAAACAGTACATCCCAAGCAAGCGCGCCCGGTATGGGGTGAAACTGTAAAAGCTCTGTGATAGGGCCACAGGCTATACATCTCGTTTTAGGGTCTATGAGGGAAAAGACTCAAAATTGGAGCCGGTCGGATGTCCTGACTACCTGGGGAGCAGTGGAAAGATTGTGTGGGACTTGGTGTCACCCTTGTTCCAGAAGGGGTACCATCTTTATGTGGACAACTTTTACACAAGTGTGGCCCTCTTTCAGCACTTAAAGTTAGAAGGAATCCGATGCTGTGGCACCGTGCGGCCTAGTCGCCGGGGCTTCCCCCAACGGCTCGTTAACACCAGACTTCAACGGGGGGAGAGGGCCGCCTTGTGTACCGATGACTTGCTCTCGGTGAAATGGAAGGACAAGAGGGACGTTTACCTTCTGTCTACCATTCACACAGACACGACAGTACAAATTACACGGGCAACAGAGGTCATTGAAAAGCCCCTCGCCGTCCACAGCTATAATGCCAACATGGGAGGGGTGGACTTCAATGACCAGATGTTAGGGCCCTATTTAATTTCCCGGAAAACCAGACGCTGGTATAAGAAAGTGTCTGTGTATTTAATTCAATTGGCGATGTACAACAGCTTTGTTCTCTACAGTAAGGCTGGGAGAACTGGATCTTTCCTTCAATTCCAGGAAGACATTGTTTCGGCACTCCTCTATCCAGAAGGTGCCAGAGCCCAACCCCCAAATGCAACTAGCCGGCTGCATGGAAGGCATTACGCCTACCCGATTCCCAGTACCGCAACTCAACGCAACCCCAGAAAAAGATGTCGTGTCTGCAGCAAGGCTGGAATAAGGCGTGACACCCCCGTTTACTGTCCCCGCTGTCCTGACCAGCCTGGCCTATGCCTAGGGGAGTGTTATGAGAGGTACCACGAGAAGGCACACTTTTAGAACCTAGGGAACTACAGACACAGCAGTAGGCACACAAGGGTCTCTCAGTGCTATTTCACACTGGCGCGATGCGTTAGGGCAAATTGCCTAGCAAAAGTCACACTTTGCGGTCCCCCCCTACGCCGGAAGTGCTTGACTTAACGCTAGTGCATGCCTACGTTACTGCGTGGCTTCTGCGGCAATTTGGGTCGGCCCGGAAGTCATGTTAGTCTACGGCGACGCAGTTAGTTACTAGGCCGAATGCTACTCTTGTGGTATTCCCTGAAGATCTATTTTGGGCGAGACGGTGCGGCGGGCTCGACCGACCGGATAGGCCAGTATGCAGTGTGAACCCAAACATCAGGTTTTGAGAGATCCAAATACACTGGCCTGCCAGAAACCTCTCCTTTCACTTGGGACAGAATGCATAATGTACTTCGCCACATATCTGTGCGATTTGCACTTTGCACATTGACCCATGGGGGAGGAGAAGTTTATCCTCAGCTCGCAGGTAAAAAAAACAAAAACAAAAAAAAACAGGTAAGCAAAAAAGTTAATATTTGGTTACCAATGTTATTGTTCGGTTTGAACATATTTAATAAAGTTTAAAAAGTTAATGTTATTGAAGTGCTTTGCTGCTTGCTTTTTTTTTTTTTTCTTATTCTTTCTTTTTTTCCAACCGACCAATCAGCTGCAGCACTGATGATGCATCCTGACAGAAGCATTGCGCTTCTGTCAGGTTACACAAAATCGGTGCATGCAGCGCTGTAGGACGAGATTTCTCCTCCACAGTAAAAAAGATACGTTTGCCAAGGCATATGGGCCAAGGTGTGGTGTTGGGGATTCATATGCTTTGGCAAGCACTTTGTATCAAAAAAGAACTCAAGCAATGATTTCTCCATTCACATCGATCAATGTGGATGAATAAATCAGGATTGCCTGGGCATACGAGCTGGTGGGTTTGGATTTTTGGGGTGGCAGCTCCTATGTCCAGGCGGACGCCTTCCCCTCCTTTTTGTTTTGTTTTTTTCGTTTTTCTTCTCTCTTTTTTCTATCCAGACCGACCGACCGACTGACCGACCAATCAGCTGCAGCACTGATGGTGCATCCTGACAGAAGCATTGCGCTTCTGTCAGGTTACACAAAATCAGTGCATGCAGCGCTGTAGGACGAGATTTCTCCTCCACAGTAAAAAAGATACGTTTGCCGAGGCATATGGGCCAAGGTGTGGTGTTGGGGATTCATATGCTTTGGCAAGCACTTTGTATCAAAAAAGAACTCAAGCAATGATTTCTCCATTCACATTGATCAATGTGGATGAATAAATCAGGATTGCCTGGGCATACGAGCTGGTGGGTTTGGATTTTTGGGGTGGCAGCTCCTATGTCCAGGCGGACGCCTTCCCCTCCTTTTTGTTTTGTTTTTTTCGTTTTTCTTCTCTCTTTTTTCTATCCAGACCGACCGACCGACTGACCGACCAATCAGCTGCAGCACTGATGGTGCATCCTGACAGAAGCATTGCGCTTCTGTCAGGTTACACAAAATCAGTGCATGCAGCGCTGTAGGACGAGATTTCTCCTCCACAGTAAAAAAGATACGTTTGCCGAGGCATATGGGCCAAGGTGTGGTGTTGGGGTTTATATGCTTTGGCAAGCACTTTGTATCAAAAAAGAACTCAAGCAATGATTTCTCCATTCACATCGATCAATGTGGATGAATAAATCAGGATTGCCTGGGCATACGAGCTGGTGGGTTTGGATTTTTGGGGTGGCAGCTCCTATGTCCCTCTTTCTTTTCTTTTTGTTTCACATTTTTTGGCAGATATTTGTTCATCCACATTGATCGATGCGAATGAAGGGATGTTTGCCGTTCATTTTTCCTTTCAGCCCAGAATGCACTACCTGTATGCCCAATATAAGGAGTATAGCAGAAATACTGGCCATACATGTAATGATTGCAGAGGCCCTAAAATGCCAGGACAGACCCCACAAATGACCCCATTTTGGAAAGAGGACACCCCAAAGTATTCCGTGAGGTGCATGGTGAGTTCATAGAAGATTTTGTTTTTTGTCACAAGTTAGCATAAATTGTTGTTTTTTGTTTTTTTTCACAAAGTATCCTTTTCTGCTAACTTGTGACAAAAAATAATTTTTTTTATAAACTCACCATGCCCCTCATGGAATACTTTGTGGTGTCTTATGTTTAAAATGGGGTCATTTGTGGGGTTTGTTAACTGTCCTGTCATGTGGGGGGGGGGCTAAATTGTGAGCACCCCTGTAAAGCCCAAAGGTAGTCATTGCACGTTGGGCCCCTTAGCGCAGTTAGGCTGCAAAAAAGTGCCACACGTGCTATCGCCGTACCCGGGAGAAGTAGACCAATGTGTTTTAGGGTGTATTTTTACACATACCCATGATGGGTAGAAGAAATCACTCTGTAAATGACAATTTTTTGATTTTTTTTACACACATTTGTCCATTTACAGAGATATTTCTCCCACCCAATATGGGTATGTGTAAAAATACACCCCAAAACACATTGTACTACTTCTCCCGAGTACGGCAATACCACATGTGTGGCACTTTTTTGCACCCTAACTGCGCTAAGGGGCCCAGAGTCCAATGAGTACCGTTAGCATTTCACAGGTCATTTTGAGAAATTTGGTTTCAAGACTACTCCTCACGGTTTAGGGCCCCTAAAATGCCATAGCAGTATAGGAACCCCACAAATGACCCCATTTTAGAAAGAAGACACCCCAAGGTACTCAATTAGGAGTATGGTGAGTTCATAGAAGATTTTACTTTTTGTCACAAGTTAGCGGAAAATGATTTTTATTGTTTTTTTTTTACCAAGTGTCATTTTCCGCTAACTTGTGACAAAAAAAAAAATCTTCTATGAACTCACCATACTCCTAACGGAATACCTTGGGATGTCCTCTTTGTAAAATGGGGTCATTTGTGGGGTTCCTATACTGCTCTGGCATTTTAGGGGCCCTAAACCGTGAGGAGTAGTCTTGAAACCAAATTTCTCAAAATGACCTGTGAAATGGTAACGGTACTCATTGGACTCTGGGCCCCTTAGCGCAGTTAGGGTGCAAAAAAGTGCCACATATGTGGTATTGCCGTACTCGGGAGAAGTAGTACAATGTGTTTTGGGGTGTATTTTTACACATACCCATATTGGGTGGGAGAAATATCTCTGTAAATGGACAATTGTGTGTAAAGAAATCAAAAAATTGTCATTTACAGAGATATTTCTCCCACCCAATATGGGTATGTGTAAAAATACACCCCAAAACACAGGTCATTTTGAAACATTTGGTTTCAAGACTACTCCTCACGGTTTAGGGCCCCTAAAATGCCAGAGCAGTATAGGAACCCCACAAATGACCCCATTTTAGAAAGAAGACACCCCAAGGTACTCAATTAGGAGTATGGTGAGTTCATAGAAGATTTAGCTTTTTGTCACAAGTTAGCGGAAAATGACACTTGGTAAAAAAAACCAATAACAATCATTTTCCGCTAACTTGTGACAAAAAGTAAAATCTTCTATGAACTCACCATACTCCTAATTGAGTACCTTGGGGTGTCTTCTTTGTAAAATGGGGTCATTTGTGGGGTTCCTATACTGCCCTGGCATTTTAGGGGCCCTAAACCGTGAGGAGTAGTCTTGAAACCAAATTTCTCAAAATGACCTGTGAAATCCTAAAGGTACTCATTGGACTTTGGGCCCCTTAGCGCAGTTAGGGTGCAAAAAAGTGCCACACATGTGGTATCGCCGTACTCAGGAGAAGTAGTACAATGTGTTTTGGGGTGTATTTTTATACATACTTATGCTGAGTGGGAGAAATAACGCTGTAAATGGACAATTGTGTGTAAAAAAAATCAAAAAATTGTCATTTGCAGAGATATTTCTCCCACCCAGCATGGGTATGTGTAAAAATACACCCCAAAACACATTGTACTACTTCTCCCGAGTATGGCGATACCATATGTGTGACACTTTTTTGCAGCCAAACTGCGCTAAGGGGCCCACAGTGCAATGACTACTTTTAGGCTTTACAGGGGTGCTTACAATTCCGCACCCCCCAAAATGCCAGGACAGTAAACACACCCCATAAATGACCCCATTTTGAAAAATAGACACTTCAAGGTATTCATTGAGGGGCATGTTGAGTCCATGGCAGATTTCATTTTTTTTTTGTTACAAGTTAGCAGAAATGGAAACCTTTTTTTTTTTTTTTTTTTTGTGACAAACTGTCATTTTCCGCTAACTTGTGACAAAAAATAAAATCTTCTATGAACTCAGTATGCCTCTCAGTGAATACTTTGGGATGTCTTCTTTCCAAAATGGGGTTATTTGTGGGGTATTTATACTATCCTGGAATTTTAGCACCTCATGAAACATGACAGGTAGTCAGGAAAGTCAGAGATGCTTAAAAATGGGAAAATTCACTTTTTGCACCATAGTTTGTAAACGCTATAACTTTTACCCAAACCAATAAATATACACTGAATGGTTTTTTTTTCATCAAAAACATGTTTGTCCACATTTTTCGCGCTGCATGTATACAGAAATTTTACTTTATTTGAAAAATGTCAGCACAGAAAGTTAAAAAAATCATTTTTTTGCCAAAATTCATGTCTTTTTTGATGAATATAATAAAAAGTAAAACTCGCAGCAGCAATCAAATAGCATCAAAAGAAAGCTGTATTAGTGAGAAGAAAAGGAGCCAAAATTCATTTAGGTGGTAGGTTGTATGACCGAGCAATAAACCGTTAAAGCTGCAGTGGTCTGAATGGAAAAAACAGCGCTGGTCCTTAAGGGGGGGTAAAGGCTGAGTCCTCAAGTGGTTAATCTTGGGAGGTGTGTGCGGGCGGCTCTTCCCGGCGCTGGCCACGCTGGGGAGATTGCCTGCACCCCCCGGCCTCCACCTCTGGGGTGCCGCTGTGTGGGTTCCAGTCGGTGAGAGAGCCTGGGACCCCCGCGGCCCCCCGGTTGTATGGGGGCAATGGGAAGCCTCCTCGTGGCGCCCCTGGATAGTGCTATGTAGCATGAACTAATTCCCGCAGGGCGATTGTTTTGCGGTTTTTGCTTTTTGACCCTGCATATTTAGGCATGCGAAAGCAAATGCATATTTGCATGAGCAATGTCTCGTGATTAGCCAATAGGCCAAATTTGCAAGCCAGATTTGTCAGGTTCACTTGGTTGATGCACACATTTTCTCTCTGTTGTAATTAGCAAACCTAGCGCTTACCTGTATGCCTGTGATAGACGTACAAGGGGAACATGTGAGTGTTTTATAATTGTTTTATGGGAACAATACATTTTATTAAAACGGTATTACGCTTAATTGTTTTATGGGGACAATACATTTTTTTTTATAAACCAAATTTTTATTTAGAATGAAAAAGGCATATGATCCATAGAAAGCATAAAAATATGATATCTATGTTTTAACAACGGCATCAACAGCAGACATAACAAGATTTCTTTCTCAATCCAACAACAAAGAATAATACGCTATTAGCCTTTTCATTCGCTTTTTCCCCCAAATAACATTGGAAACAATACATATTATCAAAACGATATTACGCTATGTGGAGTATTTCATATATTATATTTAAATTGTGCCAATGAGAAATTGAAGAGGAGAAAAGAGGAAAAGCGCATATGATCATTTTTTTATGATCTGAGGAGCTGGTGAGTGCGTTTACAGTTGGTGTGGTGGTGGTTGCTGAAGTTTAGGAAGTTTGCTGAGGATTATTCTGCGCTGATCATATATAGACTTTCTGGTTACCTTGGAATTGATACTGAGCATCAATTGGGATCGGCAGCAATTCAGATTGGATTGAAGTGTATATGAGATTGCGCACTGAACTGTGTTTTGATGCATAATTGTGTGACCAGAATCCTGGGAACTTACAGTAAATTATTTTAGCAGTGGAAAGTTAATTTCCTTATCGCAATGGTCATTTTAGCGATATGTGGAAACACTTATATATTATACATCTCATAGGCAAACGCGGGGGGGGGGGGGGGGGATTACAGCTGCCCAGAATCCCCCCCAGAATATCTGTAGGCATCCTGCAGCTCACAGCAATGCCCCCCTTCTCCTTCTTTCCCTGCTACAGTTGACTTTGGATGGAGCAGCCGTGTGTGTACAGAGCATGGAGCAGCAACATGTGTACAGAGCATGGAGCAGCAGTGTGTGTACATAGCATGGAGCAGCAGTGTGTGTACAGAGCATGGAGCAGCAGTGTGTGTACAGAGCAAGGGGCAGCTCTGGGGAACTTAACAGAGTCAGGTATAAGCACAGCCCTGTGCCCTGCTGTGTGAATGGCTTCACTTTCCCCTTCATTACCAATGTCAGCTGTCCTCATTATAATCTGTATCCAAAACTGCTCCTGATCGATCCTGCTGTCGGTTGGTCTGACGGGAAATTGCGTTATGTGTACCCAGCTTGATGTCCCACCATATTATTATATCGTATTGTGTATGACTGAGGAATACCTTTTCAGGAATCCCCCCCCCCCCCCCCCTTGAGAATCCTGGTTTTGCTCCTGCATCTAGTTACTCCTCTGTAGATCCACTTTCACATGATATATCCCCAAGGAATTATTAATAGCTTCATATGAATTGTTATAACTTCGATTTATAAAACATTTCATTTATTTGAAGACTTAAGATGTGAGTTACTGGTTTATTAACCAGGAGTAATCTATATAACAGGCTTCTCAGCTACTGTTAATCCTACTTATCTCATTCCAGCCATTTGGAAAAACCCACAAAGCATTCTGGAATTGTGGTTTCCTAAATTTAGCAGCACATTAATAGTGCTGTAAAATAAGAATGCTGGTAGAAACTTGCTGGATGATATTTCAGCCACATAAGTTTCCTTTGTGAGATTTTATTTCCCCTGGCTGGCTGGTGAAAGAGCAGTGTGCAAATGAGCCATCAGTACACAGTATAGATAAGCAGGCTGCAGAGATGTAAACTTTATTGTATAATCAATGTGAAAGAAAAAACAAAATAGTTATGAGCAATACAGCCATTTTTCATGAGTGAGAATATTCCTGAAAATACTGCATATGGGCATGAGAATACTCATTTTCATCAAATGTGTTAAATACTGTGGCCAAGAAAAAATACATTTGGTGAAAATGTATTTGCACATGCATGTCCATACATTTGTGTACATGTACTCATCTGTGCAGACAGTTATGGGCATGCATGTACAAATACATTTTCATTAAATGCATTGAAGTGCATGCACAATGGAAAAACACATTTTCAAGAAAATGATAAAAACAGACTGCACTAAAAACAAAGTATAGCTTTAATCAATAAAATAGGAGTTGATCTAATGATACAGATCCAGTTGCCCTCAAATTAATGTATATGCATATACAGTGGGCTAAAACATGGTAGTGTGAATTAAAAGGACTGCAAATAAAAAACTGAACTCATGCAAACCCGCTGAGGATCTAAAGTGCGGGATGCAGATTGGATTTCACTGGGCAGTAAGATAATACGCTGATATCCGGAACTAGTTTCAATTGCACATGTGCACGTTGGAGCTCAATGATATAATGTCAATGAATTCACGGTGGGGGACCCCAATAGTGATTAGGAGTTAGGTATTAGTACATCCTCATCAAGAACTTCTCCAATGTGGATTAATGTCCTGAAACACACAGTGCTTAAGTTGTATGCATCTCACCCTTCCGGATCCGTGAGTCGTGTTCCAGTGCTGTGTGGGGAGCCGCTCAATCTCACCAGCCCCGGCCGGTGGCTAGGTGGGAGAGTCTAGACGCTGGCTGATGTCGGGCTGTGCGAGCCCGGCTCCCTTGCTGACGGAGGCTGTGCGGGGCAGGGCACCTGGTCAGGGATGGATTCACCGCGTAGTCCTGCGGCGCTGACAGCTCCGTGACTTGGCCACACCTCCTCCCCCTGTATTCTGTGACGTCACACTTGCAGCCACTGCTGACGTTTCGGGAGGAACGCCTCCCTTTCTCAAAGCTAGGCTGCTCAGGGGGATCGGAGGCTCTCTTATCAAGCCTCGCCTGCATGTTCAATTGCTACTCCTAATCAAAAGCATATAAGTCTAGATCCTTGTTTAATCCATGTGGGATCATAGAATTGAGATTAAAAATCCACAGAGTCTCTCTCCGCGACATTTCTAATAGGTAGTCCCCACCTCTCCAAGATTTGTCCACTTGCTCAATTGCACAATATTTCGTTCCCTTAAAGGAACATCCATGTATCGTCTTATAATGATCTGAAAGGGGATGCTTTTTATTTCCTTTCTTAATGTTTGCACAATGCTCATTAAGTCTTTCTTTTAATGCCCGTTTTGTTCTTCCTACATAATGTTTCTGGCAGGGACAGGTCAACACACATATATGACTCCCTTTGTGTCACAATTAGTGACATCTCTAATCTTAAAAGTTTCTTTATTTCCCATTGCTATGATGTCATAAATTCTTTCCACAGGTAGGCAGGACTCCCGACAAGCCCTACAAAATCCACACCTCTTAAAGTACCCCTGTTTCTTCTTGATTCTAGTTGTCTTTATAGTGGGCGCTAGTATATTGCCCAAATTCTTGGTCCTTCTGAAGATCATTCTAGGATTCTCGGGTAGAATCAAGGTGAGTGACGGGTCTTCCCGCAACAAATGCCAATACTTCCCCACTATGCTCCTGACTTTTGGAGCCTGTGATGAGTATTGCATTATTAGATTGGGCTGATGACTAATTGAATCAGTTGGTTTATCTTTCACCTGTAGTAGTTGACCTCTCTCTGTATTCTTGGCTCTTTCTCTGGCCTCCCCAATCAGTTCTCCTGAATACCCCTTGGATTTAAATCTATCCTGCAGAATTTCTGCCTCCACCTCAAAGTCTGACATCTTAGAGCAATTTCTCCTAAGCCTAAGAAATTGGCCACCTGGAATGTTCATAAGCCATCGAAAATGATGACAACTGACATTAATAAAACTGTTGGTGTCCACTGGTTTCAAGTAAGTCTTCGTCAGCAATTGCCCCCCTTCCACATAAACTGTAAGATCTAAAAAATGAACTTGTTGCTGGCTGCTCTCACTGGTGAACTTCAAGTTATAATGATTGTCATTAATCCACCCAATAAATGTGTCAAGGCTGGACTTGGTGCCTCGCCAGATGAAAAAGGCGTCATCTATAAATCTCCTCCAGAGCACCAGGGAAGATCCGGGGCCCACTGGGCCGCGAAGTTGGAATTGTTCCCAGTGGGACATATATAAGTTTGCAAAAGAAGGAGCAAACCGTGTCCCCATCGCCGTCCCGGTGCTCTGGAGGAAATATTGGCCCTCATAACTGAAGTAGTTGTGCTGTAATATGAAGCGTATACTCTCCAAAACAAACTGAATCTGATCTTCCTTTAAGTATTGTGCTTCCTGCATAAAAAATTTAACTGCTTCAATCCCCTTCTCGTGAGGGATCACAGTGTACAGGGAGCTCACATCGATCGTACAGAGCCAGTCTCCATCCTCCCAGATGTAGTTATCAAGTATCCTCAAAAAATGGCCTGTGTCCTTAATGTAACTTGGGGTATTCTTAACTATCTCTTGCAAGTATATGTCCACATAATGGGATAAGTTGGACGTCATGGAACCGATCCCCGATATAATCGGCCTTCCTGGGGGATCCACCAGTCCCTTGTGTATTTTCGGAAGATGGTAGTACACAGGGATTCGGGGATTATCCTCATATAGATAGGCATACTCATCCTCATTAATAATTCCCATAGCCTTTGCTTCCTCCAGCATGGCTTTTAGTCTTTTAAGGAATTTATGGGTGGGATCCAGGGTGAGTGGTAGATAAGTGTCCACCTGGTGTAGTTGTCGAATTGCTTCAAAGTGGTATTGCTCAATGTCTTGTACAACTACACCTCCCCCCTTATCTGCTGGTCTAATCACGATGCTCATATCATTCTGTAGATCTCTCATTGCTTGCCTTTCTAAGGAGGATAGATTATCAGTGAAATAAGTTTTAAGTTTTTTGAGATCTTCCAAAACTAGGGTCTCAAAGGCATTCATAGCTTTACTCGCTTCTTGGACTGGGTTGAATTTGGACGTACTTTTCAGCCCTGAGTGTTTATACCAAATTTGCACGAGGCAGTAAGCTCAACAAATTTGAAGCCTTTATAGGTATTAAGAAATTTATGAGGAAGCTGTGTCTCAAAAAGTATTTTATGAAAAAGGCAGATCAACAATTCACTGAAAATTCCATACAGACAGATGGGTATAAACACTCAGGGCTGAAAAGTACCGTATTTTTCGGACTATAAGACGCACTTTTTCTCCTCTAAAATTTGGCCGAAAAAGTCAGTGCGTCTTATAGTCCGAATGTGCCGTGTCTGTTCCCCTGTGTCCTCCATCAGTGTATCCCTGTGTGCTCCTCCTTTTCTGCCTCACTTCCTCGGGGTCTTCAGTCATCCCTCCATTCCTTTGATGTTGGATGTCTGATTGTCCGTGTCCCCCTTTCTATGCCCGTCTCTGTCCCTGTGCCCTCCATGTCTGCCTCCCTGTATCTTCAGTCCCGTGTGTTGTGTCCTGTCGTCCTTCCTATGCCATCTCTTTACCGATGCGCATGTCTTCAGTCCTCCCGTGTCCTCCTCCCTCCTGTCCGTGTCCCCCTTTCTATGCCATCCGATGCCCATACACACATAGCAGCCGGGTGCTCACCTCTTATGCATCCCACTGCCGAAGCCATACGCATTCAGCAGCCGCGTGCTTGCGTCCGATGTAATGACAGAGCAAACCACCAATCAGGCGGGGGGCGCTGCCCCAGACCGCCAATCACAGCCCTCACTGCTCCCTGCTCGCTATTTAATAGGACGCGATAGTCTCGCCGGCGGGACAAAGCAGGGAGCAGTGAGGGCTGTGATTGGCGGTCTGGAGCAGCGCCCCCCGCCTGATTGGTGGTTTGCTCTGTCATTACATCGGACGCAAGCACGCGGCTGCTGGATGCGTATGGCTTCGGCAGTGGGATGCATAAGAGGTGAGCACCCGGCTGCTATGTGTGTATGGGCATCGGATGGCATAGAAAGGGGGACACGGACAGGAGGGAGGAGGACACGGGAGGACTGAAGACTTGCGCATCGGTAAAGAGATGGCATAGGAAGGACGACAGGACACAAGCACGTGGCTGCTGGATGCGTATGGCTTCGGCAGTGGGATGCATAAGAGGTGAGCACCCGGGTGCTAGGCATGTATGCGCATCGGATGGCATAGAAAGGGGGACACGGACAGGAGGGATGAGGACAGGAGGGACGAGGACACGGGAGGACTGAAGACATGCGCATCGGTAAAGAGATGGCATAGGAAGGGCTACAGGACATCGAGGACAGGAGGGACACGACGCAACACATGAGGACGGAAGACACATGGAGAAAGACATGGACAGAGATGGGCATAGGAAGGCCGGCAGGACAATGAGGATAGAAGAGAGGAGGATGCAGGGAGACAGAAGATTCAGGGGAACAAAGTGAGGCAAACATTGAGAAGCACACCAGGGACAGAGACAAGGCAAAGGAAGGGGGACTTTGGAGGACAGGAGGGACAAGGACAAAGGGGGGCAAAAGACACAGGGGAACAGACACAGGGAGGCAGACATGGATGGGTACATGGGGACAGAGACAAGGCATAGGATGGGGAATGAGAACACAGGGGGACACTGAACAAAGGGATACAGGGGACAGAAGAGGTACAAGGAGGGCACAAGGGGAACATAATAATTGGGGGGGAGAAGGTCTATAAGATGCCCCTGCACCATGGACGCACCAAGTTTAGAATACCGGTAATTTTTTTCCCTGTTTTTTGCCCTCTAAACCTAGGTGCGTCTTATGGTCCGGAGCGTCTTATAGTCCGAAAAATACGGTAAGTCCAAATTCAACCCAGTCCAAGAAGCGAGTAAAGCTATGAATGCCTTTGAGACCCTAGTTTTGGAAGATCTCAAAAAACTTAAAACTTATTTCACTGATAATCTATCCTCCTTAGAAAGGCAAGCAATGAGAGATCTACAGAATGATATGAGCATCGTGATTAGACCAGCAGATAAGGGGGGAGGTGTAGTTGTACAAGACATTGAGCAATACCACTGTGAAGCAATTCGACAACTACACCAGGTGGACACTTATCTACCACTCACCCTGGATCCCACCCATAAATTCCTTAAAAGACTAAAAGCCATGCTGGAGGAAGCAAAGGCTATGGGAATTATTAATGAGGATGAGTATGCCTATCTATATGAGGATAATCCCCGAATCCCTGTGTACTACCATCTTCCGAAAATACACAAGGGACTGGTGGATCCCCCAGGAAGGCCGATTATATCGGGGATCGGTTCCATGACGTCCAACTTATCCCATTATGTGGACATATACTTGCAAGAGATAGTTAAGAATACCCCAAGTTACATTAAGGACACAGGCCATTTTTTGAGGATACTTGATAACTACATCTGGGAGGATGGAGACTGGCTCTGTACGATCGATGTGAGCTCCCTGTACACTGTGATCCCTCACGAGAAGGGGATTGAAGCAGTTAAATTTTTTATGCAGGAAGCACAATACTTAAAGGAAGATCAGATTCAGTTTGTTTTGGAGAGTATACGCTTCATATTACAGCACAACTACTTCAGTTATGAGGGCCAATATTTCCTCCAGAGCACCGGGACGGCGATGGGGACACGGTTTGCTCCTTCTTTTGCAAACTTATATATGTCCCACTGGGAACAATTCCAACTTCGCGGCCCAGTGGGCCCCAGATCTTCCCTGGTGCTCTGGAGGAGATTTATAGATGACGCCTTTTTCATCTGGCGAGGCACCAAGTCCAGCCTTGACACATTTATTGGGTGGATTAATGACAATCATTATAACTTGAAGTTCACCAGTGAGAGCAGCCAGCAACAAGTTCATTTTTTAGATCTTACAGTTTATGTGGAAGGGGGGCAATTGCTGACGAAGACTTACTTGAAACCAGTGGACACCAACAGTTTTATTAATGTCGACAGTTGTCATCATTTTCGATGGCTTATGAACATTCCAGGTGGCCAATTTCTTAGGCTTAGGAGAAATTGCTCTAAGATGTCAGACTTTGAGGTGGAGGCAGAAATTCTGCAGGATAGATTTAAATCCAAGGGGTATTCAGGAGAACTGATTGGGGAGGCCAGAGAAAGAGCCAAGAATACAGAGAGAGGTCAACTACTACAAGTGAAAGATAAACCAACTGATTCAATTAGTCATCAGCCCAATCTAATAATGCAATACTCATCACAGGCTCCAAAAGTCAGGAGCATAGTGGGGAAGTATTGGCATTTGTTGCGGGAAGACCCGTCACTCACCTTGATTCTACCCGAGAATCCTAGAATGATCTTCAGAAGGACCAAGAATTTGGGCAATATACTAGCGCCCACTATAAAGACAACTAGAATCAAGAAGAAACAGGGGTACTTTAAGAGGTGTGGATTTTGTAGGGCTTGTCGGGAGTCCTGCCTACCTGTGGAAAGAATTTATGACATCATAGCAATGGGAAATAAAGAAACTTTTAAGATTAGAGATGTCACTAATTGTGACACAAAGGGAGTCATATATGTGTGTTGACCTGTCCCTGCCAGAAACATTATGTAGGAAGAACAAAACGGGCATTAAAAGAAAGACTTAATGAGCATTGTGCAAACATTAAGAAAGGAAATAAAAAGCATCCCCTTTCAGATCATTATAAGACGATACATGGATGTTCCTTTAAGGGAACGAAATATTGTGCAATTGAGCAAGTGGACAAATCTTGGAGAGGTGGGGACTACCTATTAGAAATGTCGCGGAGAGAGACTCTGTGGATTTTTAATCTCAATTCTATGATCCCACATGGATTAAACAAGGATCTAGACTTATATGCTTTTGATTAGGAGTAGCAATTAAACATGCAGGCGAGGCTTGATAAGAGAGCCTCCGATCCCCCTGAGCAGCCTAGCTTTGAGAAAGGGAGGCATTCCTCCCGAAACGTCAACAGTGGCTGCAAGTGTGACGTCACAGAATACAGGGGGAGGAGGTGTGGCCAAGTCACGGAGCTGTCAGCGCCGCAGGACTACGCGGTGAATCCATCCCTGACCAGGTGCCCTGCCCCGCACAGCCTCCGCCAGCAAGGGAGCCGGGCTCGCACAGCCCGACATCAGCCAGCGTCTAGACTCTCCCACCTAGCCACCGGCCGGGGCTGGTGAGATTGAGCGGCTCCCCACACAGCACTGGAACACGACTCACGGATCCGGAAGGGTGAGATGCATACAACTTAAGCACTGTGTGTTTCAGGACATTAATCCACATTGGAGAAGTTCTTGATGAGGATGTACTAATACCTAACTCCTAATCACTATTGGGGTCCCCCACCGTGAATTCATTGACATTATATCATTGAGCTCCAACGTGCACATGTGCAATTGAAACTAGTTCCGGATATCAGCATATTATCTTACTGCCCAGTGAAATCCAATCTGCATCCCGCACTTTAGATCCTCAGCGGGTTTGCATGAGTTCAGTTTTTTTATTTGCAGTCCTTTTAATTCACACTACCATGTTTTAGCCCACTGTATATGCATATACATTAATTTGAGGGCAACTGGATCTGTATCATTAGATCAACTCCTATTTTATTGATTAAAGCTATACTTTGTTTTTAGCGCAGTCTGTTTTTATCATTTTGTATATTTTCATCAAGGGGTTGGGGATCCTTTGACAGACTAGCGGCTGAGTGCTGTGGGCGCTACACTAAGTGAACATTTTCAAGAAAGTTTGTATTTATGTATAACTGTAGCTTGCAAAAATACCATTATATTTTTACAGAGGCGCTAAACCAGACTACCCATCACACAAGTTGTGATACTCCTGTATTATAGCCTGATGAAGTAGGATGTGCCCACAAAACGCGTTGCACTGCACTAATTTGGAGTATGTGAATAAATCTTTATTGTTGAAGAAACCAACTCTATCTTGTGTTGACATTTGGGGAGGTGAGTCCACCACTAACCTCCCCCATTTTTAAACCTTTTATCAATATTTTATACTACTGGCACCTCTGTATCATTGCGTACAGTGGCTTGCAAAAGTATTCGGCCCCCTTGAAGTTTTCCACATTTTGGCACATTACTGCCACAAACATGAATCAATTTTATTGGAATTCCACGTGAAAGACCAATACAAAGTGATGTACACGTGAGAAGTGGAACGAAACTCATACATGTTTTCAAACATTTTTTATAAATCAATAACTGCAAAGTGGGGTGTGCATAATTATTCAGCCCCCTGAGTCAATACTTTGTAGAACTACCTTTTGCTGCAATTACAGCTGCCAGTCTTTTAGGGTATGTCTCTAACAGCTTTGCACATCTAGAGACTGAAATCTTTGCCCATTCTTCTTTGCAAAAGAGCCCCAGCTCAGTCAGATTAGATGGACAGAGTTTGTGAATAGCAGTTTTCAGATCTTGCCACAGATACTCGATTGGATTTAGATCTGGACTTTGACATGTTTTGATTTAAACCATTCCATTGTTGCCCTGGCTTTATGTTTAGGGTCATTGTCCTGCTGAAAGGTGAACCTCCTCCCCAGTCTCAAGTCTTTTGCAGACTCCAAGAGGTTTTCTTCCAAGATTGCCCTGTATTTGGCTCCATCCATCTTTCCATCAACTCTGATCAGCTTCCCTGTCCCTGCTGGAGAGAAGCACCCCCAGAGCATGATGCTGCCACCACCATATTTGACAGTGGAGATGGTGCATTCTGAGTGATGTGCAGTGTTAGTTTTCCGCCACACACAGCATTTTGCATTTTGGCCAAAAAGTTCCATTTTGGTCTCATCTGACCAGAGCACCTTCTTCCACATGTTTGCTGTGTCCCCCACATGGCTTGTGGCAAACTGCAAACGGGACTTCTTATGCTTTTCTGTTAACAATGGCTTTCTTCTTTCCACTCTTCCATAAAGGTCAGCTTTGTGCAGTGCATGACTAATAGTTGTCCTATGGACAGATTCCCCCACCTGAGCTGTAGATCTCTGCAGCTCATCCAGAGTCACCATGGGCCTCTTGACTGCATTTCTGATCAGCGCTCTCCTTGTTCGGCCTGTGAGTTTATGTGGACGGCCTTGTCTTGGTAGGTTTACAGTTGTGTCATACTCCTTCCATTTCTGAATGATCGCTTGAACAGTGCTCCATGGGATGTTCAAGGCTTTGGAAATCTTTTTGTAGCCTAAGCTTGCATTAAATTTCTCAATAACTTTATCCCTGACCTGTCTGGTGTGTTCTTTGGACTTCATGGTGTTGTTGCTCCCAGTATTCTCTTAGACAACCTCTGAGGCCGTCACAGAGCAGCTGTATTTGTACTGACATTAGATTACACACAGGTGTACTCTATTTAGTCATTAGCACTCATCAGGCAATGTCTGTGGGCAACTGACTGCACTCAGACCAAAGGGTGCTGAATAATTACGCACACCCCACTTTGCAGTTATTTATTTGTAAAAAATGTTTGGAATCCTGTATGATTTTCGTTCCACTTCTCACATGTACACCACTTTGTATTGGTCTTTCATGTGGAATTCCAATAAAATGGATTCATGTTCGTGGCAGTAATGTGACAAAATGTGGAAAACTTCAAGGGGGCCGAATACTTTTGCAAGCCACTGTACATATTATATTTTTATGAAAATTGTAAGTCAAGATCTTGATTCTTGTTACTGGTAGTGTCCACCAGCATCAGCTAGAAGCACTCATTTGTTTCAGCTTGATATCAGGATTCTTGGCTGTAAGTTGTTATCTTAGTGATTTACTCCTCATGATATTGCTATGCCTTGGAAATGTGGTCAAAGTTATCAATGTATTATTCAGTTAGTTCTTTTGGCATTTGCTGAATGTTTGTACTATCATTTTTTTTCTCTTTGTAAAATAAAAATTAAGTTAACTCTTACCTGAAGCGGAAAAAAGTTAGATACCTCAGTAGAGGTAAGCCTCTGGATAGTCTAAAGCAGGGGTCAGGAAGCTTTCTGGCTGTATGAGAGCCATATAATATGTTTCAAACCTGCACAGTGCGCATGTGCAGCAGAGGGCTCACATCCCTGCCATGGTTATGTGTATACAGTTGATCCTCAAGGCAGCGGAAGTGTCAGACACGTCTTCAGCTTCTCTTGGGTTTCAGCAACATCAGCAATTTCCCTGAGAGAGAGAGACAGGAGAAATACTGACTAACAGCTTGTACAATTAATAGCTAGGTGACTTGGGGGATGATTCACTTTGTAGGACGAGATCCCTGCACTTTGGCCCAACAGGCTGCCTGTCAAGTGACGGGCAGCTTATTGGACCAATCAAAGTGCATGGATCTTGTCCTACAAAGTCACTGGACCTGACAGGATCAAGGGTGGGACAATTGAAGCGGCCGTTAGTTTTGGGGGGGGCGTGAGTATGCTGACCAATCCTTCAAGAAGTAATTGCAGAGATGGTGCCCAGGATAAAGACTACTGAATACAACTGATCAGTTTAACAAAGCAGTGTCAACATGACATATATTAGAAAGGTGTACACATGGTTATAAGGGGAAAAAATTACAACTGTGGATCATCATCCACTAAAAGTAGTGGTGAGTTTAGAGCCTTTGAGAGGTTTTTCCTCTGAGGTGAAGTGAAAGCCTCAGCAGGTTAGATGGGTGGTGGCACTTGGTGATACTTTGTCATCTCACGTCCTCTGGGCAGTGGGACCAGGGAAAATGGCTGCTTTGATACCTTTGCTCTGGCCCTGGAAGAAAGTGGAAGAACTGAGTGAGAAGTGAGTTGCACATAAGGCATCGGTTCTCTAGAGGAAGGTATGGGGGTGGTTGGTGGTAGTGAGAACATTACATACCTTAGCCAGTATGTGTTCAGGCCTCTCTTTTCCCCATCTCATCCATACGCAGGTTTGCTGCCATGGAGGCACTGGTGGTTTCATGGCACAGACATGACTCTGTAGAAGTTATTCCTATAGCTCAAATAGGAGATGCTCTGTGTGAGTGATGAAATGTTTCTAGAACAGAAAATGGTGTCCGGTTGAAGCTACACAATTTTTCTTTAGGCATACCATGATCAGTATAAAAGAGAATCTTTACATGAATCTGTCATACCTTGTCATTGGATGCATTACAATATATGAAACTTGAAAATGTATGAACGTTGAATATTACAGATTAACCAACACTGGTGGAGGTGCCCTTGATGATATAAGCTGGCCTGGTTGCAATCGTTACTGAGAAGTTTAATTTCTTACCTTCTCAGGAGAAGAAACCATAGGTAATGGAAAAGATAATAGTATTGATGTACATAAGACAACACGTTTCAAGGGTCTCAGTCCCCTTCGTCAGGTCAATTACAAGTGCCTGTAAAAATTTAGTCAGGAACTTTGGCGTCTAAGATACTATTATAGTATATTACAGATGATGACTGTAGCTCAAAGTACATGTAAATCTATTATGTTTTTCACCATCATTGAGGTTTCATTGGATTGGAAAATTTGCAAATTTCCTCAGCTTAGCTCATGTAGTGGAAAATGTACTAACAAATTCATACCTCTCTTATTACATTAAATGAATACCTCTCTACATTATCTATTGCACAAGTTTCTACCGAAATCGGTAGTTCTGTCCTGGGGTAGCTTGAAAGATTAATGCAAAATATATTTCCCTTATAGGCACATGATCAAGTGTCAAGCCTCAGTGCTACAGCTGTCAGCGGCGTGCCTCCCCCCACCCACAATGAGCTCATGTTGTTGGACAACAGTGTTTTATGTTTCATACCTAAAACTGTTTTAGTAGAAGCATTTTCATGTGATGAGAAAATGGTTTTCCATCCTTGCTTTTTATAGCAGACTAGTAACTGAGTACACTTTACAGAATGAAAAGCTCTCCTTTCCATCATCTAATAAACCAAATCAATACCATTCATTCACAGGGCATTACGATTGTAAAAGCATTCACAAAGCATTTCACCAAATTGCTTAAAGGATACCTGTAGCCACCTAAAAAGAAAAGTTGCATACTCATCTAAGTAGAGGGACTACTGAGAGGGAGGCGCTCTAAAGGATGTGTAAAATGATTAAAAAAAAATTTAAAATGCAAGAAAAACGTACCTCAAGAGGAGGACTAATATAAAATACAAAAAGTATTTATTTAAAATCACTGGTCAACGCATCTCGTTGGTATCCACCCGCTTCCTCAGGTAAATGAAACAGTGTCTCAAGGTAAGAGTGAAGTGACTCAGAGCATCTATCTTCAATTCAATCATACCTTGACAACCTGTTTTATTAACCTGAGGAAGCCGGTGGATGCCACATCAGCTGGTCTATGAAAGCACATTTATTTCTGATTCCCACTCCCACATACCATCTAAACACTACCTATATATACTATGCTAAACTACACTGCATTATACAATAGGGTACTATTCTGTTCTACAGTCAGGGGCGTAGCAATAGACTCTGCAAGGGATGCCTCCACAGAGGGGCCCAGAAGCCACAGGGAGCCCATGGCGGGAAAAGTTTGAGAGACTGACAACTAAGGGCATGGAGAGAAAAAAACGTATTCTGCTCTCGCACCATGGTTATGTTGACTGCATGTGTCCACCACACAGATAAGGAATCATACACACTTTGGAATTTGTACACTGTCCCTGCTCCCTAGGGTTTGAACAAAACATCTGTCTCACACTGCAGCAAAGTTCTGATGACTTCATGTACAACCTTACAAACAAAGGAGTCGCATTTTGAAAAAAAGTTGTAGACTGTCCCTTATTCAGCAATCACTTCGAAGAGATTCCTATATTCTTATCACACACAGGCTAATGACCTTATGGTCACAATGGAGTGGGTAAGATTGATATCTGACTGTCTCTGCTTGTTGTTTCATACTGAGTCCAAGATCCCGTAATAAGAGTATCAATCAGTGGCATTCTGAATGTTTTGCCAAAGTTACAGTAAATACTATATCTTATGTTCAGCATGTCATTGTTGTTCCTCCATATAGCATGTGCTCTCATGTAGTAAAATAATATGGCTGTGTGTGTAGGTATGTACTGGGAGCAGAGCTGCAATGAGGGACTTGTCGGCTGCAAGGGGCTGGAGGAAGCCCCGGGTAAGTAGATCTAGGGGTAGCATGGATTGCCTGACATTTCCCTTAAGTCTAAGTGTTTTTATCTGCATGGGGAAAACACATTGTTCCTTAGTTTTCCTGTGCAGAAAGCGAGGGAGGTGGGGGTGGGGGGCCCCCAGCCAAAGTTTCGCGGGGTGACCCCAATCAAAGTTGGGCAGGGGGGCCCAGTGATGTCTAGTTATGCCCCTGTCTACAGTGTATGCATGTAGCTTTATAAATAACAATCTTTCTCCCAAACAGAAGAAAAAAATCATCAGGCACAATTGGGAAAAAACGTACACCACTTTACTGGCAATCTTTCAAATGACACTATTCCACAAGCTGTGTCTACAGCATTTCAGGAATCTATTGTCAGCAGACATACACAGTAAATGCATAATGTGGTTGCGGAGACGTGAGTGGCAGCACACTGGGGTGTGTCCATGGCCTGCTGTGTCCCAACAGCCGTTTCGCCCATTAGTGGGGGCCTCATCAGAATAACTCTCTGTGGTCTGTCCTCGGCCAATAGCATGGGGCCACGTCAGAAAAACTGACTCACGGCCTGTCCCAGTGCTCATTGGCTTCTAGTGTGACAGAGGTCCCCGTCTTCCGTCTTTTAGGCGTCCCACCGTACCTCTGTCTCCTCCTACTTATATATGTTCAGCCAAGCCACAGTCCCGTCTCAACCATTGCCAAGCAACAGTGCTAGAGACGCTGTGGCTCTGGCTGAAAATCCACTCTGGGGCCATCTTGTGGCCAATTTGAAGAATGCTTCTTCCTGCCACTTACATCTTCACTCTCTGCTACACAGGAAAAGAGAAGAGTGTGGAGAGAAACGTCTTTCTTTAGAATTAATAACTCTGTAAACAGAAACCGTTGTCAGCAATCTTGTTCTCTCAACTGACACAGAACATTCTCAGGAGACAAGGTGGCCATACACCACACAATCTGGACTAAACAATCTTACCACTTCTATGTAGCATAAAGGCCCGTACCCACTACGTGATTTTTGTGATGACTGGCGATTTGTTTTTTTGAGCGACAAGCAATCGTTTCTGCGATCTCGCTACATGGGTACAGGTGTGTTATTACGCAAATGACGGTTGTCAATGCACAGAGACAACAACGGTCATGGCAGATCTTTAAGATCCCAGATGACTCCCGCACAAAGTACCGCAATCACTTGAACTCTCTCTCGTTCTTGCCCGTCATGTGTCATCACGCCATCGCCATGTCACCGTACCTGCAAGCAGGAAGATGGATCGGGGAGTGCTCATTGTTGGGGGACGTCTCTGTGACCCATCTTCCTGCGTCGTTAGGGGAGTATTCAGCTTTAGGCCCTAGAGGTTGTATAGGCTCCCATACTGCATGGAAGTGGTACAACTGTTCAGTTATAATTGTATGTTGTAAGCCGCTCACCGACAAAAATGCTTACTTACTAGAAACTTTCGTGCACAAAGCTTCCATCTAAAATGCTTCTTACGTCTCAGAGTCAAGAGTTCTTATTTGTTTTCAGACTCTGAATTCATTCATCTCAGAGGTAAATTGGAGAGCAGCCCTTATTTGGGAATCATATGGCAATTTAATAGGCAAGGAAAAGTTATCAGCCTCTAGATCAGCACAGTCTTATATCATGTTGTGAACAGGATTCCAGCACTGTTAATTTGCTGTAGGGACCCTGTATTCATGATATACTCTTAGTTAATGTATGGGGAAGTAAAGTGATAGCAGCTAGAAAAACAAAATGAGATCAAATCTTGGTCCAAAACCAAATTACACTGACAGATATCATAGAACAGTTACATTACTGCAAAGCAGAATAATTGAAACCTGGCTGTTTTTATGAATGTACTCCCTATGAAGTAAGCATAAAAAAAATCAGAATAGTATGTGGTGGCATGTGGCCATTTGGCTGGAAGCCACAGACAGGCTAGTATAGAGCAAGTAACATGAAGCTGGGTTACAGGCCTCAAGAAACGTTCTTATGTGGCAAGAAATTGTGTGGAGACTCGTTACTGTAAAATATTATCATGTAAGCTGACTGTGTTTTATGTCTTGTGAACTATGAAACAAGGCTGGGAACAGAGAGGAAGCAATGCTTATAATTTGCAAATAGTTGAGAGTGAGCTTTCAGCATAAAATATACACAACCATGGAGAAATCATACAAATGCCACACATTGTCCCTAGCAGGGCAGAGAAGGAAGGATTTACATGAAATGAAGCCCAAGGCAACATAGCAAATTTAGCTCCTCCTGTTGGCCACCTAACTGTTTTGGCAATATGATGACAGGAAATTCCTTGCAATTCTCAAGAGGCAGCAAATATTTGTCTCCCCAAAACTTGGCATCCCCCAAACACTTCAGCACACAAGTGTGGCATGTTCTTGTATTGTAAGGAGAGTATTGTCTGTACGTTTGTTTTCTACACTGGTAACTTTCTACATTTTCCAAAACTAATCTCTGTTCCTCACCCTCAGTTAGACCGAGCTCTGACTTTCTCCTGTCTTGACTTACACTGTCTTTAACTTTACTAACGACAACAACCCTAACCAGTTCCTTGGGGTAACTTTAGCCCTTTCACTGACTAAACTCTTCCTAATGCTAACCATAAGCTTTCACCTGGCCTAAATCCTTAAAACAATTGCAGGTGATCTGCATTAGACTGTAAGCTCAAAATCTATCATGTTTCCAGCCTTTGTGTATATGCAGTACTTCCTTTTACAGTCCTTACATAAAGTTCTCAATTTCTTGGTCAATATCAAACACTGATACCCTGTGACACTGATGGGGTTCAAGAACAAAGGTTTGGGTTTCTAGCCTGAATATTTTTTTTAAAACCCTACTTCAGACTCCCATTTTTAATTCCTTTGATAGTAAATTTGCATTACCCTATATATTCAGCTATAAATCAAGAAATGTAGGACTGATTAACAGTATAAAAGTGTATACATGAGCCAATCCTATAGCCGGGACCTTTTAGCGGCAGCTCTCTCCTTTGCCGCAGCATCTAGCGTGATATGAAGCCGCCCGCCCAACACCCAAAGGGGGGCCATCTCTCTGTATGCTCCCCACATGATGTCAAAATTAGACTTTTATTGTTACTGTGGCTTTATGGAGATTAGGCACGTGGAGTTATTGACTGCACTTGGGGGACAGAAGGGGTTAATGGCTACAATACCTTATACAGTGCAGCCATTAACCCATCCTAGTCCCCAAGTGCAGCCAATAACTTAGCTGGGTAGACTTATACTTGAGTCATTAAAAAATTATATTGCAATATATATGGTAGTTATCAGTGCACAATGGTTTGTGCATTGCACCATTGCACATTTGTAATTTTTGCAATGAATATATTGAAAGTACCTGAATAGCTGGCTCCAGTAGCTTTTCTTTCTGTGATGACAGAAAGATGTCCAGACACCTCCTTATCTCATCTTCCACATAAGGTAGTCAAGGGAGGAGGGGCAGCAGCTAGTATCTACCTGTAAGCACAGATCACCTACCCCAGCCCACTGCCTTTCTGTACACACCCTTTGTGGCACACACTGCAGCTATAAATATAAGTAAAATGATAAGAATCTGCTGAGCTACAGCTGAGCTATCCTCCCTGAGTTAATCTCAGGGAGGATATTTAACGTGAGAGCTGTTCTCTAGCTGTGGAACAACCACTATACTGCCAGTTCCATGCCATGATCTAGCGGTATTTCTAGGTCACATGACAAACTTTTCTAAAGGATATATCTCTGCTACAGAGGGTTACTGTGGTAGCAGAACTGTTGGCAATTAGTTTTTGTGATCAGGGACAGATGGATGAAACTGTTGGTTTGTCCAACCTTGGTACATTCTCAGACTTCAGAAAAATGCATTGCATAGGTGATCCAAATTCTATGGAATGAATATACTTCATTTACAGATAACTTGAGCTAGTGGAGATGGTCCTGGGTAGGTCACTCACATGTGGTCCACACCGAGCTTTATGAGACGCCAATGCTTCAAGCTAAGGAGGAGGAAGCATCGGAGTCATGTTAAGTGTGAATCACAACCTTGTGACTCTGTCCACCAACTGAGGACTGTCGTGTGCAGTGTAATTTAGGTTCCTGAATTAGAAAACCCGTATTCAACGCCAACACTAATGAGCACAGTAGTCTTCACAGGAAAATGCAGTGAAAAGTTCAAGATCAAGCACAATACAAAACACCCTTTCAAAAGGCAAGAACAAACTTACATCTCAGAGGTTGCCATGGCTTTAATACTATGGGCTTGATTCACAAAAGGGTGCTAACTTAGTTAACACGCCTAAAAGCCCCTTATCATGCCTAAAGCCCTTTAGGACGTGCAAAGTTTTGCGCGCTAAGTTACCTTGCAACGTTTCGGGTGCACCCGGTGAGACATTTTCATCGCACCCGGTGCGTCGTTTCGCTCATTACGGGCATCGCTAAACTTTGCGCGCAATCAATAAAAGCTTTAGGCATGCTAACTGCTTAGCACCCTAGTTAGGTATGCTGAGTTAGCACCCTTTTGTGAATCGAGCCCCCATGTGTTAAAGTGCATGGAAGGAATCAGAAAGATTCATTAAAAAGACTTAAAGCCCACCTCTTGGCAGAAATAAAATATCGCCTTCTCCATAGGTTTCCTTCCCATTAATACATCATATTCCTTTTAGTCTTCAGGGATGTCCACCTCACCACTCATTGAAATTATAAAAATGATGATAAGTGGTCACAACAACACAGAAGGCCAAAGAACCGCATCATACTTTGGTAAGTATTTCAGTCAAAAATCCTTTTTTAATAAACCATGTATATTAAAAGCAATTAAAAACATTAAACTTCCTAACCTGAACTTCGACTTCTGAAGAAGCCTATTGGCGAATTGCGATAGGGTAGCTGGTAGGCGCATGGCGGCACTTTATGTTCTCGACCTGGGTAGGCTGCGTTTTCACCTCTCTGGCACTTGTCACAGATTAATCCTTGCCTTGATGGGCCATCATCAGTCAAGCTTCCTGCACTTACAACTCTTTGTAATTGCTCTGCACTAGCTCTCACTTGCACCTACTGTACTTATGGTTTAACTAGTGTCACATTTGGTTCATATAGTTTTCACTCTTTCATTGCCTGTGTCTTGTTGTTTACCCTACTGGCTCTTGTGCATTTAGCTCTATTGCACTGGTTTGCACCATATTCACTTTGATATTTGATGCACTGGCACTTTACTTCTACCCCCAGTTTTGTGAATTGTTGCTGCATGTACAGTATATTATGACTGACAAGTAAAAAAGCCTCGCCCATTTAATAATGAGCGCTAGGCAAGTGGCTGTGACCCCCCAAAACATGCGCACACGCCCCCCACCGCAAGTCATACACGACCACGCCCATTCACAACCGATGCCCGAAGTCCACCCATGTGCTTTAGGCATCTGGCACAGACACCGGAGGACGCAGGCATATTGGAATTATATAGGATATGTTTACTATGAGATGGTTTGTCCCCAGCAGAAGTTCAATGTTTAAAATAGTTTTTTAATATAATAGCAAAAGAGATAAGCAGCTCCATGGGAAATCCCTCTACGGGGAGTGTGTGTAAAGAGAAACTGAGGGTTCCCCAAGTCCTCAGGTAACACGAACAGTTCCAAGCAGTTTGCTGCAAACCATCTGGAACTTTGAATTGTTTTTAAGAAACATAGGGCTCAATTCTGGTAGCTGTGCGAGGTGAAGTAATCAGCAGTCGGGAAAATACCTCACACGTTATTTTTTTTTTATTTTCCTAATTCTGGTACATTTTCCCACCTGCTGCTTATGGTCGCTAAATTAGCGACATGCAGGGGGAAAACAGTGAGGTGTTTTCCCGACTGCTGGAAGAAGCCAGCCCACCTCGTGAGGATTAGAGTTGGGCCGAACCTCCGATTTTAGGTTCGCGAACCCTGTTCGCGAACTTCCGCGAAAGGTTCGGTTTGCGAAAAAGTTCGCGAACCGCCATAGACTTCAATGGGGAGGCGAACTTTCAAAGTTTTAAAAAATTCTATCAACTGGAAAAATGATAGAAAACATGTTTCAAAAGCTCTAATACCTGGAGCCACACCTAATTGAGTGAAATACACATCACTGCTGGAGGACCCGCCCTCCCTCCCTCCTCCAAGCAAGGTCCTTTATACCATTTGCCTACCTACACTAATTAGTTATGGGACAGCTGCTACACACTCTGCTAGGGAGATTTTAATTCCTCCCACCTCCCTCCCTTCTACTTATTCCCTCCTCCCTCCTACCGGAGGGAGGAGGGTCTCTTCTGCCAGGGAATTATACTATTTTAAAAACCAGTATACATCATACCATAGCTGGTACATCATACCATAGCTGGGAATACATACATGAGTATACATCATACCATAGCTGGGAATCGAACCCAGATCTCACTGTGTGGTGGACACGTCACCCTAAGCACTGTACCACTACAGAAGTAAGTGAAGCTAGCCTAAAATGTAACATTTATGCTCAATGCAATAGAACCATTAGGTTGCTTAAAGGAGAACTGTAGTGAGAGGTATATGGAGGCTGCCATATTGATTTCCTTTTAAGCTATACCAGTTGCCTGGCAGCCCTGCTGATCTATTTGGCTGCAGTAGTGTGAATCACACCAGAAACAAGCATGCAGCTAATCTTGTCAGATCTTACAAAAATGTCAAACACCAGATCATACCATAGCTGGGAATCAACCCCAGATCTCACTGTGTGGTGGGCACGTCACCCTAAGCACTGTACCACTACAGAAGTAAGTGAAGCTAGCCTAAAATTTAACATTTATGCTCAATGCAATAGAACCATTAGGTTGCTTAAAGGAGAACTGTAGTGAGAGGTATATGGAGGCTGCCATATTGATTTCCTTTTAAGCTATACCAGTTGCCTGGCAGCCCTGCTGATCTATTTGGCTGCAGTAGTGTGAATCACACCAGAAACAAGCATGCAGCTAATTTTTCCTTTTAAAATAATACCAGTTGCCTGAATTGCCTGCTGATCCTGTGTCTCTAATACTTTTAGCCACAGCCCCTGAACAAGCATGCAGATCAGGTGCTCTGACTGAAGTCAGACTGGATTAGCTGCATGCTTGTTTCAGGGTGTGATTCAGCCACTATTGCAGTCACAAAGATCAGCTGGACTGCCAGGCAACTGGTATTGTTTACAGGAAACAGCCATATCACTCTCAGTTAAGGTTCCCTTTAAAGGAGAACTGTAGTGAAAGGTATATGGAGGCTACCATATTGATTTCCTTTTAAGCAATACCAGTTACCTGGCTATCCTGCAGATCCTCTGCCTCCAATACTTTTAGCCCTAGACCCTGAACAAGCATGCAGCAGATCTGGTGTTTGACATTTTTGTAAGATCTGACAAGATTAGCTGCATGCTTGTTTCTGGTGTGATTCACACTACTGCAGCCAAATAGATCAGCAGGGCTGCCAGGCAACTGGTATAGCTTAAAAGGAAATCAATATGGCAGCCTCCATATACCTCTCACTACAGTTCTCCTTTAAGCAACCTAATGGTTCTATTGCATTGAGTATAAATGTTAAATTTTAGGCTAGCTTCACTTACTTCTGTAGTGGTACAGTGCTTAGGGTGACGTGTCCACCACACAGTGAGATCTGGGTTCGATTCCCAGCTATGCTATGATGTATACTCATGTATGTATTCCCAGCTATGGTATGATGTACCAGCTATGGTATGATGTATACTGGTTTTTAAAATAGTATAATTCCCTGGCAGAAGAGACCCTCCTCCCTCCGGTAGGAGGTAGAAGGGTAGAATTAAAATCTCCCTAGCAGAGTGTGTACCAGCTGTCCCATAATTAATTAGTGTAGGCAGACAACTGAGTCAAATGGTATAAAGGACCTAGCTTGAAGGGAGGGTGGGCGTGTTCTCTAACACTGAAAGCAGTGTGTTTGACAATAACATGTCTGCTGACAGTGAAATGGAGGCTAAAAATTTTGCTCAATACAGCATTATGGGGCGAATCGAACTTCCGCAAAAGTTCGCCTGATGCAGGCGAACGCGAACCCCCAAAGTTCGCCTGGAACCGTTCGGCCCAACTCTAGTGAGGATCCCAGAGCTGAGGAGGGGGGCACAGCGCAGGAAGGGGGGAAATTGTGCAGAGCAGCGGGAAGGAGGGGAAGCCTCCCCCCTCCCTCACCTTAGGGGCCCCCCCTTCCGCGCTCCCCCCTCCCTCCAAAAGTGCACCCAGCCAGCGGCAGCAGCGACTCAGCGAGGAATCACTTACCCCGGCAGGATCAGAGCAATAGCGCTGCCTGCTGCTGGGCTGGGCTCGTCTCCTCCACTGACCTATGACGCTCTCGCAGGAAGTACTGCGAGAGCGTGATAGGTCAGTGGAGGAGACGAGCCCAGCCCAGCGGCAGGCAGCGCTATTGCTCTGATCCTGCCGGGGTAAGTGATTCCTCGCTGAGTCGCTGCTGCCGCTGGCTGGGTGCACTTTTGGAGGGAGGGGGGAGCGCGGAAGGAGGGGCCCCTAAGGTGAGGGAGGGGGGGGGGAGGCTTCCCCCCCTCCCCGCTGCTCTGCACAATTTCCCCCCTTCCTGCGCTGTGCCCCCCTCCTCAGCTCTGGGACCCCCACTAACTGGGGATATCTACCGCCAATCTCGTCGCATTTTTGGGGAAATCTGCTGCCAATCTTGTCGCATTTGTGGGGAAATCTTCTGCCAATCTCGTTACATTTGTGGGGAAATCTGCTGCCAATCTTGTCGCATTTGTGGGGAAATCTTCTGCCAATCTCATTGCATTTGTGGGGAAATCTTCTGCCAATCTCGTTACATTTGTGGGGAAATCTGCCAATCTCGTTGCATTTGTGGGGAAATCTGCCAATCTCGTTACATTTGTGGGGAAATCTGCCAATCTCGTTACATTTGTGGGGAAATCTGCTGCCAATCTTGTTATATTTGTGGGGAAATCTGCTGCCAATCTTGTTATATTTGTGGGGAAATCTGCTGCCAATCTCGTTATATTTGTGGGGAAATCTGCTGCCAATCTCGTTACATTTGTGGGGAAATCTGCTGCCAATCTCGTTACATTTGTGGGGAAATCTGCTGCCAATCTTGTCGCATTTGTGGGGAAATCTGCCAATCTCGTTGCATTTGTGGGGAAATCTGCCAATCTCGTTACATTTGTGGGGAAATCTGCCAATCTCGTTACATTTGTGGGGAAATCTGCTGCCAATCTCGTTACATTTGTGGGGAAATCTGCTGCCAATCTTGTCGCATTTGTGGGGAAATCTGCTGCCAATCTCAGTGCATTTGTGGGGAAATCTGCTGCCAATAAGATTGTATTTGTGGGGATATCTGTTGCCAATCTGATTGCATTTTTTGGAGAATCTGCTATCACTCTAATTGCATTTTGTGGTGAAACTGCTGCAAAAATTTTTTGGGGTGGGGGGCGGCCGGTCCTCCACCATGTGGTCTGGAAAAAAAACCGGCCCTCCGAGCCCGCAAAAGTTGGACAGCACTGTTTTAGAGGATGGGGGTCGTGGGGGGTGGTAGGTCGGAGCACTTTTATGGCCCATACTCACGGGCTACAATTGTCGCCCGTGAGTATGTGTCGTTGCACGGGCGCGCACCCCGAACTGTTGCTCATCGCTAATGTCGCCAGGCGACAGTCGCCGCCGCAACAAGATAGGAATACATTGGGCTTCCGGCGGGGGGAGGAGCAACAGCGACAGCTTCCGCCGCATCAGTTGCCAGGTCCCTCCGCGGTGTGTATGCAGAGGGAGCTGGCGACGAGCTGTCGCCGGCCTGTCGCGCACACGCTCACGTGTGCTGGCGACAGGCCAAAAAGTTGCCCGTGAGTATGGGCCATTAGAGGCTGGGGTCGGAGGGGGGGGGGGTTGGAACACAGAACAAGCTGAAAAGGCTCCATGTTATGTGACAGATATTACAATTCTGTCACAGCACTGCATTTATCATGTGGTAGAGGTAGGTCTAATTATGTGAGGTAAAAAACATGCAAACACGCACCTTATTTCACTTCAGAATTCAAGTGTGAGGTATTTTACTACTAAATACCACACATTTATAGTAGAAAATTACCACATGAATTACCTCATGAAATTACATGAGGTAAAACTTTACCTAAACTACCAGAATTCAAAAGTTGATCTCCCTCATGAGGTAAACCCAATTTCATGAGGTAATTATTTACTAAACGCTACCAGAATTGAGCCCATAGTTTCATAAAATGGATTTGGGATTGTATTAATGACACAGTCTGGTGCGGTTCTTTGGCCTTCTTTGTTGTTGTGACTATACAATTGTGGGCCTATTCTATTTTGTGTTTTGGTAGCTATGTTACACAAACATTTATATTTTTGATGGCGCTTATACAATCATTTTCTTGCAAGAAATTAGTAAACATTCTGTCAAAGTCAGTCTCCATACCTTTCCATAGAGCTAATATGTGAAAAGGGTGGAACATAGCAACCATCTTAGAAAATGTGCCTAATAGATGGCTGTAGTAACAGTGGCATAGCAATAGGAAATGCAGAGGAAGCAACCACACCAGAGGGGCCAATCAGCGGCCCTCCTTCAACTGCTGTATTATTTCTTCATTAGTTTTATGCTGGAAATGATCACCTCTATATGTGCTTTGAATAGTGGTACTCATTAGCAAAACGCCTCCTCCTGCTTAAAACTCTCTGTCACTGCAGCTGATTTTGGTGCTCCATATCAATTGCTTTAAAGGGGCCCGATGTAAAACTTGCACTGGGGCCCCTGGCTACTTAGCTACGCCACTGTGTAGGAACCTCAATGCTGTTAAAGTAGAGAGAAGACACTGGCAGAAGAATCATGAGGAGGACCAGAGCATTCTTGTGCAAACAAGAACTCTATGGGCCATATTTTGTTTTCAGTCTGAAGTCCTGCAGGAAATGACTCAAAAATCAATACGCCATAAACACCAGTTTGTGCAAAAACAGTTTCTCAGCACTATTTATAACTTAATGGATATTCTGAAACAGTTTCCGGAAAGCTGTTTATCCGGGCCGTGCTTCAGGTGAAACTTGCAGGGATAGTTTATATGCCAAGCTAAACAAAGGGGTGTGTATTGTAAGTGCAAGCTGCAGGTGAGATCATGTGGCAGAGCTGGATTTCAGGGAGAAACAAAATTGATCATAAACAATGCTAGCATTGTACAGTCAAGCAGAATGGAAGCCTCACTGATTCCAACACACCTTTCTCTTTAACACGCTCTCTAACTTGCTGCAGCTTATTTCACCGCTTCTTATAAAGAGAGTCACATATCGCATTCCTCTTTTGAAAGCATGTACACACCCCCTGCATGTACGCTGCACTGCACACATTCATTCTCCACAATACATGTAGCACTTTACATTGTCTGCTCCACCACACAGCACCTGCCAGCAAGGTAGATATGTTTATCTTTTTCACTGAGAACTTGATACCTTCCACCTGCTTTCACTGACTGCAAGATGAGCACTGTTTTCCAAACTTTCATTAGTGTAGGCAAAGCCTTTTTTATTTCTATCTGAGAGGATCCAGTGTCTACCACCAGGGTGAGAACAGAGCTTACAAGACAAAAGGCCTATGTTGTATGTTAGCCTTTTGCAAACTACAAAAGCACCAGTACACCTAAACACATGATTTTTTAAACAAGTAAATCATGGCAATAATGAGGTAACATTTGTAAAATACTTTCCTCCTGTAGGACGCAAAACACATAGGAAGCTAAGGAGAGCAGCAGCCACTTAAAGCACATGTGATGAGACATATTGGTTGTGTGTGTTTTACCCAGTCTAACCCTGCCACACTCAAGGGTTGGTTTCTTTGGAGAATGCCAACCAGACTACTAGCAGGTTTTTTGGATGTGGAAGGAAACCCATGCAAAACGTAAGCACTCACCACCCGACAGGTCCAGCGACATCCCTGTGACGACGAACGTGCAGCGATTCCTCTTCCTGCTCGCGACATCACATGATGTTACACGACAGCACACAAAGGATGCGAACGGGTCAAGGGATCCCGGTACTTCTAATGGAGTCATCAGGGATCTTAAAGATCCTTTCCGCTATGACGGTCATTATCGGCATGCATCACTAAAGGTAATTTGCGTAATCACTCGCCTGTACCCACGTCGTAAGATCGTGGAAACTACCGCTCATCACTCAAAAGATCGCCGGTTGTCGGAAAAATCGCATGGTGGGTATGGGCTTTTGCAAACTGTGTGCAGATATTGTGTCGGCCATGACTCTGAGGTAAGATCTACACTTCACTTCTCTCTTCCTATATCTACTGTATGTGTATGTGAAAATTGCAGTAGGCAACCCATACTTCAGATAATATACGTGGTGTATTTGTCCTTGCTGATGGTTTGGTTTCGGTAATACTACAGAAGAAATTTACAGGCTGCCTATGGCATTTCTCTTTTAATTCATCAGTAAGGCTTTTTGACACGGTCAGACTGGCCAGTTGGAGAGGACTAGAGCATCCTACTGCAGCTCCACATTCTCCAGCCTGCTACTTCAGTGCTAACCATTTCCTACTCAGCCTGCTACTAACAGAATATAGAACATAGAGACTAGCTGCTATACCACCTTCTCCATAACTATTATTACATTGGCCACACATCAAAGAATTTGAGCAATCTTACAAACAGCTATATAGTATGAGTTGAAAGCAGAGTGAATTAGGTAAAGCCATGTACAACACAAGCGGTAAGATTCCATAAAGATTGTTCAACCCAAATGTTACTGCTGTAGGTCGCATTAGGTTACTTTTATAGTAGCTTGGAAATGGGATTCACATGCAGAATGCTGATGTTTTTCTATGCCAACATATATGAACAACTGTAACGATCGGTGTAACACAGAGAGAGGATCTGATTACCGGTGATCTGCAGTATCACAGGGAATACAGATATATACCAAATTATAGATGATCTGCAGTATCACCGATAATCAGATATATAAGCTAACCTCTGGTCACCGGAGAAAAGTAAGAGTGTTTGGTGCAAACAGCAATATATAGAGGACTGGCCTCAAAGCAGTGAAGAGTCCTGCACAATTCCTTCTGAACTCTCTCGGGAGGAGGAGTCAGGCTGAGAGAAAGAACGACTGGACGAGAGTGACACTCAAGAGGGAGTGTCACTACCAGGACTGGGAACCGCCTCTAACAGTAAGGTCGGTTCTCGAGGTCGGACAAGCCAGGTTGTAAACACACGGACAGATAAAGTACAGATTCAGAAGGCAGAGGCGGAGTCTAAAGTACAGGCAGGGTTCGGCAACAGGGTATCAGATACATCGAGGTACAAAATCAGGAGGCAGATACAGGGTCTAAGGACGAGCCGGGGTTCGGCAACAGAGTATCAGAAAAGCAAGGTACAGGATCAGAGTTCAGCAGGATAGTCAGGCAAGCAAAGGGTCATAACAGATAATCACAATCAAACTAGTACTTTAAACTATCAACAGAATCTAGCTAAGTGTAGGATTACAGCTCAAGCTGGTCCCGGCACACTTTAGGATCTGACTCAGGTCTGAGTGCTACCACGTTGTGATCGCAACGCCAGACAACCAGCAACTGAACAGCCGGCAGTATATATACACAGACATTTCTCCAGCACCTCCCTAAGTGCTGGACCAATGAGAAGGAGCAGAGTCGTCAGCTGACCGACCAGGTCAGCTGACCTTTTTCTGGCTGCCATATAAGTTCTGCCTCTCCGTGCGCACGCGCGTCATTCTGAACCTAGGAGGACTATGAGTCCCAGCCATACCAGCACCGCTCTGCGGTGTATCCGCGACAGGGCCATGCGTGCTAACCGCCGCGTCTAACGCGGCGGTTTCTCCGCGTTCCACTATGCCCTTCACGGAAGCAGCCGCCTTACGCTGAGTAGAGGCGGCTGTACTTCCGCGCTCCACCATGCCCTTCACGGAAGCAGCCGCCTCACGCCGAGAAGAGGCGGCTGCTTCCCCGCGATTCCTCACAACAACCATACTAAGTGAATCTTGACGTGATAGATAATATATGTATTTGTTTACTTTAAACATGGCCATTTCCATTTAACCATGCTTTGCATCCTGGTTATGGACATACCTTCTGTTTGAGAGAGTGGGCCCTGATGTTTAATTCTTCTAGTAAGGGAGTACTCAGCAAAAAGAGGACAGAAAATGCCCACCCTTGCAAACAAACCCTTGTCCTAATGTTATGGACAAGGGGTTTATCCCAACCTACAGTTTCCAGGACAGGAGAGGAGGAAATTGGGGTAATAGCACGGTGGAAGCTTATGTAGAATATGGAAGCCCCCTTTTCATCACATACCTGGTAAATGGGTAATAGAGGTCGTTATGACCCCCTTATCTATATTTTTTTGTGTTCACCCACACCTTGAGAAACAGATTTGTCTAAATGAAAAAAACTAACTAAGTTTATAAAATACTGCAATAATATCTATTTCATGAAGGAACATGTTTATACTTCCTGTTTTATCCCTATACTTGTCTTTTTCTATGTACATCCATCTTGTACATCCATCATGTGTGAACACACATGCGATAATTGTCGGCCGAAAAAGCCAATAACAAGTGCTTCGCCATCTGGGTCATATCAAATCTTAGTAAGGTTGGCAAAAAGGTAAGTGGAATAGCGGTTTAGAATTTTTGAGTATCGCACACAATTGCAGTCAAGATTTTCTATTATAAATCCAGGACATACTGGATATATTATAAATGCTTTGCAATGCAAGTGATGCACATGTCTACAATAAAAATTGTTATATTTCACTAAGCTTTACACTTTTTAACAATCTTCACAATGACCCGATATAACCCAAGTGAGTGTTGCAAACTTTTGCTCTCTATAACATGCAATTTTTAAAAGAATCCCGTCCAGGCTTGCTGTATGACACAGGCTCTCCACTACTTTCCAGCTCTAAAAGAAAATCAGGGTCCAATTAACAACTTGAGATAAGAGTACATTTTTCAGAAACAGCCTTAACTGTAATAAAATTCACACAAATTTGTCATCAGTATAAGGAGGATGCATACACACATTTTGCTTGGACAATAATTGGCCAATTTTACCACTTTCATGTAGTATGAGAGCTTACCTGCACAATCTGCTCATAGTCCGGCTGAAATCGACCCATGTGTAATGTGTACTTCCCAGACGGTGGTGTTAAGCAGTGCTTAAAGAGAACCTGTACTGAGTAAAATTATTTAAAATAAACACATGAGGTAACTTCAAATGAACATTACATAGTTACCTTGCCATCCGTTCCTCTCAGAAGCTCACCATTTTCTTCTGACAATTATCCCTTCCAGTTCTGACAACATTTTGTCAGAACTGAAAGATATCAGTTGCTGTCAGTTATATATCAGTTGCTGTCAGTTACAGCTGAGAGGAGAACTGATGTGTCCATGTTTCCCTATGGCTCAAGTGGGCAATGTTACAGTTTAACTGTGTGCTGACCAGGAAGCTGTTATGGGTAATGGCTATTTTCAAAATGGAGGACGGAGAATTCCATTGATTACAGTGGACAAACAGGACGCAGGAGAGGAAAAATAGATTGATGAGTACACTATACAGGAGGCATGTATGACTTGTGTATGTTTATTTTGACTTTTAATGTTCAGTTCAGGTTTTCTTTAAGCTCACCTCTCCACTGGCGCTTCTCCTCCTGTGTCCCTTGTCTTTTCCATCACCGACATGTGCCCGTACCCTGTGACCGCATGGCATGTACGTGGTCACGCATGTACTACCACGTCACGTCGTGTCCTAGAGGTGATGGAGAGAAGACACGGGACACAGGAGGAGCGTGCTAGCAGACAGGTGAGCTGGCGAAAAATTGTAAAATTTTAAATCTGTGCAAACATATACAAATAAGAAGTATGTTTTTTCCAAAGAAAAATGAGCCATAAATTACTTTTCTCCTATGTTGCTGCCACTTACAGTAGGTAGTAGAAATCTGACAGAAGCGACAGGTTTTGGACTAGTCCATCTCTTCATAGGGGATTCCCAGGGATTTATTTATTTTCAAAAGCACTTAGTTAATGGCAGTTGCTCTGTCCAACTGCCAAAAAACTGTGTAACGAGCTGGGAAGCTGGCCAGCATCATTGTTTAAATCCTTTATAGGGAATATCTTTATAAAGAATAAAAGCCTTGCTGAGAATCCCCTATGAGGAGATGGTCTAGTCCAAAACCTGTCACTTCCGTCAGATTTCTACAACCTACTGTGACAGCAACATAGGAGAAAAGTAATTTATGGCTCATTTTACTCTGGAAAAAACGTACTTCTTATTTGTCTATGTTTGCACAGATTTAAAATTTTACAATTTTTCGCCAGCTCACCTGTCTGCTAGCACGCTCCTCCTGTGTCCCGTGTCTTCTCTCCATCACCTCTAGGACACGACGTGACGTGGTAGTACATGCGTGACCACGTACATGCCATGCGGTCACAGGGTACGGGCAAATTTTACAATTTTTTGCCATAGTGCCCCTTTAAGCAACCCTTCAGCGCTCACCAAGGGGCCGAGGGGGGTACACATTATATGGGGAGAGCAGGGGGCCCAGCAAGTGGAGGCAGCTGCTTAGATTTCCAATAGATTTCATGTACTAAAAAGGTTACCTTATATACTCACGTATAAGCTTAATTTTTCAGCACAAAAAAATGTGCTTTAAGGACCTTCTTATCTGAGTATCAGACTGTGTGTTGGTTTGTGGATATGTGGCTGCGACTGGGCCGTTACTACAAGACGTATAGCTGTTTGCTGAACTTTATTGCACAGTAACATCAAGGAACTGCTTTATACAATCTGTTGCTGCGTGGCTGTGAGTGGACCGTTATTAGAGGTTATACATATTTCTGCTGAACTATCATTATATGGTGGCATTAAGGAACTGTTCATGCACATTTCACAATAAGCAACCTTACACAACTGCAAGCAATCATTTGTAAAGGATCAATTTTCAGTGTTCTATACCTGACTGGGGACGCCCAGCCTAACATAGAGACACTATAGGCAGTTAGCTGTGGGCGACAATTGCCTTGTCTGGTAATTTATGCCATGATGGGGCGGTTTATGTGTTTTTAAGAGGGTTGTTTATGGGGTGGTCTGTGGGTCCATTTGTGGTTTTGTACAGACCAAGTTTTTAGTGCTCTGCTATAATAAAGTTTTGATATTTTGACTATAATTGTGACAATAGATTATTTAATCAGATTTCATCAGGGGATAAAAGCCTGAGAGAGGTGTTGTTTATTCTTGATTATTTAGAGGCATCCTCCCCCAGATGACTTGCTCTTTTGATTTTTGTTAGATGTTACGGTATATTTAATTTTCTTGATTTTCCTAGAGAGACAAGCTGCTCTCCCAGTTTTTATAGTTGCTTTTCCAATATTGATATGCAGTTTGTGTGTTTTCTTCATGTTTGTGTGGGTTTTCCCCAGAAAGTTTAGGGTTCCACCTGCAGCTCCAAAGCTGATAAGCAGTTCATAATAATAATATTTGGTGTGCCCAAATTGGCCTTAGAACTTAGTATGGACACTAGACTGTGTGCTTTGGTAAAGGACATTTACTGACATGACATCTTCAGTGTTCTCTCTCTGTAAATCGCTACGTAAAAACTGTTGGCTCCATATATGGTAACAGTAATAATAATAATAATATACTGCATGCTTCAGAAAGTTTGACTAGTATACTGATTTTTGTTTTTCAAACTAGCCAATAAGACAGTTATAAATGGCAAATTCTGATTTATCCTTTAATTCCGTCTGTATCTAAAACTAAAATATGTACATGGCAATCTTTCCTTCCAGTTACCAGTAAATGGAGGCCATATTAATAGAAATGACATTTGAGGAATTCCCCTACTTCCATTTCTAAAAATGTTTCTTAAAAGTTTACACAGACTAAAAATGTTTGAATAAAAACAGTGCCATCAACCAGAACATAAAGCATGAATGACAGAGTCGCAGATGAAAGTGTATCCTTCAGTTGTGCCATGCTTAGAGCTTCATATGGCAATACAGTATATCGCATGAATGTCCCAGAGCTCCAACATTTGTAAAGGTTTCTGAATACATGAAAACATGAAACAAGAAGAGCCGGAGGAGTGTCAATTACAGACCGTCCATGTGATGCTGAGATGCAGAATGCTCCAGTCACTACTCAACACAATACTTTCACTGATGACTTAGACAACATTCCATTTAACTCCAAAACTTTTTGCTTCTTAGGTTTAACAAAAAAAAAAGTGATGAGGTCATCGATCTCCAAGGTGGACGGGTTTCAGCAGTATGCATATAATAGCAATAATGGTCATTAGGTTACTGGCATGTGCAGTCCTTATGAGGGATATTGTTGTCACGTCTTTAAACAAGTCTTGGTCATAACACAGTAACAGGGCGTAGCTGTTCCAGTTGTGTTTCCAAGGCAATCCTCTCCTGATGGACTTCCTGTAAATTCACAGAATTTTAGTTGTAATTTAAAATGTGTGTTGGGATTATTAAGATAAACAACAAATCTATTAACCCTAGACATGTAACAATGGTCAACACTGTACAGTAGTATCTTGTTATAGTAAACTCTGATATAGTAAACCTCTGGATAAACTAAACTCAGTCCACAGGTTTTTAGCAAATGCGTCTGTATAAATATACAATGTATGACCAATTCTGATATAGTAAACTTCTGATATAGTAAACTACTTTTCCCGGTCCCTTGGAGTTTACTATAAAAAGGGATTCTAATGCATTCCCCATAGACTGTGAAGAGTCCAAAAATCACTAACTAGTGAAAGGCCTCATCACCACTCTCCACATACGAGAGCAGACAGTGTTTTGGCAGTAAAGAAAAAAATTACATTTACATGAAACTTTATGAATATCTGCATTTAAAGAGGGCTTGGCTGCTTTCCTTGCATTGAATGGCATCCACATCTATAATTACTGAGTAATTACCAGGAGAGATGATCTGCCATCTGAAATCAGGAAGGAATTTTTCCCTTTTAAGGCTAATTGGCCCAGGCCTTGTAAGGTTTTTCACCGTCCCCTGGATCAACTGAGATATGTGTGGGTTCAGGACAGTGAGTTTTTTTTTGTTTTGGTTATTTCTTCCTCGTTAAACTTGATGGACAGGTGTTTTTTTTTTTTCAACCAAATTAAGTGTGTAACTATGTAAAAATGTGGATCATGGTGTTCACACACTTATTCTGCCAATGATTTTATGTTATACTGATCACATCTTTAAGGCATGTACATGTTCTTCCCATGGAAGTGGAAAATAGATGCAGCCAAAGGTCTCTGACAATATTTTGGGATGTAGAAATGTGAAAAAATATAGGGTTGAATTTATACATTATTTACATATTGGGGCTACAGCATGCTGTAATGTTACTTGGTGGGAAGATCCAGTGCTGAAATGAATGAAGCTGAATTGTGTGTGCTGAAACACAAAAGAGCCCCGACAGATGGATTTCCCGTACAGATTAAAAGAAAACATTTTAGCAAAGCTCCAGACAGGAACAAGCTCTGTATTGTGGCACACTAAGCAGCCCCAAGGTGGCTTTCACATCTTGGTCACTCTACTTTCATGGTGATCAGCTGACATTGCAGCGCTGTGAGGTTTCAGATTGGGACTCTAAAGCAACATTTGTGTAGCCCATGCTCTCCACTAAGCTCTCTGTAATCTAAAGCAAATGAGTTTCTGAGGCCAGGCTGCACTGGCCTCAGAAACTCACACAAACACCTGTGCACAGATCAGAAGGCATCTTGGTGCTGCTTAGCAGCTCATTGTAAGCAATCAGCAGTGTATACAAGTAGCGGGACCTCTGCTGTTCTGAGCCATGACAGAAAAATCAGCCTGATTTTTCCACTTTCCAGGTTAAAGTATAAATGTGTAGATTTTCAGTGATTTAAACCGAGCAGACATGTTCACACGGATGACATGAGATCTGGCAAGTGTTCCTCCCTCACCTTTAGCTGTTGCTGTAGTTCACTGTTCAGCCTGGCTAGCACAGCATTAGCCTCCTTGTTTTTACGGATGGCTGTCTGGATGGCTTTCTTCTGTTTGGAGGGCTGTCTGAAAAGAAACGGAGGTTAAGTGCATCAGGAGGAACCCAAAGACAGATTCATGGATGCCAAAAGACCACACACCGCCAAGACATATGCTAATAATTATCTGACAAGGCGCGAGCCACAACGCACACTGGGGTGGCAAACATTATGCCCATGAAGTCACACAATGAGGCACTGCCTATCTCCTTTGCATGTGTTTGTTACAGTCAATAATAATAGCCAGTGCTGTTCTCTGCACATTTCAATTACTTCTTTATTAGAGGAAGTATATTATATTTAGTGGCATATAGTTAAAATGAGATCATGTCCTGCAAAGTGTGAGTCACAGAAATGCATCTCTCCTCCACCAGCTTCCCTTCCCGCAGTTGTAACATCAGTCATTATCCTCACCTTCGGTCGTGGCTCGGTTACGACGTGTAATCCTGGTATGCAGCATGTGTCTCCTTGTTTCATTTAATTGAAGATCTACCCTGTCCTTGCTGAGCTTGCGGGATTTACTTGCAGTTCTTTTTAATGGTTTTAATCACTGGGCTATGTCCTCGTCAGCATGCTGGTTAGAACAGCCTGCCTATGATAGAACATCTATTCATTGCAAATACGCTTTGCCCACATTCAGCAAAGCAACTCTCACTGCAGCTAATGGCTACAATAGCCTAAGGGATATAAACTGTGTCCGTTTCCTAGAAAAGGGATAATCAGCAGTAATCAGGCTTTTTGTCCGCTGGATTAAACTGGGTTGCCCTCAGATGATGATAATGTGCTCTTGCAGTTCTGCCTCACTGAAAGTGCTGGTCAGCACATCTAGCACAACATGCATGGTGCAGAGCGACTGCTCTGTCTGCACATGTGAAGGGGCTAAGGGAACGTAAGTGGAAGGTTCAGCTCTGAAGTGTTAGAGAGATGTGAAAATCTTTTAAGCTTTGCACTTTAATAAAATTACTGGCTGCTAAAGAGAAAAATAAAAAGCTTCCATGAATCTACAGTATGAATTTCTCTTGCAGTATGAATAATGCAAAAAAAATCATGAGAATCCACTTGTTCCACTATTAGTAGCAAAAACAGAAAGCCGTCCTGGAGATCATAAGGTAGTTGTAACGATGGGTGTCAGCACGCAGAGAGAATCTGATTATTGGTGATCTGCAGTATCACCAAGAATACAGATATATACCTGATTATTGATGATCTGCAGAATCACCGATGATACAGATATATCGCTAACCTCTGGGCACCTGAAGCGTGTAAGTGTTTGGTGTAACAGTATGGATCGGACCACCGGGGTAGCAGGTGGTCCAATAAGTAGAAACAGACTCTACTGCAGTCAAGGGCTCCAGGAGGGAGCAGACCTTGACTGGTTTGCAGCAGTGCCCCCTCTGAGAAGCAGGGGACCCCTGCAGGAGGACTGAGCACCCAAGGGGTGGGTGACAGTCAGACAGGTCAGGCAGGCCGGGTCGACAACACACAGACAGATAAAGTACAAGGACAGAAGGCTGATTCGGTATCCAAGGCAAGCAGGGTTTGGCAACGGAATATCAGAAGTGCAAGGTACCGAATCAGAGATCAGAGGAGTAGTCAGGAAAGCAAAGTCATAACAGATCAAACAATGCCTAGTCTGGGTGTGAGGTTCGTGGTCTCTACACCCTGGAACTAGTCTGACATATAACAGAATGATAACACAAGTTCCCTAGTCTGGGTGTGAGGTCCGTGGTCTCTACACCCTGGAACTAGTCTGATGTATAACAGAATGATAACACAAGTTCCCTAGTCTGGGTGTAAGATCCGTGGTCTCTACACCCTGGAACTGGTCTGATGTATAACAGAATGATAACACAAGTTCCCTAGTCTGGGTGTGAGGTCCGTGGTCTCTACACTCTGGAACTGGTCTAATGAATAACACAGATGATACACAGTATTCCTAGTCTGGGGTGTGAGGTCCGTGGTCTCTACACCCTGGAACTGGTCTAATGAATAACACAGATGATACACAGTATTCCTAGTCTGGGGTGTGAGGTCTGTGGTCTCTACACCCTGGAACTGGTCTAATGAATAACACAGATGATACACAGTATTCCTAGTCTGGGGTGTGAGGTCCGTGGTCTCTACACCCTGGAACTGGTCTAATGAATAACACAGATGATACACAGTAAACTGGCTAAGTGTGGATTCCCAGGTCCTCCTGGTTCCACCACACTGAAAGATCTGACTAAGGTCTGAGTGCTAACACATTGGTATTCGCAACGCCAGACAACCAGCAACTGAACAGCAAGAGATATATATAGTGAAGCGCTCCTCAGCGCCGTCCAGTTCCCATCAACCAATCATCTGCTGAGCTGGGGTCAAACACAAGACAAGCAGCAACAGAATGCTAAAAGTGAGAGCCACAGCACTACTGGAGTTGTGCTGATGCTACTGCCGTTTATTATTTTTTTTAGCGGAGCCATGCTCGACGCCAGTGATGTTTAACCACTTCGGTACCAGCAGCCTCTGCCCCTTTAAGGACCAGAGGCTGCTGGTACACTAAAATGCTCCCGCCGGTCACGCCGCTCTGTCCCCGCCGCAGGCTGCGCTCTCTGCCGTCTCTATGACGGCAGAGCGATGTGCGCCGGTCAGGTGCCGCTTTCATTGGCCACCCGCCCAACGTACATTTGTACTGCGTCGGTCCCTAATTGGTTAAAGAACATTAAAAAAAACAGAAACATTGTTTATACTGTATGCCCAAATCCAGAGTAGTCCAAAAGTAAAACACTTATCTAGACACACCAGTATATAAAGAAATCATGACTCAAATATATATAGTGAAGCACTCCTCAGCGTCGCCCAGCTCCCATCAACCAATCATCTGCTGACCCTTTTCTTATTGGCATAAAGAGCCTGTCTTGCGGCGCGCGCGCGCATAGCTCTCCATCTGTGTGCACTACTAGGTCCAGATAACCCAGACGCATGTTGCTGTGAGGAAACCGCCGCTCTGTGCGCGGAAATCGCCGCCTCACTGTCAGCACAAGCGACAGTGGACTCTGGCCACTCTCCACCAGGCTTCCCAGGATGTAAGTCATGGAACTCTTTCTTTAATTCTTCCGCATGCATGCGACAATCTGGCACCCAAGATCTCTCCTCTATGCCATATCCCTTCCAGTGGACCAGATATTGTACCGAATTCTGTACCAGGCGAAAATCCAGAATCTTTTCAATCTCATACTCTGGTTGGTCATCGACCAACACGGGGGGGGGAGAGGAGTCCACCTGCACTGCTAGCTTCAACAGGGACACATGAAATAATCTCACACCTTTCATACTGGCTGGGAGATCAATGGCATAAGTGACATTATTGATTTTCTTGGCCACTGGAAAAGGTCCTATGAATTTAGGGCCCAACTTGGGTGACAATTGTTTTAAGGCCAAGTGACGAGTGGACACCCACACCAAATCTCCTGGAGAGAATCTCCACTCTACAGACCGATGTTTATCTGCCTGCTTCTTCTGGGTTTGAAAAGCTTTCCCTAGGTTCCTCTTAAACATTGCCCAAATATCTTTCAGAGCCCTTTTCCAATCCTCCAGAGCTGGGAAAGGAGTGGAAGCAACTGAAAAAGGAGCAAACTTAGGTGATCTCCCTGACACCACCTGGAATGGGGAGAACTCAGAAGAAGAGCTCTTCAGGTTGTTGTGCGCAAACTCTGCAAACGGCAAAAACTTTACCCAATCGGTTTGCGCATCAGCAACGTAACACCTGAGAAATTGTTCCAACCATTGGTTAACTCTCTCGGTCTGACCGTTGGTCTGTGGGTGGTAGCCTGATGAAAATGCGAGTTCCATATCTAATTGATGGCAAAAGGCCCTCCAAAATTTTGAAACAAATTGGACTCTCCGATCTGACACTACATTTTCCGGAATGCCATGCAGCCGGAAGATGTGCAGGATGAAGAGATCAGCCAATTCCTGGGCTGAGGGGAGTCCTTTCAGAAGGACGAAGTGTGCCATTTCACTGAACCGGTCCACTACCACCCAAATGACTGATTTGCCTTCAGACCGAGGAAGTTCACCTACAAAATCCATGGAAATATGAGTCAAGGGTTCATTGGGGACTGGCAAGGACTGTAAAGTGCCAACGGGGCCTGACGAGGAGGTTTACTTCTTGCACATACAGCACACTCTCTTACAAATTCCTTACAATCTATAGGCAGAGTAGGCCACCAGACACATCTAGCTAGTAGATCCTGAGTTCTGGTGGCTCCAGAATGACCAGCATTCTTGTGAGAATGAAAGAATTGTAGGATTTGCAAGCGGAAAGGCAACGGCACAAACATGACCCCCTCAGGCTTTCCCTCTGGTACATCCTGTTGGTAGGGACTCAACGTGGCTGTCCAATCTCTCCATGTCTCAGTGGCTGCCAAAACTACCTTTGGGGGTAGGATGGTTTCAGGAACTGCAGGCTGCACTGACTCGGGCTCAAAACACCTGGAGAGAGCATCGGCCTTGACATTCTTACTTCCGGGAGTATACGTGATTACAAATCTGAATCTTGCAAAAAACAGGGACCACCGGGCCTGGCGAGGGCTAAGTCTCTTAGCCCCCTCAATATACTCCAAATTCTTGAGGTCTGTATAAACTGTAATAATGTGTTCTGCACCCTCTAACCAGTGTCGCCATTCCTCAAACGCCAATTTGATGGCCAGGAGCTCACGGTTGCCAATGTCATCGTTTTTCTCAGCAGGTGAAAATCTGCGAGAAAAATAGGCACATGGGTGCAACTTGCTTTGCAAGCCTGACTTCTGAGATAACACAGCTCCCACCCCCACCTCTGAGGCATCAACCTCCACATTGAAGGGGAAGGCTACATCAACATGCCTCAGTATCGGGGCAGAACAAAACAGTTTCTTTAGGTTCGAAAAGGCCGCATGAGCCTCTGGTGACCAGTGATGAGTGTCAGCCCCTTTCCTGGTGAGAGGAGCGATGATGGTTGAGTACCCCTTAATGAACCTTCTGTAATAATTGGCAAACCCCAGGAATCTCTGAAGTGCCTTCAGCCCCACAGGCTGAGGCCACTCCAGGACAGCCGAAACCTTCCCTGGGTCCATCGAGAGACCAGATGTGGAGATAATGTACCCCAAGAAGCCTACTGACTCTACCTCAAAGAGGCATTTCTCTAGTTTTGCATAAAGTTGATTCTGTCTTAACTTTTTTAAAACCCATCTGACATGCTGGCGATGTTCAGAGAGACTGGATGAAAAGATCAGTATATCGCCCAAGTAAACCAGAACAAACTTCCCCAACACTTCCCTGAACACCTCATTGATTAACTCCTGGAAGACGTCCGGCGCGTTGCACAACCCGAAGGGCATCACTAGGTACTCGTAATGCTCGTCGGGTGTGTTGAAGGCTGTCTTCCATTCGTCACCATCCCTGATACGGACTAGATTGTATGCACCCCTGAGATCTAGCTTGGAAAAAATCTTGGCATTGGTCACCTGCGTGAACAAATCGTCAATCAAAGGCAACGGGTAGCGTTTTTTCACTGTGATCTTATTCAGCCCTCGGTAATCAATACAGGGACGGAGGCCTCCGTCTTTTTTCTTTGCAAAGAAGAAACCTGCCCCTGCTGGTGAACGAGAGGGACGGATGAACCCTTTTGCCAAGTTTTCCCTGATGTATTCTTGCATGGCTAGTTTCTCAGGTCCAGATAGATTATACAGATGACCCCTGGGCAGCATACAACCAGATCTCAGATCGATGGGACAATCGTAGGTACGATGGGGGGGAAGTTTGTCCACTGACTTAGGACAGAAGACGTCAGCAAATTCTGCGTATTGTCTCGGTACACCTTCAACCTGAATATTGGTATTACCCATGGTTACTTTCGCTAAACAATGATGATAACAATGGGATGACCAGCTCGTTAGCTGACCTGAAACCCAGTCTATCTGAGGCGAGTAAATTTGTAACCATGGCATGCCAAGAATGATGGTAGAGGTTGCCATATGCAAAACCAGAAATTGCAGACTCTCCCCATGTAAGACCCCCACACTGAGTTGTAGACTGGGAGTACGGGATAACGGATGTCTACTCTGCAGAGGAGAGTCGTCTACAGCAGTGACCTGGATCGGTTGATCTAAGGGGAGCATGGTTATTCCCAATCTTTTAGCAAAATCATGGTCAATGAAGTTAGCCGCGGAACCGGAATCAATGAAAGCTTCAGTGGAAACAGTCTGACCTTCCCATGTGACAGAACAGGGAAGTAACAGACGATTGTCATGTAGAAGTAAAGACTGCGCGCCTAGGGTATTACCTCTGACTACTCCTAGGCGGCAGCGTTTCCCGACTTCCTGGGGCAATTCTGCACTCTATGACCCTCCTCTGCACAGTATAAACAGAGCTGTTCTGTTTTCCTGCGATTCCTTTCTGACCGCGTCAATTTGGACTGACCAATCTGCATTGGCTCAGGTGGCGGTGAGGCAGGTGGAGGTGTGGCATAGGAGACATATCTGGTCCGGTCTTTACCACGGGTTTGTTTTTGATATCGTAACCGACGATCAACCCGTACTGCCAAAGAGATTGCTTCCTCAATGGTTTTAGGTTCAGGGTATCCCAACATCAATCCTGAAACTGCGTCTGATAACCCTGATAGAAAACAATCTAGCAATGCAAAAGCCCCCCACCTAGCCGACACCGACCATTTCCTGAACTCAGCTGCATAAACCTCGACTGGATCCTTGCCTTGACGCAAGGTCTTTAACTTCCGCTCAGTAGTAGAGGAAATGTCTGGATCATCGTAAATTATGGCCATGGACTTAAAAAACTCCTCAACTGACCTGAGTGCTTCATGTCCTGACTCTAAATTATATGCCCAGGTTTGAGCATCCCCTGAGAGTAAGGTCTTAATAAAGATAATTTTCTGTGCTTCTGTTCCTGACAGGTTAGGCCTTAGTTCAAAATACGACATTACACGATTCTTAAAATTCTGAAAGTCAGATCTATGGCCAGAAAACTTTTCGGGTACAGACATTTTCAAATCTGTAACTGGAGGGGATCACACTGTATTTACAGTCGTCTGAAGGACTTGTAGTGACCCAGATAAAGCAGAGATCTGGGCCTGCTGACCGTCCATCACTCTGATGAGATTTTCTACCGAAGTGGTGAGTGTGTCAAGACGACTGTTCAGTGCGTCCATATTGGTTTGTTCTGGCGTTCTGTAACGATGGGTGTCAGCACGCAGAGAGAATCTGATTATTGGTGATCTGCAGTATCACCAAGAATACAGATATATACCTGATTATTGATGATCTGCAGAATCACCGATGATATAGATATATCGCTAACCTCTGGGCACCTGAAGCGTGTAAGTGTTTGGTGTAACAGTATGGATCGGACCACCGGGGTAGCAGGTGGTCCAATAAGTAGAAACAGACTCTACTGCAGTCAAGGGCTCCAGGAGGGAGCAGACCTTGACTGGTTTGCAGCAGTGCCCCCTCTGAGAAGCAGGGGACCCCTGCAGGAGGACTGAGCACCCAAGGGGTGGGTGACAGTCAGACAGGTCAGGCAGGCCGGGTCGACAACACACAGACAGATAAAGTACAAAGACAGAAGGCTGATTCGGTATCCAAGGCAAGCAGGGTTTGGCAACGGAATATCAGAAGTGCAAGGTACCGAATCAGAGATCAGAGGAGTAGTCAGGAAAGCAAAGTCATAACAGATCAAACAATGCCTAGTCTGGGTGTGAGGTCCGTGGTCTCTACACCCTGGAACTAGTCTGACATATAACAGAATGATAACACAAGTTCCCTAGTCTGGGTGTGAGGTCCGTGGTCTCTACACCCTGGAACTAGTCTGATGTATAACAGAATGATAACACAAGTTCCCTAGTCTGGGTGTGAGGTCCGTGGTCTCTACACCCTGGAACTGGTCTAATGTATAACAGAATGATAACACAAGTTCCCTAGTCTGGGTGTGAGGTCCGTGGTCTCTACACTCTGGAACTGGTCTAATGAATAACACAGATGATACACAGTATTCCTAGTCTGGGGTGTGAGGTCCGTGGTCTCTACACCCTGGAACTGGTCTAATGAATAACACAGATGATACACAGTAAACTGGCTAAGTGTGGATTCCCAGGTCCTCCTGGTTCCACCACACTGAAAGATCTGACTAAGGTCTGAGTGCTAACACATTGGTATTCGCAACGCCAGACAACCAGCAACTGAACAGCAAGAGATATATATAGTGAAGCGCTCCTCAGCGCCGTCCAGCTCCCATCAACCAATCATCTGCTGAGCTGGGGTCAAACACAAGACAAGCAGCAACAGAATGATAAAAGTGAGAGCCACAGCACTACTGGAGTTGTGCTGATGCTACTGCTGTTTATTATTTTTTTTAGCGGAGCCATGCTCGAGGCCAGTGATGTTTAACCACTTCGGTACCAGCAGCCTCTGCCCCCTTAAGGACCAGAGGCTGCTGGTACACTAAAACGCTCCCGCCGGTCACGCCGCTCTGTCCCCGCCGCAGGCTGCGCTCTCTGCCGTCTCTATGACGGCAGAGCGCTGTGCGCCGGTCAGGTGCCGCTTTCATTGGCCACCCGCCCAACGTACATTTGTACTGCGTCGGTCCCTAATTGGTTAAAGAACATTAAAAAAAACAGAAACATTGTTTATACTGTATGCCCAAATCCAGAGTAGTCCAAAAGTAAAACACTTATCTAGACACACCAGTATATAAAGAAATCATGACTCAAATTACCAACCAAAATAGACTTACAAACGGCTTCTAGGAACCGAAACTGTAAAAGTAGGGGATCCCCAGTGTCACGATCCCGCGAACGCCATTGCGGCAAGCGCAGGTAAATGCTCACAAAATTGGTTCTGGAGTACCCCTTTAATCCATATGCCTGGCTTTTAGAAACTCAGTGTTTTTCCATCTCACAACCCCTGCAATTGGGGATGTGAATGTTTGTGTTGTCCTTACTGAGAGAAGCCATTCACCCTAAAACCAGACCATTCACACAGGAAAAAGGTTATCTAAAAGGGGGGCAATAAAGATTCTCCAGGAAGTCTCCTATACTAGTTTTAAAGATAAGGAGAGGAACAGATCTGGGTCGTAAACTCATTAGGACCCATTCACATTCCTGCCTGTCCGGGAAAATACCCAGAGACATGCCCCTGGCTTAATGAGCTTTTGATATCTCACTTCATATTAGTCAATAATTCGATGGATATTGCGTAACCGTTTGGGCCCAGCGGTCCACAACTTACAGTGCGCCATGCGACCAGCGCAGCCCACCTCCTGAGACGTTAATCGATCTCCTAGTCATCTCACAGCCTGGGGTAATGATTACATAGGCAAGGAAGGTGGCACTCCAAGCGAGTTTGATATCGATTGGTTCAGCGCATGATGACGGAATGTAAAATGTTGGGTTTTATATGATATGTCAGATAACCGCTGAGTTATGGCATACTTGGAGAAACTGCCAATTCTGTCCCTCAGACAATAGGGGCGGACCTCAGCAGCCTGAGGTCAGATTGTTAAGGGTGGAAACCTTTCTTGTTACCATCCACCCCCTCTGGCAGAGAAAGAGTTAAAACCGACTGACACTGAGCCTGGAAGGAGAGAGAGCCCAGCCATCCTGTACCATCACGGATTTGGGCTGGATGATAAAAGGAGTAATACCTATTCCACAGAACTTTCCAGAATTGGAGTACATATCTCTGTGGGACTTACCGCCAAGGACACGGTAACTTGACAAACTGCTCAGACTGTAATCAGCTATTTTCATATTGAACACTTATTATTTCTGTATCAATTTGTTTCTATTGCTATATTTTGTTTTGCATTATTTCTTTAAATAAACGATTTAAAAATCGTTCGTCTAAGTGCTGTTCTGAAACAAATCTCCGCCAAAAGAATTCACATCTTCAGAGAGACATGTTACCATAGCTGTTTTGCTATTAAATATTGTTAGTTTCGCTATCTCTAGAAAGGTTGTCTAATTAACCCTTTTTCCTACAGGATTTAGCTAGAGTTAGAATTAGCGCATTCACACGCTTTTATTGCGGATTAGTGGCAGCGACCTGGCCTCTATATGAGAGCACAGATTGTATCGATTGTATATACAATCGAAATTGGACTGTGTGTGGACTCACCAACCAATCCAAAAGTTTACTTTGCCTGCGGTTCTGACTGTCTTCAGGATTCCCTCAGGGTCTGAGGCTTTATGGTAAACTGCAGCAAAGGGAACAGGAATTGTTCGGTGACTGCGCATACGTCACACCCAGTTCATACTTTTAAAAACATTGGAGCATATGCAATTCACCTTTTCTCCTGACTGTTCACCTAGGTGATATTTCCACACATTGGAGCATATGCAATTCACCTTTTCACCTGACTGTTCACCTAGGTGATATTTCCACACATTGGAGCATATGCAATTCACCTTTTCACCTGACTGTTCACCTAGGTGATATTTCCACACATTGGAGCACATGCAATTCACCTTTTCTCCTGACTGTTCACCTAGGTGATATTTCCACACATTGGAGCATATGTAATTCACCTTTTCACCTGACTGTTCACCTAGGTGATATTTCCACACATTGGAGCATATGCAATTCACCTTTTCACCTGACTGTTCACCTAGGTGATATTTCCACACATTGGAGCACATGCAATTCACCTTTTCTCCTGACTGTTCACCTAGGTGATATTTCCACACATTGGAGCATATGCAATTCACCTTTTCTCCTGACTGTTCACCTAGGTGATATTTCCACACATTGGAGCACATGCAATTCACCTTTTCTCCTGACTGTTCACCTAGGTGATATTTCCACACATTGGAGCATATGCAATTCACCTTTTCACCTGAGTTTTCTCCTACTTGTTGTTTTCACAACTTGTAAATAAAATGCTTTTTAAACCACCAGCAAGCAAACAAATGCTCAAAATAATTTTGACAGTACTTTTTCACCAACTTGATGGTACTTTTCGCATTGCAAAGTGCTAAAAAATTATTTTAAATCAAAGATGAAAAATTATCTCCTTGGAGAAAACTCAGGAGAAAAAAATGAATTGCATATGGCCCTTGTCATAAAATGCATTTTTAACCACCAGCAAGCCAGAAAATACACAAAATTTTGATGGTGCTTTTTCAATTGTAAAATGCTGAAAAGTTACTTTAAAGAGAACATGAAAATGATCTCCTAGGAAATAACACTGAAGAAAAAGTTAATTGCATATGGGCCATTGTATATTAAAATGGGTGTGAAATCTAAAATAGAATAGTTGTAAAGTTACCAGTATTCTACTATTGCCTGTTAGCAGAATATTGATATTGTTACTGATATTCTACTATGGCTTGCCCTAACCCTCACATTACCCCTCCCCTACCTATGCATTATACTAACACCCCCTACTTAAAGCGGACCTGAACTCAGAACGTCCTCTCTGCTCTAAAAGATACACAACAGCATAATAACCTTTAAACGAAAAAACATTTCTTTGTTATAATTGATACATTGAATCCTGCAATAAATCTGCACTGTTTCTACTTCCTGCTTTCATGGAAGCAGACATATTGTTAACAGCCTGTGCTTTTAAGTGAGCTTATCTGCCATCTCTGCCGTGGCAGTTATGTGACACAGGGAAGAGATCAAATTACAACTTGTGATTAGACACAAATGAGGGGGAATTAAACAGGCTAAATTCTCTAAAAACATACAGGGTACATTTCTCTATATTTTCCTTCGGTCCTGTGCAAGAGTTCAGGTCCACTTTAAGTTTAACACTAACCTATCCCCACCTACAGCTAACCTATCCCCCTAGTTACTGCAGTTTTACATCACTGTGATTTTGACTCCCAGCTACTAACTCTAATGCTGGCGCAAATGGCCGTCGCTACCACCTGTAGCTGGAGTTAGAACTCCATAGCAAATCACCGCTACTCCTGCCGCTAAATGGAGCTGCTACTTGCGCGACTGTCACTGAAATGACCTTGTTGGCTCTGCAATTTCAACAGCGATCTATGGCAGCACCCAAATTATCAGATGCACTAACTTTAACCTTCCCCTGTATGGCATAAGAACAAACTGATTGAAATTTGTCTGGCCATAATCTGAACTTTTATTTGGACCCCATTATTCCTTTTTGCTCAAGACCCTGTTATGTTAAAAGCTGCATAGAGAAAGTACAAGACAATGGAACAGTGACATTAAAGCCACAAGTTAAGCATAGTCATCTAAATGTGTATAAATAATCAGTACACCTTGTTTCTGTCACTGTGTAAGTGTTTTGGTTAGCAGATGTTAACTAAATCTGTTTTAAGATACCCAATCAACAGCCCAAACACACAGGACACTTTCTGTACCACAGAATCTGCTATAGGCTGCAATCTTCTTAAAAAGTTTCAGTCTGTGCCTTCCCACATGCAGTCTGAACAGTGGGATGATTCAATCCAGGCAGAAATTGCAGCCACACCCACGGAGCCTGAAAACTCACTCCCTTTACTCAGTGCTTCTGTTCACGTGATGAAAATGTCAAGACAGAATTTTTAGCTGCAGGCAACTGATTTTAAACCAAAAAAGTAACATCTGAGAACTTTGATTACTAAAGTATCAGCCACATCAAACTCATTTTACCAACCATATCATGTAACTTATAGGACGATATGCAGAGAAATAAAAAAAAAAGAAATTAAATAGATCTAACAGTTATAAACTTCGACTGCTCAGAGCAGTATTATGTGGCTGGAAGATTACAAAGGCAGTTCTGATGACTGAAGCATACTTAGTCATTATGGGCTACAAAGCCAACGTTGAAGAATAAACATTTTATACAGTCATCCAAGTGTTATCATAAACACAGAAGTGCCAATGTGCTGCGCTGCTCAGAGTGTGTAAACAAGGCAACTGACAGTATAGAGCAGACTTTCCGTGCAGTGCCAGTGACAGACGGAGTTCCTTCTGGCAGTACAATCTAATAGCCGGAATGGATCTCAATATTTATTGACGTTTTTACATTTGTCTAGCACATGTCGCTAAACGGCAGTCTAATATAGTTTGCAAGTAGCTGAAAAACAGTTTAGAGAGCATAGCTAGACATGCTAGATGCATGAAAACATTATTGTGGTAACAAAACCATATACCCTATTTATGGACATACTCTGCAGATCAATATGCTGATTTACAATACACAGAAAATCAAAGAAAAAATTATAATTTTAATTAATTAATATTAATCTAATTTTCAAAACAGCGCCATGTAAAATGTTTATAAAAACAAAATGTGATGATTTTCAAATTATGTAAACCCTACTTTTAATTAACAATACAGTACTGCAAAGACAACACAACAATTGTTAACATTAAAAAATTGTTTTTCCGGGGTGTGGGGAATGCATTTTGAACTTGATACCAGCACCACATTCCACAAATGTTGAGACATTGGCATGGTTATCCTTGTGTGGCATCACCACTTTTTATTCTCTACACCTTATATTTCATCTAGGATTTATAATCGCTACTGTAAAGAGCAGTGCCGCTTCTAGATAAAATAGGGCCCTGGACAAAAGTTTACATAGGGCCTCCCTTGCCCTCTCCCCCTTCCTTCAGATATCAGCATAAGGTGGCATTTGTGCACCGCCCCCCTCCCCAATTAGATAGCAGCATTGGTCTTTGTGCCCCAGAAGCCGCCAATCTGGCCAGTTCAGTGGCCGCTACAGAGGGGACCCCAGAAGTGTGGCTGCCAGCGGAGCTGCGACAAGGGACCCAGAGAGGCTGGAGGAAGCCCCAGGTAAGTAGATTAGCATTTATTATTTTTGGCTCATGTATCCTTTAAGGCTAATTTGCTCAAGCTTTGTAAGGGTTTTTCGCCTTCCTCTGGATGAACTGGGATATGTGAGGGTCCATGCTAGTATTGTGCCATATTTTCTGGCCGACCTAGATGGACGGAAGTCTTTTTTAAACCAAACCAAGTATAATGCTTATGTTGGCAATTAAATTCTCTTACATAAGTTCTTATACTATGGCACATTCATCAATAGCATAAAGTGAGTTTGCCAGGTAATGTATTCTAGGGTATGCAATCAAGCAAGGCTTTCTACAGTAGGATTAAATTCAGTGTCAAAAGATTTGGACATTGCTTTGCTTTTACATATTGCACTGTATCAAATAGTCACATTTTGCCAGAAGTCTGATTCAGTGTACTGGGCATAGCATATAAATATGCAGCCCATTAACCACTTGAGGACCTAGGGCTTTCTACCCCTTAAGGACCGGCCACTTTTTTTCCATTCAGACCACTGCAGCTTTCACGGTTTATTGCTCGCTCATACAACCTACCACCTAAATGAATTTTGGCTCCTTTTCTTGTCACTAATAAAGCTTTCTTTTGGTGCTATTTGATTGCTCCTGCGATTTTTACTTTTTATTATATTCATCAAAAAAGACATGAATTTTGGCAAAAAAAATGATTTTTTTAACTTTCTGTGCTGACATTTTTCAAATAAAGTAAAATTTCTGTATACATGCAGCGCGAAAAATGTGGACAAACATGTTTTGGATAAAAAAAACCCCATTCAGTGTATATTTATTGGTTTGGGTAAAAGTTATAGCGTTTACAAACTGTGGTGCAAAAAGCGAATTTTCCCATTTTCAAGCATCTATGACTTTTCTGACCCCCTGTCATGTTTCATGAGGGGCTAGAATTCCAGGATAGTATAAATACCCCCCAAATGACCCCATTTTGGAAAGAAGACATCCCAAAGTATTCACTGAGAGGCATAATGAGTTCATAGAAGATATTATTTTTTGTCACAAGTAAGCGGAAAATGACACTTTGTGACAAAAAAAAAAAAGTTTCCATTTCGACAAAAAAAAAAAATGAAATCTGCCACGGACTCACCATGCCCCTCTCTGAATACCTTGAAGGGTCTACTTTCCAAAATGGGTCATTTGTGGGGTGTGTTTACTGTCCTGACATTTTGGGGGTGCTAAATTGTAAGCACCCCTGTAAAGCCTAAAGGTGCTCATTGGACTTTGGACCCCTTGGCGCAGTTAGGCTGCAAAAAAGTGCCACACATGTGGTATTGCCATACTCAGGAGAAGTAGTATAATGTGTTTTGGGGTGTAGTTTTACACATACCCATGCTGGGTGGGAGAAATATCTCTGTAAATGACAATTTTTTAATTGTTTTTACACACAATTGTCGATTTACAGAGATCTTTCTCCCACTCAGCATGAGTATGTGTAAAAATACACCCCAAAACACATTATACTACTTCTCCTGAGTACGGCGATACCACATGTGTTGCACTTTTTTGCACCCTAACTGCACTAAAGGGCCCAAAGTCCAATGAGTACCTTTAGGATTTCACAGGTCATTTTGAGAAATTTCGTTTCAAGACTACTCCTCACGGTTTAGGGCCCCTAAAATGCCAGGGCAGTATAGGAACTCCACAAATGACCCCATTTTAGAAAGAAGACACCCCAAGGTATTCCGTTAGGAGTATGGTGAGTTCATAGAAGAATTTATTTTTTGTCACAAGTTAGCGGAAAATGACACTTTGTGAAAAAACACAATTAAAATCAATTTCCGCTAACTTGTGACAAAAAATAAAATCTTCTATGAACTCGCCATACTACTAACGGAATACCTTGGGGTGTCTTCTTTCTAAAATGGGGTCATTTGTGGGGTTCCTATACTGCCCTGGCATTTTAGGGGCCCTAAACCGTGAGGAGTAGTCTTGAAACGAAATTTCTCAAAATGACCTGTGAAATCCTAAAGGTACTCATTGGACTTTGGACCCTTTAGCGCAGTTAGGGTGCAAAAAAGTGCCACACATGTGGTATCGCCGTACTCTGGAGAAGTAGTACAATGTGTTTTGGGGTGTATTTTTACACATACCCATGCTGGGTGGGAGAAATACCTCTGTAAATGGACAATTGTGTGTAAAAAAATCAAAAGATTGTCATTTTCAGAGGTATTTCTCCCACCCAGCATGGGTATATGTAAAAATACACCCCAAAACACATTATACTACTTCTCCCGAGTACGGCGATACCACATGTGTGGCACTTTTTTGCACCCTAACTGCACTAAGGGGCCCAAAGTCCAATGAGTACCTTTAGGATTTCACAGGTCATTTTTGTTTCAAGACTACTCCTCACGGTTTAGGGCCCCTAAAATGCCAGGGCAGTATAGGAACCAGGGACGGATCTAGGGGGGGGCAAGCGGGTCTCTTGCCCCAGGCGCAGTTTGTTGAATACTTAAAAAGGCGGCAAAATGTGGATGGGGAATGGCAGTTTAGGCGCCAAAACCTGACCTTGCCCCAGGCGCAACTTGGGGCAACTTGGTCTAGATCTGTCCCTGATAGGAACCCCACTAATGACCCCATTTTAGAAAGAAGACACCCCAAGGTATTCCGTTAGTAGTACGGTGAGTTCATAGAAGATTTTATTTTTTGTCACAAGTTAGTGAAAAATGACACTTTGTGAAAAAAAACCAATAAAAATCAATTTCCGCTAACTTTTGACAAAAAATAAAATCTTCTATGAACTCGTCATACACCTAACAGAATACCTTGGGGTGTCTTTTTTTCTAAAATGGGGTCACTTGTGGGGTTCCTATACTGCCCTGGCATTTTACGGTCCCAAAACCGTGAGTAGTCTGGAAACCAAATGTCTCAAAATGACTGTTCAGGGGTATAAGCATCTGCAAATTTTGATGACAGGTGGTCTATGAGGGGGCGAATTTTGTGGAACCGGTCATAAGCAGGGTGGCCTTTTAGATGACAGGTTGTATTGGGCCTGATTTGATGGATAGGAGTGCTAGGGGGGTGACAGGAGGTGATTGATGGGTGTCTCAGGGGGTGGTTAGAGGGGAAAATAGATGCAATCAATGCACTGGGGAGGTGATCGGAAGGGGGTCTGAGGGGGATCTGAGGGTTTGGCCGAGTGATCAGGAGCCCACACGGGGGAAATTAGGGCCTGATCTGATGGGTAGGTGTGCTAGGGGGTGACAGGAGGTGATTGATGGGTGTCTCAAGGTGTGATTAGAGGGGGGAATAGATGCAAGCAATGCACTGGCGAGGTGATCAGGGCTGGGGTCTGAGGGCATTCTGAGGGTGTGGGCGGGTGATTGAGTGCCCTAGGGGCAGATAGGGGTCTAATCTGATAGGTAGCAGTGACAGGGGGTGATTGATGGGTAATTAGTGGGTGTTTAGGGTAGAGAACAGATGTAAACACTGCACTTGGGAGGTGATCGGACGTCGGATCTGCGGGCGACCTATTGGTGTGGGTGGGTGATCAGATTGCCCGCAAGGGGCAGGTTAGGGGCTGATTAATGGGTGGCAGTGACAGCGGGTGATTGATGGGTGGCAGTGACAGCGGGTGATTGATGGGTGGCAGTGACAGGGGGTGATTGATGGGTGGCAGTGACAGGGGGTGATTGATGGGTGATTGATAGGTGATTGACAGGTAATTAGTGGGTTATTACAGGGGAGAACAGATGTAAATATTGCACTGGCGAATTGATAAGGGGGGGTCTGAGGGCAATCTGAGCGTGTAGGCGGGTGATTGGGTGCCCGCAAGGGGCAGATTAGGGTCTGATCTGATGGGTAACAGTGACAGGTGGTGATAGGGGGTGATTGATGGGTGATTGATGGGTGATTGATGGGTAATTAGTGGGTGTTTAGAGGAGAGAATAGATGGAAACACTGCGCTTGGGTGGTGATCTGATGTCGGATCTGCGGGCGATCTATTGGTGTGGGTGGGTGATCAGTTTGCCCGCAAGGGGCAGGTTAGGGGCTGATTGATGGGTGGCAGTGACAGGGGGTGATTGATGGGTGATAGGTGATTGGCAGGTGATTGACAGGTGATCAGTGGGTTATTACAGGGAAGGACAGATGTAATTAATGCACTGGCGAATTGATAAAGGGGGGGGGGGGGGGTCTGAGGGCAATCTGAGCGTGTGGGCGGGTGATTGGGTGCTCGCAAGGGGCAGATTAGGGTCTGATCTGATAGGTAACAGTGACAGGTGGTGATAGGGGGTGATTGATGGGTGATTGATGGGTAATTAGTGGGTGTTTAGAGAAGATAACAGATGTAAACAATACATTTGGGAGGTAATCTGACGGCGGGTTTGCGGGCGATCTAATGGTGTGGGTGGGTGATCAGATTGCCCGCAAGGGGCAGGTTAGGGGCTGATGACAGGGGGGTGGCAGTGACAGGGGGTGACGGGGTGATTGATGGGTGATAGGTGATTGGCAGGTGATTGACAGGTGATCAGTGGGTTATTACAGGGAAGAACAGATGTAATTAATGCACTGGTGAATTGATAAGGGGGGGTCAGAGGGCAATCTGAGCGTGTGGGCGGGTGATTGGGTGCCCGCAAGGGGCAGATTAGGGTCTGATCTGATAGGTAAAAGTGACAGGTGGTGATAGGGGGTGATTGATGGGTAATTAGTGGGTGTTTAGAGGAGAGAATAGATGTAAACAATGGATTTGGTAGGTGATCTGATGTCGGATCTGCGGGCGATCTATTGGTGTGGGGGGGTGATCAGATTGCCCGCAAGGGGCAGGTTAGGGGCTGATTGATGGGTGGCAGTGACAGGGGGTGATTGATGGGTGATTGACAGGTGATTGACAGGTGATCAGGAGGGATAGAGGCATACAGTACATGTGGGGGGGGGTCTGAGGGGGGGGTCTGGGGAGAATCTGAGGGGTGGGGGGGTGATCAGGAGGGAGCAGGGGGCAGGGGGGGGATTAAAAAAAATAGCGTTGACAGATAGTGACAGGGAGTGATTGATGGGTGATTAGGGGGGTGATTGGGTGCAAACAGGGGTCTGGGGGGTGGGCAGGGGGGGGGGGTCTGATGGGTGCTGTGGGCGATCTGGGGCAGGGGGGGGGAAATCAGTGTGCTTGGTGCAGACTAGGGTGGCTGCAGCCTGCCCTGGTGGTCCCTCGGACACTGGGACCACCAGGGCAGGAGGCAGCCTGTATAATACACTTTGTAAACATTACAAAGTGTATTATACACTTTGTATGCGGCGATCGTCGGGTTAACATCCCGCCGGCGCTTCCGTATGGCCGGCGGGATGTTGCGGCGGGTGTGCGGCGCCAGGCGGCGGCGGAGGATCGCGTCACTGATGACGCGATCGCTCCGCCCATGCCCCTACAAGGACCGCCGCCATTTGTCTATACGGCGGTCCTTGCGGGGTGCACTTCCCGGCCGCCAATTGTATATACGGCGGTCGGGAAGTGGTTAAGGAGGAGGCATGTTAAGCTGCTAAAATCTAAAAGTGAGTCTGTGGTGAGCAAAGAGTTTGGGAAATCAGGAAGTTCAACTGAAATGAAAACAGTTTGTGATACCTAGACTCACAAGCAGTACTATGCCCAAGAAAGGATACCGTAATTATTATTATTACTATTAATATAGTGCTGCAGTGCTTTCCATAGTGTATATAGTCATCTCACTAACTGTCCCTCAGAGGTGCTTACAATGTAATCCCTGCCATAGTCAGTCATTGTCTTATGTTCCTACTGTAGCTTAAGGGAATCATCAGGCAAAATAATGTAAATCCGATTTACTTACCTGGGGCTTTCTCCAGCTCCTCACAGCTGTCTGTCCCACCCTGACAGCTTCGTTTGCAGCCACCGGCCCGGGGTCTCCACACGGTGCAGATGCCGACCTCGAGGACGTCCTTACGGCACCTGCGTGAAGCAACGCTGTCAATAAAGCCCACGTTTTCCACGTCGTACTGCACAGGCGTAGAACTACTGCGTCTGTGTAGTACACCACAGACAACGTGAGCTTGATTGACGCTTCACGCATATAACCGCAAGTGCAATGTAATGCTGGGAATACATCATACAATTTTCTCTTAGATTTACCTGCCAGATAGATACAGTTCAACATGTTGGAAATGTATCTATCTTACCATCTATCTGCCGAGCAATTAGGCATTGTTCTACTCAGCAGGAGATAAACAGAAGACAATGCACCAGAGATAATGACCATTCTATACAGAAAATAATCTAATTATGCATTCTAACAGAAAATCTAACAGAAAAATCTAACAGAAAATTGTAAGGTGTATTCCCAGCATAAGTCAATGGAGCTTTGCAGAGTTAATGTGATGCGCCGAAGCATCTGATCTGATGCAAAGTCTGCAGCGCGTTGCCGCATGAATCATGCAGTAAAGCAAGTCAATGGGTGACGCAGGCATTGTGCATGATGGGAGCGCGGTGCGGCGCATGCGTGTCCCAATTAGAATCCCAGTGCCCAGCGTGGAGTACGTCAATAACCAGGGGGCAGGCCTATGCATATGACCATGTCAGTACCCCATGGCACAGGGTCATATGAAGTCTCATATCTGTGTGCAATGCAGAACGCGCCCAACAAATGTAAAACCGGCCTAAATAAAAGCACTTGGATTGCCATATAAATAGTATCCTTACACAGGCAATAAAAAAACAAAATGCTTAAAAAAAGTAGCATTTAGCTGCATGCTGTAATGGCCCATACTCACGAGTGACATTTGTCGCCGCAACACGCGGCGCGCGCGTGTTGCGGCGACAGGTCGCCCGTGAGTATGGGCCGCCGCACGCGCGCGCACCCTGAACTGTCGCCCGTTGCTCATGTCGCCAGGCGATTGAAACTTTCAATCGCATGGCGACAGTAGCCGCTGCCCCCCCGCCGCAACTGTCGCTAGTCCGCGTGAGTACGCGGACTAGCGACAGCAACCTCCATTGAGGTTTATGGAGCTTCCGGCGGGGGGAGGAGGAACGTCGGCGACAGCTTCCGTCTCGCCGCTGGTCCCTCTTCCGCGTGAGTACGCGGAGGGACCTGGAGAGAAGCTGTTGCCGGCCTGTCGCCCACACGCTCACGTGTGCTGGCGACAGGCGATTTTTGCAGCCCGTGAGTACGGGCCATAATGTTCCTGTGTCTATTATTACCGAAAAATGCAAAGCACAAAGGGCTTTATTACTCTGCAGGCCAAATGGTGACACTAGCAGAAAGGTCAGCATGCAGCCAGTTATTTATGGTGAAAGAGAACTGTAACGGAACGCTGCTGTGTGAGGATGGGGTCAATGTCTTGAACTGGATACATCAGCAGCCTGCATATAATAACACATTTCACGGCTGAATACCAGCCTGCAGAAACTAATTATCAGAGTTTATTTTTACAGCTAAAGCAGTATAGTGCAGAAGATCTGTTGTATGCCTAAACTTGCTTACATTCCTCACCCCTATATAAAACATGGAGTGTAAGATTATGAAGTGTTCTACATACTTTTGCACAGCTGGATGCGACTTCAGAGACGCGACTGAGGAGGTCACACTTGATGGCAATGACAAGTCATGGTTTTCTAGCACCTGGCTTTCTGGATGAAATTTTCGTCGTAATGGTTTGGTGGGGGGTTGGTTGAGGACCATTTCCTTCAGGAGAAAAATGACAAAAACATATCAGGGATGCATTTTAGAAATTAGTTTATTGTTTTTGACTTTCAGTTATGTAATTTCTTGAAGAACTTAAAGAAAATGTACGATAAAATGCCCTGCTAGCATGCTTGTAGATGTAACCAGCCATATTAATAACATTTTAAAGGTCATTTTAATGGCAAAGATGGTTAAAATTGTATTTTTTTATCTAAATATATGATTAACCACTTCATCCCAAAGGCGTTTTTACCCTAACGGACAAGAGCGATTTTCACCTTTCAATGCTCATCCCTTTCATTTGCCAATAGCTTAATCACTACTAATCACAATGAAATGATCTATGTCTTTTTTTTCACCACCAACTAGGCTTTTTGGGGTTGATATTTGTTTTTAGTAATCACTTTATTTTCTATGCATTTTAAAGGGAAAAACAAGGAAAATTGAAAAAATACACTATTTCGCCAATTTCATCCCCTATAGTTTTAATATAAACACTGCTACTGTGCATAAAACCCACACATTTTATCTGCCTATTTGTCCTAGTTATCACAAGGTTTTAATTATGTCTCTAGTACAGTAGTAGTATTGAGACAACATATTATTTGGAAATAAAGGTGTATTTTTTCTATGGTGTTCCCCCCCCCCCCCCCCCACTAATCTCATGTACACGCGCACAGCAGCAGCAGCACGGTTTGACGTCCTGGAGCCGTTAAGAGGCTCTAGTGGGACGTTCTTATAAGTCTGCTTGTCATTAAGTGGTATAAAACAGTATATCCATGTCAATCATCAGCTCAAGAAATCACTATCCAGTTTTTACAAGTATCTTATTAAATAATTTATCGATCTATAGATCGTATTCAATAAATGGCAGTAAAACTGCCATGTGCCGTTGACTTACATGTGTTTTATTTGTAAATGTTTGTAAATGTTAACCCCTGGTGTTTCTAGTCCTACCCCTAAAGGTGGCCAAACACCATGTAATCTGACTGTACAATCAATCACTAATTTTACCACTTTCATGTAGTATAACTAGAGACTACCGTAACTGAAAAATATATCCAAGTCACAGTTAATCTATTGCTGTTATACTACATGGATGTTGGTAAGATTGTATAACAATTGCACAGTCAGATTGCATAGTGTGTGGTCACCTATAAAGCCACATTAATCAATGCCATGCACTGATGATTTCGATCGATTTAGATCAATTTCAATCGATCTGACATGTTGGAAAATGTAGGCTTATCTCTTGAGATGGCTTATCATTTTGCATTGGACCTAATGGAAATCTGATGGCAAAAAAATGCCATCAGATCGATTTTCAATAGATTTCATACTGAAATCTACTGGAAATCTGTTCCTAGTAAAAAAATGTTCCTAAACACATCAGATAAATCAGAGATCTATCTGCTGCTAATCTAACGAGTGTATAGGCTACCTTAAAGCGGAATATAACCCTGCATTTCAACTTTGCTCTAAAACATTATTTACAGCATATTATATGCAACCAGCATTTTTTTTTACTAGACCAGCATTGGAAGGGTTAAACACAGAGGTTTAAAGTTCCGTGGAGAGATATGCAGAAGTTCAGATAGATACATGTATCTAAATAGAATGTAACAAGTGATAAATGTTACACACTCTTTGGCTGTCCTCCAGCTCCTTCTCAGTCAGAGAGAGTGAGTCACATGCCACACTTAGATACATTTATGTAAACAAAATGTATCTATGTCAGCTTCGGATGCGTCTGCAGTTCTGTCCAGGAACTTTAAAGCTCTGGTCTAGTAAAAAATAAATGCTGGTTGCATATAATATACTGTAAATAATGTTTTAGAGCAAAGTTGAAATGCAGGGTTATATTCCGCTTTAACAGCAAATCTAGAAAATTGTATGGTGTGTACTAGGCATAACAGTCTATATGCATGTTGGATTATTGTGGCTGTGTACAATTAAGCTGACACATCTTTGCATTCCAGTGGTTCTGGAGGTGTGTCTAGATTACTGGGACAACAAGGGGTGATTTGCATATTCAGCAGTGATGCATTGTGGGAGACATCATATGCTCACTCCAACCTGAATTATCGATAATACCTTCTGTTTTAAGAAGGCAAACTTTTGTTTCCATTTTAATTGTAAATGCAAATTCCGGAAAAGGCATGCAATTCCGACAACTGTGAATGCAATTTTGTGCTACTTTTTGAAATGGTAAATAAAGACAATGCCTTTGATTCACACAGCAGTCTTATGCTAATGGACCTTAAATTCTGTTGTGGTTAGAGTTCATGAAAGTAAACGGTTATGTACGCCAGGTGAGCTTAAAGCAGACCCAAACTAAAAACTGGTGATGCCTTGCAAAATAATTAACATTACATTTTAATATGAAATCCTGATTTTTTTAAGTACTGTATAATGATTCATTTAACTAACTTTAGACTGAATCCTCCACAGACCGCCCTCTTTCCCTTTTCACAAAGCATGCTGGGACAAATACTAAACAGGCCCTGAGAATGGCAAATGCATTTTCATTTTTAAAGATGGCGTTAGACTAAATTTGATGCAGCAACCCATTTATCAAAAATAATGGTGGATAAGTAGCTGGGTAGTATTGTTGCATTACTATTTATAATGCTGTGGGTGCAATATGGGAAAATCCTTTTTTTTTTGTTTGGTTTGTCTTTAAATTAATGTGTACGTTTGTAAGTTTCAGAATAATGCTGCTTTGTCAATTAACCCCAACATCTTAACTAAACATAGGGGATAACTATGTAATATCCAATATTGATGTTTTAAAAAGAAGGCTTTTTCCAAACTGGCCTCAAATTGAGGTAAGGACATCAGGTTGTGAACCCCACCGAGAGACAGTCAGTCATGTGACTTGCTCAACTGTCAATGTGCTGTAGATAAACGTGTCACAGCTACCGTATATTAGGGTGCAGTATTAAAGAGACCCTGTAACAACATTTTGAGCCTTATTTCTTCTATCCTATAAGTTCCTATACCTGTTCTAATGTGCTCTGGCTTACTGCAGCCTTTCCTAGTTGCACAGTGGCTGTGTTATCTCTGTTATATGATCTAATCTTCTCTCCTCTGTCGGGTCTGTCGGGCTCAGGCAGTCAGGCTGGAATGTGCTGTGCTGCTTGTGATTGGATAGAAGCTATACACACCCTCTCCAGACCCCCTGCACACTCTGTATGACTTACACACTGAGCTACTCTCAGCCTATCACTTGGTATGTTTTTTGTTTGTAAACTGTTATGATCATGTCTGCAGCGTTTACTGATGGCTGCAGGGGTATTGTAACCCAAGCAGTTCTGATGTCATTACATGCATTTTCTTGCATAGTTTGGTTTGCACTTAAACTAGTTGCTGATTCCATCTGCAGTCACTCTGAAATTAATGACAGTTTAACATGCTCTTGTGTAAACAAACATTGTCTGCTGCAGTGGAGGGGCAGTCCCTTTCCTGCAGGCTGCATATCATTGTCTGCCTTTTCCTGCTATCAGCCTGTGATTAATTACCATTCACTTGTGTGGGAATCTGCAGGTCTGCTCCCATTGGATGACCTCAGTATAAAGAACTGCTTCCTGCAATGTCTCATGGGCTACCATAGTCTCAGATTGTATCTGTTACTCTGCTCGTGCCCCACCTCGTTCCTGGTCCGTGTGGACTGCGCTGACTCCTGCGAAGGGGTCAGCGAGTCCTCCTAGTTCTGCTCTTGTTCTAGAAGTGCTACTTGCTTGTCTTGTGTCATATATTGGTTCATCGCCAATATATACGCATACTTGCGCATTTTGTTATTTTCCTTGTATTTGTGTTACGTTGATATATCAGTGTCGCTGATATATACGTACACGAACTGTTTATTTCCTGTGTTCAGTTAGTCAGTTTTCCAGCACGTTTTGGTAGTTTGCGCGTACCGTGAACACCCGTGCTGAGCTAGTTATCCTGTTCCTGGTCCTGTTTGTGGATTGCGTTCATCTCTGCGAAGAGATAACGAATCCTTCTGAGTCCTGTTCCCTGTATTACTCCAGTCCTAGTCAGCGTTCCTGCTTATGTCATATATCGGTTCATTGCCGATATATACATATGTTAGTCAGACCTTACAAAGAGTTTCATTGATAGCTGTAATGGTAATACGCTAGGAAAACATACTTATTGTATATTTATCTGTGTTACGTTCATCTATCTCGATCCTGCTATTTTCTGACTCTTCCTGTCCTGTCTTTGTGAGGCACGCCATCGCCGCAACGCATTGGCTGCCTCATTCCAGTCTGTCTGGTTTTGGACGCTTGCTGTCGCTAAGTAGCCGCTAGCTAGCAAGCGTTCATTCTGTCTACTTGTTCTGATCTCCTCAGTCCTGGTTTATGCGCTCAGCGCTACTTTGCGCTGAGACGTTATTACGAAAGTGTTGTTTGTGGCTGTTCGGATCTGCACCGGCTCTGTGCACCACAATCTCCTATTGGAGTCAGTCCTCTCCTCCACTAAACTGGGGATATCCTGATCCCTTGTGCTGGTGTGTGTACCTCCTTCACGTCAGCTTATGTGTTGTATGCTGACTGTGGAGATTACACCTCCAAGCTTAACATTATGGTAGCCCCATTACCAATCCCCATTGTGGGGGGGGGGGTTCCCAGCAAAAATGACACTGTTTGTTATGGTTCCTGTTCCTTTAAGAAATTTGAGAAGCTCAATTCTGAAACAGAAAATGAGTTTTTTTCTGAATGTACCAGGTTCCTGGCCAATCCCAAGCTCCAGGCTACTCCTGTTTCAACGTGGGCCCCCCAGCTAGTTTATGTTTTATTTAAGGGAAATTTGTTCCAGTGGGCCTACGATGTCTTGGATCATACCAATTTAAAAGAAAGACCACTGGAATTTCTAGCGTTTGTGATCCATAACTGGCTGCGCAAAACCGATTTGCCTAGCCCTTTTGATAAGCTCCTGGCAGCTTGTCAATCAGCTGCTCCTTCTACTGCCTACAAAAATAATCAGCAAGCAGATAATTGTTCTGATAACTTTTCTTCTGCTAAGGCAGCAGGGTCTAAAGCCAAACGTAAACGCTCCAAAAGAAAAGCGTTACCCTTGGCGACTGCGCATCAGATCTGTAATGAGACTCCGCCAGTAGCAGATAATGAAATTCAGTCACCATTCAGGGGAGTCAAATGGACCTATGAAACTACTAATGAACTTTCATTGCTAGCCAGGGAAAATAAAAGTTCGTGTTTAAATGAATTATCTGAATATGATTATGAAGATATATTACAGAGTATTGAACAGATCAATTTATTCGTGCAGCAAGGGAAATTTGCATACACTACAGTTCAACACTTGCTACAGGTATTGGAGATCCTTAGGAATAAGAAATCGGCCAATCACCTGCTAAATAACCCAATGTATGTTTCTGCCACTAACACATTTGCAAACTATGATCAGCCGGAATGCTCAGCTGTTAAATATGCATGGGATCCTCCATTTGAGAAAGGAGAGATGGAAGCCCTGGTCTATGAATGGAAGAAAGATGCAAGTTCATTTTGTCAGTTTTACAGTGCAAAGAGTGAATTAGTATTGAATGCATGCATTAAGTCTGCCTATAACCTAATAAAAACCGGTGTGTGTGGGTATGACTTTGTGGCTCCATTGATCGATGTGTGGAGAATGATTCTGGACGATTTTTATGCGATTCAATCAGTTGATACCAGGGAAGACACACTGTCAAGTGGAGATTGTTCCACTTCCTCAGTTCCTGAGGACTCGCCTGCTTCAGCACCTTTGGCTGATTCAGCGAGTGATTCAGAGCTCCTTTTGTGTGAAATTGAAGTTCCTGTAATTCCACCCTGTACCATGGATAACTCAGTGTTACTTCCCAGTAAGACAGAAATTACTAATACTTCCTTAATCTTGCCATGCACAAATTTCTCAGCAGAGGACCCAGAGGTCCTGCTGACTTCTGAGTCCAGCTTAGCCAGTACTCATGAGTCTTTGTTCAGTGAAACAGACACCAGAAAAATCTTGCCTGTCTCTGCAAACACTTCTGCAGAAATTACCTGTGTTAATAAAGTTCAACTCCTGTCTGATCCAGCAGATGCCAATAGATGCACTACATCAGTTTCTGAGTCCCAGCAATCCTGTCCAGAAATCTCAGAACCCCAGCATCTGAATTTTCCAATTTCACAATTGAATGGTGATTTAGATGCGCAAACATTGTGTTTTGATCTTCCTGTTTCTACACCTCACTCTAGTCTCATGAATAACTCACAGCGTCTGCTATGTGAGTCCGAAATCGCAGAATTATTACCGTGTTCAGAAAATGTTCCAGTGAACTTGCCCTGTACCATGAATTGTGCAGTAGATCTCTCCAATGAAACTCAGGTCACAGAATCATTATGCTGTCCAGCAGGTGCTTCCATGGTTTTGCCCTGCAGTGTGGACTGTTCGGTGATCCTGTCCAGTGAAGCTGTGGTCACAGAGTCTTATGCTTCACCCAGTACTTTGGATACTTCAAACCCTCTAGCAGAACAGTCTGAGGCACTGCTTACCTCAGTTGGTGTTACAGTAATATTCACTTGTCTAGCAGCTGTTTTGGAATTACAGTCTGCTCTAATAAAACTTGATGAATTTCTGCCCAGCGAAGCAGAAGCCATTGAAATATTGTCCTCGTCAGCAAGTGTGTCAGATACCTTGCCCTGTACACAGTCTGATTTAACCAATGTTGTTGAGTCCCTCTCCAGTGTTGTAACAGCCGAGGAACTCCAGCCCTGTCCTCTGAATGTTTCAAAAGTCTTGCCCTGTAACATGGATAATTCTGACTCGCTGGAAAAAATAATAGAAATCTCAGAATTTCAGTCCGGGTTAATGAGTGTTTCTGAAACCCAGCCCTGTATCCTGGAAAATTCTGGTTCTCTGGCCGGTGTGGCAGAAGTTCCTGAATCCCCTTCCTGTCCAGTGAGTTACTCAGTTTTGCCTAGTTCAGTGGGGATTGCTGCACTATTGACTTGTTTTGCAGCCCTTCATGAGCTCCAATCCAGTGTATTTGATGAGTCTCTGTCTAGTCCAGAAGAAGTTATGGGAACCCTGTCTAGTTCGGTGCATACATCAGAAGATTTGTCCTGTCTTGTAAATGCCCCTGAACATGATTTGTTAATAACTTTGCTGGAATCAGAGACATCTAAGTCTGATCCTGCATTTTTTAGTGAGAATCCAGTAACTGTGAAGTCTAGTCATGATGATTTTTTTTTGCCCAGTCCTGGTTTCGGTCCTACCTTGACTGACTTTGAGGTTTGCAGTTCCTTGACATGCCCAGAAGTCTCTCTTGTGCCGGTGTGCCCAGATGTGCTTCGTATGCCAGAGTGCCCAAGTGTGTCTGTGTTGGCGTGCTCACACGCTTCCCTAGTGGAGACATGTTCTGATGTTGCCGGTTGGCCTGCATGCCCGGAGATGGTTCTAGTCCCTAAAAACCCTGATCTTGATGTTTGTCCTTGTGACCCTGACTCTAGAGTTGCCCTGGGTTCCATAGGGGTTCTTGATGGTTCTCCATGTGAGCCTAAGGGGCGTTCTGACCTGTGGGGATCTCTTTGGAGCTTCCAAGTGTTCTGGGAGATCTCTGAGGAAACTTGTCCTGGTACCTTGGACTGGTTCAACGGTGGGTTTTGTGTTGGTGGGGACAGTTCCGGTGGGCATTGCAAAGGCTTTGGCGTTTTTGGACAGTCCCGGGAAGGCGATGGGTATCGCTCAGAGAGTTTCTGGGGGCTTTTCTCTGGAAGTCGTGGTTCTGATGGGTATCACACTGAGGCTTGTGGTGCTGACGGGCATGGTTCTGTAGGTTCTGGTTCTGATGGGTCCAGTCTTGTGGGGACTGATTCTGGAATTTGGTCTTGCCGGGCTGTCCCGGTCATCATGAATTATCAGTCAGATTGTTTTGTTGGGAATTTCAGTTTCGAAAAGCGTCTGGTATCCGCCTTTAAGGGGGGGGGGGGGGGGGGGTAATGTTATGATCATGTCTGCAGCGTTTACTGATGGCTGCAGTGGTATTGTAACCCAAGCAGTTCTGATGTCATTACATGCATTTTCTTGCATAGTTTGGTTTGCACTTAAACTAGTTGCTGATTCCATCTGCAGTCACTCTGAAATTAATGACAGTTTAACATGCTCTTGTGTAAACAAACATTGTCTGCTGCAGTGGAGGGGCAGTCCCTTTCCTGCAGGCTGCATATCATTGTCTGCCTTTTCCTGCTATCAGCCTGTGATTAATTACCATTCACTTGTGTGGGAATCTGCAGGTCTGCTCCCATTGGATGACCTCAGTATAAAGAACTGCTTCCTGCAATGTCTCATGGGCTACCATAGTCTCAGATTGTATCTGTTACTCTGCTCGTGCCCCACCTCGTTCCTGGTCCGTGTGGACTGCGCTGACTCCTGCGAAGGGGTCAGCGAGTCCTCCTAGTTCTGCTCTTGTTCTAGAAGTGCTACTTGCTTGTCTTGTGTCATATATTGGTTCATCGCCAATATATACGCATACTTGCGCATTTTGTTATTTTCCTTGTATTTGTGTTACGTTGATATATCAGTGTCGCTGATATATACGTACACGAACTGTTTATTTCCTGTGTTCAGTTAGTCAGTTTTCCAGCACGTTTTGGTAGTTTGCGCGTACCGTGAACACCCGTGCTGAGCTAGTTATCCTGTTCCTGGTCCTGTTTGTGGATTGCGTTCATCTCTGCGAAGAGATAACGAATCCTTCTGAGTCCTGTTCCCTGTATTACTCCAGTCCTAGTCAGCGTTCCTGCTTATGTCATATATCGGTTCATTGCCGATATATACATATGTTAGTCAGACCTTACAAAGAGTTTCATTGATAGCTGTAATTGTAATACGCTAGGAAAACATACTTATTGTATATTTATCTGTGTTACGTTCATCTATCTCGATCCTGCTATTTTCTGACTCTTCCTGTCCTGTCTTTGTGAGGCACGCCATCGCCGCAACGCATTGGCTGCCTCATTCCAGTCTGTCTGGTTTTGGACGCTTGCTGTCGCTAAGTAGCCGCTAGCTAGCAAGCGTTCATTCTGTCTACTTGTTCTGATCTCCTCAGTCCTGGTTTATGCGCTCAGCGCTACTTTGCGCTGAGACGTTATTACGAAAGTGTTGTTTGTGGCTGTTCGGATCTGCACCGGCTCTGTGCACCACAATCTCCTATTGGAGTCAGTCCTCTCCTCCACTAAACTGGGGATATCCTGATCCCTTGTGCTGGTGTGTGTACCTCCTTCACGTCAGCTTATGTGTTGTATGCTGACTGTGGAGATTACACCTCCAAGCTTAACATAAACACTGCATAAAAATGGCAATTACAAGCCAGGATTGCAGCAGGGAGTGGCAGAAACAGCACAGAGGGGCCCAAGAGAACATAATGAATAGAATGGTATGCTTTTTATTGTAAGAATTTTAGAGTACAGATTCTCTTTAATAATGGTCTGTCCTCAAATGTTGATGTTTAGTCATAAAAGTTATTCAAACTAATGTATAAGTAATCAAAGTAAACATGTAAAAGTTAAAATAAGTTCTGCCCCTACTTTGATGGTCTAAATGAACACTCCGTAACTGGCATGAAACACTTTGCATGAAATCTGAATTTCCAGCATCCTAAAGATAAATAAGTTACCTGGAGCCAAAAGTGCTTAAAATCATTTAGTTCAAGTGGTCTGGAAATTCTAAACCTGCCAGGTATTTTCAGAATTTGAATTATTTTTGAAATTCAGCTGTGCGGATATGGTTCCCATGGGCCAAAGTCAAGCACTAAAGGACCTCTGTCACATATTTTACCATAAAGAAAGTGATCAATGTCACGCTGCATCCCTAAAGCACCAAGCATCAAATGACCATGAACTCTTTGAAACTAAGCTTTGGTATTGAGTTATTTCTCCAGGCTTTTCCAGTATGCAGAAGCCCAGCTGCTATTCAAACTAAGGAATCTTCGAAAGAAGTACACCAAGTGCTCAGCTTGATACGTAAAACAAAATGATCGTTGACAATTTTGATTTGTGTAATTCCTAGCACTTTCTTTTCTTATGTAGATTGTTACATCATTCATTCTTAGAAATCTGCATTGTAATTTCCCAAAATGGTAAAGTGCTGTGTGATAAGTTGGTATTATATAAACTTGGAGTAATAATGCTAATAATGACAAATCTAATTTTTCCAAAATAAGTTTTTATTGAAAGTTTAAATGCATAACAGTAAAAAAAATACAAAGTAACATATTGCAGGGGTAATATGTGTAACTGTAGTTGCTAATTAGAACATATAATTAGGCTTTCGGTATCATTAAGGGAAAAATAGAGCGGCAGTCCAATTTGTTAGGTACGGCTCCGTGTCGAGAGGTAGCAGCCTGGATATGGACCAGAGAGGTTGAATTACTATTGAGTGCTGGTGTGTGTTTAGATACAGAGATAGAGCCTGGTAGGGTGGAATATCGAATGGATATGAATTTCAGAGTAAACAACCTTTGTATATCGATGAGAGCTTAAGAATAAGTACACATTTGAACATATTTGCATTTGAGAGGAGACAGACAATAGGAGTGGACAGAGTAGGACAGGTAGAGATAAGGGGGAAGAGGGAGGGGAAGGATATTGGGAAAGGGAAGGGGAAGGAGGGGGTTGCAGGAGATGTGTCTAGCTCTTGGCTATGGTTACTAAGTGTTGGAAGTTAGGTCTATTATTGTGGTACTGTGGGTGTTGGAGGGGCAAAGTCTCTATGGAGAATAGTCTTAGCTTTATCTGAATCTCTAAAATCTAGCCAGATGGCCCACTTAGTGACAAAAGAGTCGGCATTGTTCGGGGCCAGGGTAAAGAGGTCCTCCAAACGCATAATTCCATTGATCTCCTTGAATAAGTCAGTCATTGTAGGGATTGAGCTTGATTTCCAGCATCGGGCAATTAGTAGCCTCGCTGTAGTGAGTAAAACTGGAGTTAATGATTTCTTAATACTGGAGGTATTACTTGGAAGTAGAGTTAAAAGAGCTGTTGAGGCTTTCATTGGGAGAGGCTCACAGTATATTTGTTTGTGGACCTCGAATACCCCCACCCAGAACTGTTGTATTCTAGGGCAATCCCACCATATATGGATGTATGTACCTTTAGATTGTGAACATCTCCAGCATTGATCCGAGCTCCCCTGGTTATATTTAGACACCTGAGATGGTACCCGATACCATCTAGCAAATATTTTAAAGTTTCTCTCTTGGAAATTTAGAGAGACGGAGGATTTGTGCGTCAGCTCAAAAAATTTTTCCCAGTCTTCTGCAGGAAGAGCTTGTCCCAAGTCCCTGTCCCAGGTGTCTGTTAGTTTGAGTAAATCTTTTTCGCTGTCGGTGCATACCAGTAAGGAGTATATTAGGGATATTTTGTGGTTTAGAGATGCGGTTGTGGCACATAGTCGTTCGAATGGAGTTAAAGATCTATGCAGATTAGATTTAGACATCAAGGAGTTATAAAACCAGGTGAGCTGGGACCACGCTAGCCAGCTCACTTTAGGAGGATTTTGGGGGTTGCCTATTTTCTCTTTGGGCATAAGTTTACTAGAGCTAACAATATGTCTCACTTGGGGCCAGAATTCTCTGTTCCATCCTAGGAAGGAGGGTTGCTGTATCCCTGTAGCTAGAGAGGGGTTGTCAAGGAGAGGAGTGAGCGGGCCATACATTGTGGAAAGTTTAAGCCGATCTCTAATGTCGCGCCACTTTCTTATGACTATTTGTGTCCAGAACGCGATGTCATCAGGATCTGGTTTCAAATCTGGTGGTATCCATAGTAATGCTCTTGGGTCTAATTTAGAAGTGACCGATTCTAGGGTGACCCATTGTTTATTGTGTCTATCTTGAAACCAGTTAAGAACATGGGTTAAGAGCGAGGCATAGTAATATGTTTTGATGTCTGGTAAACCCATCCCCCCTTCGGATTTAGGTCTAGTTAAAAGTTTGAATTTTGTCCGGTGTGTTTTACGTAGCCAGATAAAGTTTAGTATTGATGATTGTAATTTTCTGAGAAAAGGACCCGGAAGCCCAATGGGGATAGCTTGTAACGTATAAAGGATTTTAGGAAGGGTATCCATCTTAATCACGTTTATACGACTGGACCAAGTGAGTCTTAAGGTAGCCCAGTTATCTAGTTCTCTTTGTATTTTGTCAGAGAGCGGTGGGTAGTTGAGCTGGTACAATTTTCCTAGGTCACTAGGGATTAACACACCCAGATATTTAATATGGCTGGGTTGCCATCTAAAGTTGAATGAATTCTTGAGTGAATTAATTACGGTTGGGGAAAGATTAATATTAAGGGCCTCAGTTTTGGTAATGTTAATTTTGAAATTGCTAACATCTCCAAATTTATTCAAATCAGAAAGGATATGCGGGAATGCTATGTGGGGATTAGATATGTATAATAACAGGTCGTCCGCAAATAGTGAAAGTTTAAAATGGTGATCACTTATTTTTATCCCTTGGATTGAAGGATTCTGCCTAAGTGCAATCGCCAAGTGTTCCATGCAGATCACATACAATAATGGGGACAGTGGGCATCCCTGTCTGGTGCCATTGGCAATTTTGAAGGCGTCCGACAGGGTCCCGTTAACTCGGATTCTGGCTGTGGGATTGTGGTAGAGTGACATAATTTTGTTCATGGAAGTATCACCCAGGCCTAGTTGTCTAAGGGACAGCTCCAAGAACAGCCAGTGGACCCTGTCGAACGCCTTCTCGGCATCCACAGATACAATGCATAGAGGTAGGTTGGACTTTTTAGCATAGTGTATCAAAGAGACTGTCTTCAGGGTATTGTCTCTGGCCTCTCTTCCAGAGACAAAACCTGCTTGGTCGGTGTGTATGATTGTAGGGAGTAGGGGTTTGAGTCTTTCAGCTAGTAATTTGGCAAAAAGTTTTAGGTCGATATTGATCAGGGAGATGGGCCTGTAGTTTAGACAATGATTTGGGTCTTTTCCTGGCTTGGGAATGACAGTGATGTGTGCCATAGTAGTTTGGGGGGTGAAGAAATGGGAGTCATCGATAGAGTTGAACGCCTGTAATAATATTGGGGATAGTTCATTGGAAAATTGTTTGAAAAAGGTTCCTGAAAGGCCGTCAGGGCCTGGACTTTTCCCCTTCTTAATGGACCCAATGCACGTCAATAATTCAATTTCGGTGAAGCTTTGGTCCAACTCCTTGATAATGTCAGGAGATAGTGTGGGTAAGGGGGTGGCAGCAATATATGCAGTTATTTTTTCCTTTAGTTTAGCTGGGTCTATGTCATGGAATTTGCCCTTAATGTTGTAAAGGGAGGTATAATATGTGTTGAATTCTTTGGCAATATCGGATGTTTTGAATTTAGTTTGGTTCTGCTTGTTCTTAATTGAGAAGATATTTGCAGGGGAAGAGACTGGGTGTAGGGACCTAGCCAGTAGAGTGCCGCATTTGCCTCCTTGGTGAAAGAGCATGCTCTGGGTTTTTTCTCTAGCCATAAGGGTACTTTGGTCTATTAAGGATAGGAGGGTTTGTCTGGTGTTGGACAGTTTAAGGTCTACCTCAGGGGAGTATTTATCTTTTAGATCCCCTTCCAGTTCCCCAATTTCGCGGAGCAGTTTAGAGATTTGTTCGCTACGCTCCTTTTTAAGCCTTGAGCCATGGGAGATAAAGACCCCTCTAAGCACACATTTTAGGGCTTCCCATTTGATGGGGGCCGAAGTTTCGTCCTGGGCATGATTGAGGGAGAAGTTTTCAATGGTTTTTTTAATATCAGCTACACAGGTGGGGTCTCGAAGTAGGTTATCGTTCAATCTCCATTGATTCTGGGCTTTCTGAGGTCTATTTAACATGAAGGAACAATATATTGGAGCGTGGTCTGACCACAATCTGTTTCCTATGGACGCCTGGATGTCCCTATCGAGGAGTCTTTGAGAAGTGAATAAGTAGTCTATTCGACTATGAGACTGGTGGACAGAGGAGAAGAATGTATAGTCTTTGACAGTTGGATAAAGGGTCCTCCAGGCATCCACCAGGCACAGAGACTGCAGCCTAGATTTAATTTTCGCGAGGATGTGTTTGGGGATCGGTTGTCGTTGAGAAGAGGAATCTAGCTGTGGGTTGAGACAAAGGTTAAGGTCGCCCCCTAGGATTATGGTACCTTCTGCAAATTGTGCGAGTTTGGATAGATATGTAAGTAAAGTATTACCTGGGTTTCGGTTAGGGAGGTATATATTTGCCAAGGTGTATTTACTATCTTGGATCTGGATTATAAGGAAGATATACCTACCTTGTGTGTCTATTTGTGATTTAAGTATATTTAAGCTAAGATTTTTATGTAATCCTATGGAGACTCCTTTAGATTTACCCACAGGGTTTGTACTATGGTACCATTTATTGTAGTATCTGGATTTAAATGAGGGGACTTCCCCCTCTTTAAAATGGGTTTCTTGTAAAAAGATGATTGAGGCTTTTTGCTTATGAAGGTGATATAGGATTTGGGACCTTCTGTTGGGGATATTAAAGCCCTTGACATTATAGGATGCTATAGAACATTTATCCATTGTTTAAATTATACTGAATAATTAAGCATTTCTTTTCAATCATACCGCAAGACCTGGTTATCGTGTCTTCTTTGGGGGAGCCGACACATCTCCTGCTGGGGAAAAACACATAGGTGGGGAGAGATAGAGGTGCAGAAAAGAAATCAAGTAGCAGAGAAATCAAGATTAGTAACATAAATCTCAGGCCAAGAAAGGGCCTGAGCAACAAAATTTTAAGTCTTGTTGCACACCCCGTATGAGGTTTTGGAGTAGGCGTCATCAGGGTGCAGTATTTGGTGGGAGATGGAAGCCAACCGCTTGGTCCAGTGACTCCCATCAGCCCAGAACTCAGTTAAACATTTTATAACACAATACATGAAGAACAGCACAATATATGAAAAACAGTAAACATATATTGAGAAACTTTCACCCACAGTTGTGGGGGCAATTAGGGGCTTATTTATCAAACATGATCCGAACAGAAATCCTGTGAGGCCATCTAGGGTTTTGCTATTGCGCCAATGTTTTGGTGTGTTTAGCACGTATTGGCGGGAGGGGGTGGGGAAAGAGGGGGGGGGGAGGGATGGTAGAGAAGAGATGGGGGGTGAGGGGATAGGGAAGGAGGCTTGGCCCAGAGAGGCTTAGGTTAGGTTGGACATGTTGCATTTCAGTAGTGGTAGGGGCCTCATATAACCTACATCGTCTCATGTTGGGACTATTCTAATCGTTTTTATAGCGCTGTGGGATAGAGCTCAGATACATAGAATTCTCCCCTCCCGCCTCTATCTACCCATACATATATTCAGTGCATTTTATCTAGATTTCGATTGTGTATGGGTAGGCGTGAATATTGACTACATCTGATATGGAATATATCTTAATCCTAAAATATTTCTATCCTATAGTATGGCCAATTTATATTATCGCTAGCATAAAGGTGGGTCATATCAGAGTGTGGTCGCACCAGGAATGGGCCACAATTTTATTGGAGGGTATTAAGTGGAGAAGAGTTATCTATTGTTATTGAAGCGATTTGGCCCACCACGATTGGGAACTCTTTTCCATTTCTCCCTTTGTGGCAAGGCTAGAGTGTCAGATTGAATAGGCCATTCCTCTAGGGTAATCTCTGGAAGGTCAAAGGTTTCCCGGACTTTTAGTAGGTCATTAGGTGAGTTGAAAGTCACTGATTTGCCATCTTTGCTGATGAAGATTGCAAAGGGGTATCCCCATCGGTACTTTATTTCGCGTTCCCTCAGGGTTTCTAGCAGAGGTTTGGAGGCTCTGCGTAGCTGGAGGGTGAGAGTTGAGAGATCAGGTAATAAGTGAATATTAGCTCCGTCAAAGTCAATATTTCCTTTGTTACGTGCTGCTGTCATTATGGCATCTTTTTCTTTGAAGAAATGAACTCTGCAGATGATGTCACGAGGTCTGGACGGGTCGGATCTTGGAGGGCCAGCCGCTCTGTGTGCACGGTCAATTTCAATCTTATTATCGGCCGGGGCATCTAGGAAGATATTGAATATTGCTTCCGTAGTAGCCATGATGTCTGGGGCTTTAGTTGTTTCAGGCACCCCTCTTATGCGTATATTATTCCTTCTATGCCGGTTTTCTAAGTCATCAATTTTCATGTATAGAGCAGTAATATGCTTAGAGTGAGCATTAACAGTGCTGTTATGTGCTTTTAGGGAGTCAGCAAGTTCTTCCTGGCCCTTTTCTACCTCTTCCATCCTGTGTGTTACGTGTGCAAAGTCCTGTCTGAACTCAGCCATATCTAGCTTGTATGTCTCCATGATTCTCGTGAAGCAGCTCTCTAGATCTTGTTTAGTAGGTAAAGATCTAATGTAATCGTGCAGTTCTACTTCTATAAACGATTCTGCACTTTCTGAGAGTGAAGGAGAAGTCAGGCCTGCAGGTCGTCTGGGGGAAGGCAGGGCAGCCAGGTTAGGGTCCTCGCTTGCAGCGCCGTCATGGCGGGGAGTGAGAGCCTGGTGGGCAGGGGATATAGGCCTACCTTGCGTTCTGTTCCCGGCACCGGAATTCCGTGGGGAGGATTGGCCCGCATATGCTGCCTGGACTGGACTGGTCCTTGGTGAGGATCTCCCGTTTACCGCCTTTCGGGATATGGAGGAGGTGCTGCTGCTCGGTGAGCTAGATGCGCCGCCATGCTGTCCGCTCTGTGGCGTTCCGGGTGCCTCCCCCGACAATTGTGTTCGCTGCTTTTTGTCTGGAGGACTATGCGTCTGGTCAGGTGAGCGGGTTTCACTGATTTCATTCGTAGCGGGCGAACTCACAGCGGAGCCTTCTGCTCTCGGAGACTGAGAGCCTCGGCCCGCTTTGCCACGAGGTGTCTCCGCCATGTTGCTGGTCTCCTGGTCCTGCAGCCTTCGTTCAAGCAGCCTCAGGAAACGCTTGATCTGGGATTGAGACGGTGTGTTGTGGTGGGCTTTAGTTCCCTTCTTTCTGCCTCCACCCATGAGCTATTTTGGATGGTGAAAGGGTGCCGTTTGCTATATTTTGAGTTCGGGCTGTGGGAGCTCAGCGGTGGTGCGTCCTCACACGGCCATTAGCAAGCCACGCCCCCGACAAATCTAATTTTAACCTCCTTAGCGGCAACCCCGAGTCAAGTTCGGGGTTGGAAATCCACAGTTCAGAACGGTAACCCTAAGCCTGACTCATAGTAGCCACCGCAAGGTTACTGCAGAGCATAGCGCACAGCGGATGTTTCAAATCACCTCCCGAGGCATCCAGACACTGGTATCCATTCTCCTTCCTGTCCTCGGAGGCTCTGGATCCTTCTGGTGAGATTTTCGTCTGTCATCTTGACAACAGCCGGCAATCTCACTATAGGGTTACAGCGCCATCCGAAGGATGGAGGGAAAACTGCAGCACTGGATCCCTGGAAAGTGAGTAAGTGCAGGGGCTGCTACAGGCTCTCTGGGGGAATTATTTTTTTCTTGCTTTTAGGGTCTAAAAGCAAATGAAAAAGTTGTACCTCTTTTAGACCCTAAAATCAGGAAGGAATCATACCACCAGGGAGGTTAATTTGTATTATTACAAACCTACTTATAACTGTACAAACATGCAAGATCAGCCTCTGCTAGGCCAATTGGGCTCATGGCAACTACAGATACCAGACTGTATCCTGATCTTATCAAGAACAACTGGATTAAAGGTGGCTATACATTACTTGATGGCCACCAGATCGACCACCAGATAGATCCCTCTCCGATCAGATTTGATGCACACAGATTTCCAATAGGTTTCAGCATGAAATCTATTGGAAATCTACCATACCACCACCTCTGCCTGCACCTGCATGGCCCCCATGTCTCCTCCCTCCATGTAATGTGTCTCCTCCCCTCCTAGGAGTGATCCGTACGGATGGGGCTGAAGGAAGCCCCAGGTACATATGAAACTTTGAATATAGTTAGTCTCTGGTACACTTTAAGGCTGGTTTTACACCTGTGGTTAGGGGTGCGTTGCAGGGAAATCAGCCTTCACATGAACCTATGACAATGTGCGGGAACCGGGTCATATGCCTAGCACCGCCCTGCGCTCAGTGATGTACTCCCTACTGAACAGGAGGCAAGTCCATGAATCGGCTAACACAACAGACTTCTCAAGAGCAAAACAAATGTATTTATTCTTCAGTGCATGTGTCAAAGCACCACATGTTGACAATTATTTCTGGGCCACGCAGGGTCCCCTTCCTCAGAACAGTGCAGAATATGTGCTGTCATATGTCTGCACTGTTCTGACGAAGGGGACCCTGCATGGCCCCAAAACAATTGTCAACATATGGTGCTTTGAAACCTGCATTAAAGAATAAATATGTTTGTTTTGCTCTTGAGAAGCCTGGTGTGCTAGACACTTCTTGGACTTGCCTATTTTACTTGCACCAAAGTGTTGCTTTGCACCTAAGGTTATGCAACCAACTGATACGGTAAGGTGTGCCACTCCAAACTTATTTTCTCTATTGCCCTACTGAACAGGAAGTTTATCACTGGGATTCCCGTCAGTCTGTGCATGCGTGCCGTGTCGCACTGTGCTCCCGTCACCCATTGACTTGGTGCTGTCTGAGATCAGATCAGAAAGAAAATTACAGACAAACATTTTAAGGCAAAACATACAAGATTATGTAGCTTGATGTTCCTCTGACAACAGCTGCAACTAAGCAGGTTGACAGAACTGTATCAAACCTCCCTAGATATGGCTCCAAGAGGAAAATAGACCCTAGAATGGGCAGAAGGTAGACTGAAAGCTAAGGATAGCTTCCAAACAGATATAGTACAAGCTGATTGCTAGTCAGCAAAATACATGACCAGTGATCATGATCTTATCTAAGGGCTCTTTTCCACTTGTAGGCTGCATTTCCATACACTTTATATTCCTCACTACGGTGTGCATTTTTGAGCACGTTTCCTCCTTTTCTAACAATGTTGCGTGTTGTAATGCAATGTAAAAAAAGAATGCACTAGTGTGAAACCCCGTGCAATGCATTTTTGTTTTATGTGTTTGAAAAAAAAAACCACATGCAAACAAATATAGATAGTCCCCTACAGTTGGGCTCATAAGTTTACATACCCTGACAGAATTTGTGATTTCTTAACCATTTTTCAAAGAATATGCATGATAACACAAAAACTTTTCTTTCACTCATGATTAGTGGTTGGCTGAAACCATTTATTGTCAAACAACTGTGTTTACCCTTTTAAAATCACAATCACTACACAAACTACCCAAATGGCCCTGGTCAAAAGTTTACATACCCCAGTTTTTAATGTTGTGTATTGCCCCCTTTAACATCAATGATAGCTTGAGGTCTTTTGTGGTAGTTGCGGATGAGGTTTTTTATCTTCTCAGACGGTGAAGCTGCCCATTCTTCCTGGAAAAAAGCCTCCGGTTCCTGTAAATTCTTGGGCAGTCTTGCATGATCTGCACGTTTTGAGGTCTCCCCAGAGTGGCTCAGTGATTTTGAGATCAGGATATGGCCACACCAGAACCTTTACATTTTACCATGTTTAACACAGGACTCAACTTATGAATAAATTCAACTTATCTCCCAGAATGGAAACTGTTTCTAAGTAGGGGACCGCCTGTAATGTGAAATAGCCCTAAGCAATCTAAGAACATAGCATAGTTTAATGGAAATAAATATGGCAACCTCCATGTCCCTCTTACTTCAGGTGTCCTTTAGGCTGGTTTCACAGTAGGACGTTAAAGTCCCACGTTACAGCAGCCAGTAATGCAGCCTAACTCACAGCACTGTAAAATCAATGTTGCTGTTCACAGTGCACACTACGCAAAGTTACATATTAACGCAGCACGTTTGAACAAAGTGCTGCATGCTGTACGTTATACTGGGCTAAGCCACGTTAGACTGTTTGCACATGCTCAGTAAAGTTGGAGGAGGAGGTCTCCCCTCTTCCTCCGCGGCCAGCCACATGGCTAATTAATATTCACTGCACTGTGGTGACTCATGCTGGGACTGTAGTGTTGTCCGGATCATGAAGGAATCGTTCATTTGATCCGGATCTTTTTTGTGAGTCGGATCATCACAATGAAAGATTTGGTTCACAGTGGATGTCTGTCTGGAAGAAACAGGAACATACAGAATGTACAGTGCAGGGAAAGTCCTGCCCTGCTAGTCATTTCACCCAGTCTGCTTCCCTAGTAAAATGATTCAAATGATTTGGTTCAAAGATCCGGATCTTTTCAATGATCCGATTCTAATGATCCGAATCCTAAGATCCGGACTTCCTATCACTAACCTGGAGCGGCTGCTTTGAGAGCTGCATAACGCAGCTCAATCTGACGTCCAACTTCAACACCACCACGCGTTGCGTTAGTGGCACGTTATGCGACCATAACATCCCCTTGGTGGGAAAGTAGCCTTAGGAGAACACAGATTAATATAAACTATGCATAAAAAATGTTTAAAGGTGTAAAAAAAAAATTGCAGTCTTTGCAAAATAAAAAAAGTGCCTCTTTGCCCCATCGTGTTGTGCTCACGTGCCCCCTGGAAGTAAGTTCTCCTGGTTGGTTATCTTTTGCATCTTTTTCACTAAGGCCAGAAACCCACTAGAAGCGATTTTCTGAGCGCTTTGCGATTTGAAAGCTCTTGCTAATGTAATGCTAGGGGTGTGATCCCACTTGAGCGATGTGATTTTATAAAAATCCCCCATAGCATTGCATTAGCAAGAGCTTTTTCAAATCACTAGCAATTAGAAATCGCTCCTAGTTTCTGGCCTAAAAGGTATTTTAAATCAGTGTGTTCAGCAAACATTTACCTATGAGCTGCTTTTGATTAACAAGAAAATACACCTATACAGATAAACAGAATGAATATAACTGAGTAGCGTAATACTATCATTTATAGTAGATTATATTAGCAAAGCAAATCAAACCTCACTGACAATCTCGGAAAACGTACTTTTTTGGCAGGGCTGCTCTCGTCTGTCTGCGGTGGGATTTTACTCGTCTGTGAATGTAATTCAATCTCTGCTGCTCGGTCACTCTGTGAAAACAAATCATTTCTGGCTTCAAAACACAAAATCACAAGCCTGGGCGGTTCAAATAAATGTTATAAAAGATTTATCATCCACTTAACTGTGAACTGTCATGGAAATGATCCCACAGTGTCTAAAACACAGGGGAAGTGTACAAAAAAAGACCAAAACGTCACACCGCTTTTATATCCAAGAGAAAGGAAAAAAACTTTCTTGTATGTATTGTCCTAGATATTAGCATATTAGCAGTAGAAAAGCCCTGTGCTTTAAAATGACACTGAAGCGAAAAAAAAAACATATGATATAATGAATTGTATGCGTAGTACAGATAATGAATAGAACATTAGTAGTAAAGAAAAGAGTCTGATATTTTTATTTTCAGTTACAGTATATAACTTTTTTTTTATAACACTGCATCATCCTCTAATATTTGCAGTTTACAAACTACACTCTGCAGTTTACACTATGAAACAGAGCAGAGCTAATGTCCATTTGAACTTCTCAGCAGTAAAATCTTATCTTACGTCGTCTTTCAATCTTTGATGTATAAATGCTTCAGTAAAAAGCACATTAGATGACCAAGTTGGGTCGGAGAGCTCAGAGAGGCTCCTTTGCATAGATGACAACTGAGGTTTCTTAACTTTTCCTGTACAGGAAACAATATGACACTCATATCTTTGCTACTAATGATCTATTTTTTTAGCTGCACTGCACATACAATTAATTATATCACACGTTTATTTTCACTTCAGATTCCCTTTAAACTTTACTTAGCAAAATGTAAAACCAAAAGCTTCTTTACAATGAAATTCCACTCTCGATAAAAATGTGCTATAAACATGCATAAGTACTGCACAAATGTTTTATCAACTTAATGCTATTAAAATCAATTTCAATTTGCAGCCAGCTATCAATTTCTAAATCTGTAAGCGCCAACTACACCAGTTTTCCTGCTTGGAATCTGTACTCCGTGTTTTGGTATAGACAGCCTAGCATGTTATCTCTTGTGTCACTAATTAGCTGCACAAAGAAAGAGGTCTAAAGCCCCATCTACACGATACGATTCTTTGTACAATTCGATTACGATTCTTTTTACGATCCAATTAAATCCGACATGTCCGATCGGGATTCGATTCAATTCGATTTGCCATTGTTTTGCAATGGCAAATCAAATTGAATCGAATCCTGATCGGACATGTCAGATTTAATTGGATCGTAAATAGAATCGTAATCGAATCGCACAAATAATCGTATCGTGTAGATTGGGCTTTAAGCCATCAATGCAAATCTTGCATGTGGGGTAAAAACAAATCACAGCAGTGCAGCTAATTCCATCCTCACAGTCTGTGTTCTAAACATGGTGGAGGGGCTGCATGAGTTTGTTCTCAGAATCAAGGCACACAGTTTGAAATAGTGTGTGGTATTAATACTATTCATTTGCAGAACTGAACTGAAGAGACATATGCAGAATTTCACTTGAGAACACTGTTTAGTTGGCAGCAAAGTGCTTTATTGTAATGCATTTAAAGGCCTGAGTCAGTGGCGGGTTGTTAAGGTTAGGCACAGGGTAGTTAAATTTAGGCACGGGGTGGTTGGGAGTGGTTAAGGTTAGGCACCAAGGGGAGTTGTTTAAGGTCAGGCAGTTCTTTTCCTTCTCTTTCCTGCCTCATTAACTCCCCTTAGGTGTGTGGATCAAGGTATGTTAGGCATAGGGCCGGTTCTCTCAGAGATTGCAGGGACAGCATTTTTGTACTGTGTGTTTACACTTACAGCAAGCAGTTAGAGTAGGCAGAGGCATAGCGTAACTAAGGGCATGCAAGGGGGGACATCTGTCGCCAGGCGCAGCATCTGATGGGTGCTGGATCGGACTGCACCATCCCCCAATGTCTCCTAGTCCCTGCAGAACCTTTGAAATAATAAGGAATGGGCAGATCTCCTCCCCTGCTCTATCCTGCTCTCTGCTCACTACCCTTCTACTTCTTGCCTCCCTCCAGCCCTTCTCTCCTCATCATCAATAAATTAACTACTTTCAGTAGTTAATTATTTATTTTTTGCCCAGGATCCAATACTCCACATATGTCATTTGTCCCCACAGATTCATTATTGAGTTAGTTCAGCGTCCACTTATTGCGAATAGTTTTGGCAACAAAATGTACCCACCCGTAATAGGCTACATATGCCCCACAAGTGTCCCCGGGCAGCACAAAAACTGTATTTGTCCCTGGCTGCTGAAAAACCTTGCTATGCCTCTGAGAGTAGGAGGAGAAGTGAGAAGAGATTGAGCAAGGTAAAGAGGTCATTATTGGGGAAAGGCAGCTGGTTGTGCTGTGTGAGGAGTCTGACAGTGAGTAAGGAGGGGGGAGGCAAAATAGCAGCAGTGTTTAATTTTACTTGCACAGCAGAAGGGAGGGGCGCATCCTCACAAGTTTGCCTCAGGCAGCAAAAAGTCTAGAACTGGCCCTGGTTAGGCACAGGGGGGGGGGGGGGGGGGGGTTTGCTAAAGTTAGGTATGGGGTAGTTACATTTAGGCAGAGGGGTGGTTAAGGTTAAGCAGTCCTTTCCCTCCTGCCCCATTCACTCCCTTTAGGTATGCGGATCAAGCATGCACATACCTCTGTGTTTACATTAGATAGCTTTGTCTCGGGTCCGGTATCCTTTAAAGAGAATCTGTATTGTTAAAATCGCACAAAAGTAAACATACCAGTGCGTTAGGGGACATCTCCTATTACCCTCTGACACAATTTCGCCGCTCCTCACGGCATTAAAAGTGGTTAAAAACAGTTTTAAAAAGTTTGTTTATAAACAAACAAAATGGCCACCAAAACAGGAAGTAGGTTGATGTACAGTATGTCCACACATAGAAAATACATCCATACACAAGCAGGCTGTATACAGCCTTCCTTTTGAATCTCAAGAGATCATTTGTGTGTTTCTTTCCCCCTGTTCTCATGCACTGAAGTTTCAGGCTGCTCGTTTCTTCCTGCAAACAGCTTTGCCCTTGTCTGTAATTCTTCAGTATGTGAAAGCCCAGCCAGCTCAGAGGACGATTTATCCAGCTTGTAAAAGATAAGAGAGAAGAGAGAAGCTGCCCTAATCTAAATAATACACAGGCAGTGTGCATAGAGGGGCCTGGAAGGGGGAGTTCATAGCAGAACCACAACACTGAAGAACTTGGCAGCCTTCCAGACACAGGCCGACAAGTCTGACAGGGGAAAGATACATTGATTTATTACAGAGACAGTGATAGTATAAAGTGCTGCAGTAAGCCAGAACACATTAGAATAGCTTTTGGAACTTGTAGGATGATAAAAAACAGGATGCAATTTTTGTTACGGAGTCTCTTTAAAGAAGATCATCGGGAAAGGGGACAAAGGCAACAATTAGATTTCATGATAATCTGTATTTAAGGGCCAGATGACTTTCAGCTAATGTAGCTATAAATGTCCCATTGTGATCATTTTGGTTGGCTCCCCTACAAGTAGCTGCTTGGCTGCCTTCTGAGCATGAGCAGGCCACAGCAGAAATAAGAATAGCAGTCACACATGGCTTTCCTGAATGTTCAATAACTTGATGATGATCAGTCTACAGGCATCAGGGGACAACAGTAGGAGGGCATCAGGGGACAACTCACTATGGAAAGGTGTCTCAAACAAACTATCATTCTTAGCCTAATACTTTTTTGAAGCTAGGTTCTTTTACTCAGCTACTGCTGCAGAGATGTCTGGTCTGTCACTACCACTCTGTCCCTAGTTCCCTATCACCTTCCTCTCCTGTATATCATGGAAATGGCCCAGCTACTCCCCTACACAAATTATCTCTACCCTTTCTCCATGGAAAAAGAAAGAGGGAAGTGCCATACAAGCCCTGGCTTTTCTTCTTCCTGGTTCTAGCAAGGTGCAACTAATGAAGTGGCTAGTCAGTGTATTTTTAGCTTGACCTTGTTAAAGGACAACTAAAGTGAGAGGGATATAGAGGCAACCATATGTATTTTCTTTTAAGTAATACTTGTTGACTGGAAATCCTGCTGATCCTCTGACTCTAATAATTTTAGCCATAGACCCTGAACAAGCATGCAGCAGATCAGGGAAACAAAGGTCAGGATATGTTTGAACCTTTACAATGAGCACTTTGGAAATGTCATATCAACTTTCCCACACTACTAAAACTATACCCCAAATGTTATCTATGGATTTGAAACTCCTGATTCAGGGCTGTTTGGTGTGCACCCAGGGCCGGCCCGCTCATGAGGCGGGGTGAAACATTTGCCTCAGGCGGCAGATCTGGGGGGACGGCACCCGCCTGTCCATGGATGCTGGGGGCCGCCCGTCGAGCTGGAGGGATAGCTGGCAGAAAGGGGGTATTGGGCCTAGCGGTCGGGAGGGGGGTCGGACCCCCCCCTCCCTCGCCTGGGTCCCCCGATCTGTGCTCCTCCTCCAGCGTTAAGTACCAGCGTGCATGTGATGAAGAGGCAACGGGCGGGGGAATCACTCACCTCTTCCGTGATCCATTTATTTATTATTTATTTATTTATTTATTGTATTTATAAAGCGCCAACATATTACGCAGCGCTGAACATTAATTTAGGTTACAGACAATATTTAGGGGTGACATACAGCAATATGACAATACAGGAATACAAGAAAACCAGATCACACAGCACAGTATTAGTACAAGGTAATGCTTAGTCAGTCACTGGATGGAGCATGGAGATTAGGCAAGTTAGGTTCACTCAGATGCATAGCATGGGTTCACAGTAATGGAGGTGCAAGATCAGGTAGGACACAAAAGGAGGAGGACCCTGCCCAAAGGCTTACAATCTAGAGGGAGAGGTAAGGACACAAATGGTAGGGGACCAGAGTTCAGCTGTAGGTTTAGAGCACTTGTGAGGGGTAGTAGGCCAGAGTGAAAAGGTGAGTTTTGAGGGCTTTCTTGAAGATGTTGAAGGAGGGGGCTGCCCTAATGGGTGGAGGTAGGGAGTTCCACAGTGTTGGAGCAGCTCTTGAGAAGTCCTGGAGGCGTGCATGGGACTGGGTGATGCGGGGGGCGGTTAGGCTCCAGGCATCGTGTGCTCCACTGACGTCACTTCCGGCAACGCCGCCCACTGTATTGTAAGTGGACGGCCTTGCAGGAAGTGACGTCAGTGGAGCACACGATGGAACGCGGAAGAGGTGAGTGATTCCCCCGCCCGTTGCCTCTTCATCATATGCACGCTGGTACTTAACGCTGGAGGAGGAGCGCAGATCGGGGGACCCAGGCGAGGGAGGGGGGGTCCGACCCCCCTCCCCACCGCTAGGCCCAATACCCTCTTTCTGCCAGCTACCCCTCCAGCTCGGCACCCCCCACCCACGGCTAGGGGGGGGGGGGGGGCGGCGATTTTTTCTAATTTTGCCTCAGGCAGCAAAAAGTCTAGGGCCGGCCCTGTGTGCACCATATTATTGTCCTCTAATAGTAATAATCAGTAAGTCGCTGACAGTGAGTCAGTCTGATGGATTCAAATTGAGATTTGAAATAAGTTTTACATTAATAATACAGATTTTCATTTTCTGTTACCTTTTGTTGCAGTTTCCTTAAAGGGAAACTGAAGTGAGAGAGTTATGACGTTATGCCATATATATTTCCTTTTAAATATCAGTTGCGTGGCATCCTGCTGATCCTCTGCCTCTAATACCTTCAGCCATAGACCCCAGACAAGCATATGCAGATCAGCAGTTTCTGACAAAAATCTGACTAAATTAGCCACGTGCTTGTTGCCTGAATCACACATTCAGACATTACTGCAGTCAAAGAGATCAGCAAGACTGCCAGGCAACTAGAACTATTTAAAAGGAATTAAAGTGGCACTAAAGCGGTAAAAACCTATGATATAATTAATTTTATTTTCAGTTATATAGCGTTTTTATAACATTGCATCATCATTGTCTAATATTTACAGTTTACACACTACACACAGCATTTGAAATTATTTCGCAGAGCTAATGACCTTTTCATCTTTCCTCTGTAGTAAAACCTTAAACAAACAACAGTGAGAGATAGTTGAGATAAAAGCTTCAGAAGACAGAGCTCTCTGCCACTTTGCAAGTCGGAGAGGCTCAGATAAGCTCTTTTACATAGATAACAAGTGAAGTTTCTTAATTCTTCCTGTACTGAAAACAATATGAGATTCATATCTACGCTGCTAATGTTTTATTTGTACTACACATACAAATCATTATATCATAAGTTAATTTTCACTTCATATCCCCTTTAAATGTGGCAGCCTCCATATACCTCTCAATTTAGGTTCCCTTTAAACTGTTGCCAGGCATAATTTTACATTTGCCTATTATTATTATTATTATTATTTATATAGCACCGACATATTATGCAGCCCTGTACAGAGTATATTGTCTTTATCACTAACTGTCCCTCAGAGGAGCTCACAATCTAGTCCCTAGGCAAAGAAATACATCTCTTTGATCATCTGAGGTGATAAGTAAATTTCTGCTGAATTTAGATCAAAATCCTTGAAACTCAAATCTTTCCAAAAACTACGGTATTGCTAATGTTAATGTATAACATGGGCAGAATGGAAATATCTCAGGAAGGATCCATATACTTTTCTCAGGCAAATGCAAGTTGTGCTTGTACAAAAAGTGTCCTTCAAGCACCATCTAGTGGAGAGTTTTGTAAATGGAAATTGCATAGCAAAGTATTCACCTAGGCTGTTATTTTACATAGATTAACTTAAAATTCAGAAAATGCACTATGAGCCATGTTCACTTAAGACTTTGTAATACTTGCTATATCAGCTCAGGATGTGTGGATCATACTTTGAGTGTAACTGTTTTAATGAAAAAAAAATGAAAACAAATCCGTCCAGGTCACCTATTTGCATTGCAGAGATTTCAGACTATAAAAGCAGCTTATTTCCCCTTATGTAATTTGCCTGGCTCACAGGTGTAACTGCTGGAAAGTGTAATTGGCCGTAGCTACTCATGAGCTGTAAGCAGATAGTTTCATAATCAATTTCCTGAAGATGTGACTAATCTTGTCTATATGGACTATACACTCAATGGAAGATATTAAAGTGACATTGAAGCGAAAAAAAAACTTATGATAAAATATGATATAATATAATGAATTATATGTGTAGTACGATAATTAATAAAACATAAGTAGCAAAGTAGTCTCATATTTTTATTTTCAGGCATATAGCTTTTTTTTTAAAAAAAATACTGCTTCATTCTCTAATATTTGCAGTTTACACACTACACTCAGCATTCTAAATGATTTCACAGAGCAGGCTAATGACCTTTTCAACTTTCCTATGTAGTAAAACCTTAAACAAACAAGATACAGTGAGAGATCTGCGTTAAAAAAAAAAGCCTAAAGGTTGCCACTAACAATCTAATTTCTAGCGAAAAATCGTTTGAACAATCAGATAATTCGGATTGGAAGTGAAATATTGTAATACATAGTTCACTACACCATCAATGAACCAATCTTTGCTTCCTATCTATCACATCCGACAAGAAAATCCAAATTTTGGTTCAACTAAAATCCGATCAGACGACATGATCAATTGTGCCCATCAACTAATGTTATTTACAACCAATACAAGCTTCAGAAGACAGAGCTCTTTGTTACATGCAAGTCAGAGAGCTCAGAGAAGCTCTTTCTCATAAATAACAACTGAAGTTTCTTAACTCTTCCTGTACTGGAAATAATATGAGACTCATATCTGTGCTAATAATGTTTTATTTCTTAGATGTACTACACATACAAATTATTATAAGGTAGGTTTATTTTCACTTCAGATTCCCTTTAATTGTTTACCTGATCTACCACAAATAGAGTGCAGCCACCATAAGAGTGAAAGTCGCTCTTAAGGTCCATACTCACGGGGGACGGCCGTCGCCGCAACCACGTGGCACGCGCGTGTTGCGGCGACAGGTCGCCCGTGTGTATTACGCGCGCGCCCCGAACCGTCGCCCGTCGGAGCTGTCGCCAGGCGATTGACATGTTCAATCGCCGGCTACAGCTGTCGCCGCAACTTCGCCGGAACTGTCGCTACTCCCGCGTGTGTACGCGGGATAGCGACAGGAGACCTACGCAAGTGAATGGAGCATCCGGCCGGGGGATGCTCCATTCACAAACAGCTTCCGCCGCGTCTCTGCCTTTCTGGTGAGACGTGTGGAGAGCTGTCGCTTGTTCACGTGCACACATGTGTATTTAGCTTTAAGGTGGCTGAAGGGAGCGCCAAATGTTTTTGCAATATCCTTGATTGATGTTTATACTGATCTGGTGTGGTGGACCCCCTTAAAAGGTATTATTTTTACTACACTAGTAAAACTACGCACATAATTTTGAATGCCTGATGTTGATGTGACTGCAAATGAGGACATTTTGAATAATCTGCCATGTCTGGAAAATTCTAGCTAGCTTTAGACATAAATATAAAGGTGATTTTAATAGCACTAGATTGAAAAATGGCGTGTGTAATACGAATATGTGTTGAATTGTTTTTTTACAATAAAAGCTGAAATACCTTTAAAATAGAAATAACACTCAGAGTGGAAATGGGATGCAGGAATTTTTGGGCAGAATGAATGTGGACACTCATACAGCAATGTGGGCATATACAATTAGCATTTAATAGATTAATATAATTTCTAGTATTACTGTAATAGGTAATGTTGCTGTTTAAATTCGGCATAGTGAATCTGAACACCCGAATACTCCTGACTGCCACTGTTCAGCACCCGAACAAGCGGACAATCAGGAGGAGTTCACTGCTGGTTTGGAAGGAGGAAGTATCGGAGTCACATGAAGTGCAATGTGACAGGCAAGGCAGTGAACTCCCCCTGACCCTGTCCACTTGTTCAGGTGCTGAACAGTGGCCATTCAGGAGTGTGGTGGTGGTCGAATTTACTATGCCGAATTCGAACACCAACACTATTAATAGGCTATTGGATTTCAGCCTAGTCACATGAAAAGTATCTACAGTATGTCCTATTTCTGTGACTTATTTAAGACAGAAAGGGGAGTGTAGAGGTAACACTGGAACAGAGAAGATAAAGCCATGGTCACCAAGCCATATATTAGGTGGTAACTGTGAGCTAGTGCCTCCAAATGTACTTGTGTCAGTTCTGGACAGACACTGTGCTGTGTAAATCGAAAGAGGGATCCGCACACAGACTTTCCAGCAACAACGTGATTTTTATTGTTCCAATGCACACATATATGACATCAAATCGTCCAAGTGGACGATTGTTTCCGGGTCTAACCGGTCCATTTTATAAAGGCCCTTTAGAGTGTAAGCCTTTGGGCAGGGTCCTCCTCATGTCTCCTACCTGCTCACGCACCTTCATTGCAGTACACCCATCCTATGGATCTGAGTGAACTCTTGAGTAAACTCGACTTGTCTAATCTCCATGCTTCCATCCAGTGACTGACTAAGCATTACCTTGTACTCATACTGTGCTACTTGATATGGTTTTTCTTGTATTCCTGTATTGTTGTATTGCTGTATGTAACCCCTAAATATTGTCTGTAACCTTAACCAATGTACAGCACTGCTTAATATGTTGGCGCTTTATAAATACAATAAATAAATAAATAAATAAATAAGGCATAAGCAGACAAACATATACATTTGTATATGTTTGTCTGCTTATGCCTGGATAAAGGGGACCAGTTAGGCCCAGAAACAATCGTTGACTTGGACGATTTGATGTCATATACTGTATGTGTGCATTGGAACAATAAAAATCACGTTGTTTCTGGAAAGTCTGTGTGCGTATCCCTCTTTCCTCTTACTGGACTATTGCTGTAACGAGTCTCCTGCACTAGCAGTGCTCTTCTTCAGGTGTGCAGTTCTTTCGATTGAATAGACACTGTGCTCTGATGATTCTCTCAAAATCTGCTATGGTTGAAACCTCATGTACTAGATCCTCACTTTACCCTTCAACTTCTCCCTCTCACTACAGGTGAGGAATGAAGGACAGCAAAGGAGTGGTGCCTCGACACCTCAGCCATGCAGCCTGCTATATTTAACAAGCTTCTACTGAGTCACAGTATTCGACCAAACTTTTTGGTCTGAAAGTCTAACCATGACTGTGCGCCACCACCACCACCACTGCTTCCAAGAGATAAAACAACTCTTGAGTTCTGTAGATCTGGAGGTGGGGGGAGAGATGGTTATCACCAAATAGAATTGTCACCTGTCTAAAAGTGTGCGCACACATGTCATGCGGCATAATAATAAATAATATATCACAATGGCAAAGCGAGTGGCACAAAAAAACCCCTAAAAAAACTAAAACATTTTTAGTGAAAAATCGTTTGAGGAATCAGATAATTCTGATCGAATGTGAAATATTGTAATACATAGTTCACTACAACCTCAATGAACCAATCTTTGCTTCCTATCTATCACAGCCAACAAGAAAATCCAAATTTTGGTTAGATGAAAATCCAATCAGACGTTTTTATAAGCAGTCGTTTTGTTTTTATAAGCAGTCGTAATCGAGTGTGTCCATCAACGGATGTTGTTTACAACCAATCTGATTACATCCGATCAGAATTATCTGATTGCTTGAATGATTTTTTGCTTATTGGACCATTAGTGGATCATTAGTGGCCACCTTTAAGAGAAGTTCACATTAGGACAGTATAGTCACGCATTAAACATTCATAACGCAGACAAGCGCACAGCAATAAAAAAAATCTATGCGCCGTTCACAGTGCACACATTGCATTAAGGTGTAACATACTGCATTAGGATATAGCAATGCATGCCGCGCGTTTAGCCTATTTATTGCACATGTTAATGTTTGCATATGCACACTATTACAAACACAATTGCTCACTCCCAGCTCTAGCAATTTCCTACCTTTATCTGGTCAGCAGGCGCCTGTCAGCCAATCAGGTGAACAGTTATACACCCTTTGCCTGCCGTACTAAATCTAGCAGGAATTGCATAAATTAGGCAGCACTAGGTGGGAGGCTTCGGTTGGACGTAATCGTAGATTATGTCATTAGCAGGACCTCCGTACAGGCATCATTCCCACCGGGGTCGCTCACTAACCACTCAGCTGTCACCCATGTCTTGGAAGCTGCAAAAGAGAATTTAAAACCACAAACACTGGTTCACACGACAGCTGGGGGCCCCGGACTCTCTCACTGGCCAAGGCCCCCAACCACCATGCGATACCTAGAGGGAAGTGTGGGTGGGCCCAGGACAGTCACCACCAGCGATTTCACCCCCACTGCCTCTATACTGAAAGCTGACTGCAACAAACACAATTGCTCACTCCCAGCTTCAGCAATTTGAGAGTCTGCGGCCCCCAGCTGTCATGTGAACCAGTGTTTGTGGTTTTAAATTCTATTTTTCAGCTTCCAGGATGCGGGTGTCAGGTGAGTGGTTAGGGAGGGACCCCTGTGGGAGACGTGCCTGCACAGGGCGGTCCTGCTAGCGACATAATCTACGATTACATCCAATCAAAGCCTCCCACCTGAGTGGTGCCTAAGTTATGCAATGTCTGCTAGATTTGGTACAGCAGGCAAAGGGTGTATACAGTAACTGGGCACCTGATTGGCTGACAGGTGCCTGCTGACCAGATAAACGTAGGAAATTACTAGAGCTGGGAGTGAGCAATTGTGTTTGTTGCAGTCAGCATTCAGTTTAGAGGCAATGGGGGTGAATTCCCTGGGAGTGAGAGGTCCCGGGCCCACCTGCATTTTCCTCTAGGTTTCACATGGTGGTTTGAGGGCCTCAGCCAGTAAGAGAGTTCGGGGCCCCCAGCTTTCATGTGAACCAGTGTTTGTGATATGCACACTATTGCCTACTTGTTAATGTGTGTCAACGCAATATGTTATGTGCAACTTTGTATTGTGTTATCTCACTGCGTAATTTTACTTTGTGTCGTTAACGTCGCTCCACAGTGCAATGTCCCACTGAGTACCTAGCCATAGGGCCTATTTTCACTGTTCATGGCATGTGTCTTTCAAAAGACAATGCCTGAACACAGCTGTGATGCAAGGAGAATCCGAATTCCTTAAGCCATGCCATGTATGGTTACAGGGATTCGGATGGGCATTCCATTTAAATGCAGCATGCCATCCAATTTTTTTCCCTGCATGTGAGTCGGATGGCAGCGTATTGTTTTGAATAGGCCACACTTCCCCAAAATATTTGGTTGCACTACTCTGACACATACAAAGATAAATAAACACTTCTTCAAGCCTATGAGCATTTCAGTGCATGCTTTTCACCCTTCTCTTTTCATAACTAGGGTTATACAGGTGGCAGCCATTAGCAATTCCTCCTTTGGCGGACACCTTCTATTCCACCAGTTTTCCGGATTCTGTGCCGGCAATATGAAAGGAAGGGAGGGGTAAATCCAGTAAATGTAAAATATTTTATTTTTGTCATCATGCAGCTGAAAAAAAGGCTGCTATTTATTATTATAATAATTTAGAAAATAGATTTTATTTCTGAAATCTTGTATTTTTAATTTGGGTCCACTTTAAGTGGAAATGGGCCCTTAATAATTTTGCTTCACTTCAGAGACAGCTCATGCGAGGGAAGTGGGAAATTTACTAGAAACCAGACAAACCATTTCTTGATACTTCTAAAATCTGCAAAGAATTTAAAACCCAGGAATAGCGAAGATTAGATAAAATAATGAATTTTCCATACCTGTTCTTGTGACTTGAAGTCTGCAAATGTTGTCTTTTGAATTGTCTTTTGCTCTGTGTTAGTATTCTGGTAGGGCATCTGCCAAGAAACACAACTCCCTTTAGACGTTATCACTGCATCCCATCAGTGCAGAGATGAGTGCATACTGCTAATAACAATGATATATGCGTAGGAGAGAGCTAGTCTCTTGGCAGCCGTACAGCTTGCTGTTATATAAAAGTATATGACTTTTCTAATGGAGTCCAGACACAGGCCAACTCTGCTGGCTTTAGTACCAAATAAAATACATTCCCTACTAGACCTCTCATAAGCATTGCTAGTACAACCTGTTAGGGGACATAATAACCAGAAGTGCCTGTGTCCTAGAAAACACTTTAATGTGTTTCACTTTACCTACAACCAACAAGGAATAAATATCAGCACCACGATATTTGCTGCAGTCGCTGTGTGCACAACAATAATGTCACCGCAGGGACCAGTCAGCATAAAGTGTGTGGATTATAATCAGTAAAGGCAAAGCTAGATCAAAATTTAATTGCCTAGCAATGGACTCAACATTTCATTTTCAGATGCAACTTCATTATTAGGGCAAACTGTAATGTTTGAAGTGAATCAATTTGACTCAAGGTGCTCATACACATACAATTTTTTTCCAGCCGATTCAATCTGCTCAATCAAACCTGCCATACTTCTATTGCCCCAACATATGCAACAGATTCATCTTTGATTGATTTTGGACAGTTTTGCTACCAAAAATGTGATTGGACATGTTGGATAATCTGTGCGTGAGGCGGGTGCAGCAGGGGTGGTGAGGGATTGATAAGTGCAACGTTTGTAGTTCTATCAGTGCTTGATACATTTCTGTTGAATTCTCTCAAGGTTACATTTGCTATGTGGTGTAGGATTTGATCACTGTTCGATCGAATTTCAGTTGAGGATGGATTGATCAGCTTTGCATCTTGGGCTGTAATCAACCGCTGTATGCCTAGCCATATTTAACCACTTCACGAGGGTTTTTTAACCTTATGAACCAGAGCAATTTTCACCCATTAGCGCTCATTCCTTTCATTCGCCAATACCTTTATCACTACTTATCACTAGGGATGATCAATGATATGCAAATATATGCAGCAGAAAATGGACCAATCAAGTCCCACCCAGGTTTAAACTGATTAATCTATTTTCAAGCTGAATATAAATTTATATATATACACAAAAAACACAAAAAATGTGCATATCATTGATCATCCCTACTTATCACACCAAAATGATCTTTACCTTGTTTTATTTGGCCACAAATTGGGCCTTTTGGGGGTGATATTTGTTTTCAGTAATTACTTTACTTTCTACTCATTTTAAAGGGAAAACAAGGGAAAAATTAAAAAAATACTATTTCTCCAATTCCATCCTCTATAGTTTTAAAATAAACAATGCTACTGTAACTAAAAACCCACACATTTTACTTGCCCATTTGTCCCAGTTATTATATTTAAATTGTTTCCCTAATATAATAATTGGTGACAATACTGGTCCTTCTAAAAAAATTTGCATATTGTGATAAAGTTCATTATTTTCTGTAATGTACTGATAAACATTAGACTTTCATATATTTTAGATTCATTGCACACAACTGAAGTAGTTCAAGCCTTTTATTGTTTTAATATTGATGATTTTGGCATACAGCTCATGAAAACCCAAAATTCCTATCTCAAAAAATTAGCATATTTCATCCAACCAATAAAAGAAAAGTGTTTTTAAAACAAAAAAAAGTCAACCTTCAAATAATTATGTTCAGTTATGCATTCAATACTTGGTCAGGAATCCTTTTGCAGAAATGACTGCTTCAATGCGGCGTGGCATGGAGGCAATCAGCCTGTGGCACTACCCAGGTGTTATGGAGGCCCAGGATGCTTCGATAGCGGCCTTAAAGAGAATCTGTACTCTAATATTCTTACAATAAAAAGCATACCATTCTATTCATTATTTTGTCCTGTGCCCCTCTGTGCTGTTTCTGCCACTCTCTGCTGCAATCCTGGCTTGTAATTAACAGTTTTAGGCAGTGTTTACAAACAAACTAACCAGCTTCTAATAGGCTCAGCTAAGCATAGTGTGTGAGTCATTCACAGTGTGCAGGGGGCCTGCAGAGGGTGTGTATCGCTTCTACCAATCACAAGCAGCCCTGCACATTCCACACAATCAATCCTTAGCCCGACAAACAGGACAGAGGAAAGATACATTGATTTATTACAGAGACAGTGCAGTTAGGAAAGACTGCAGTAAGCCAGAGCAGATTAGAACAGGCATAGGAACTTATAGGATAGAAGAACTAAGGCTGAAAAATTTGTTACAGAGTCTCTTTAAGCTCATCCAGAGTGTTGGGTCTTGTGTTTCTCAACTTTCTCCTCATAATATCCCACAGATTCTCTATGGGGTTCAGGTCAGGAGAGTTGGCAGGCCAATTGAGTACAGTAATACCACGGTCAGTAAACCATTTACCAGTGGTTTTGGCACTGTGAGCAGGGGCCAGGTCGTGCTGAAAAATGAAATCTTCATCTCCATAAAGCTTTTCAGCAGATGGAAGCATGAAGTGCTCCAAAATCTCCTGATAGCTAGCTGCATTGACCCTGCCCTTGATAGAACACAGTGGACCAACACCAGCAGCTGACATGGCACCCTAGACCATCACTGACTGTGGGTACTTGACACTGGACTTCAGGCATTTTGGCATTTCCCTCTCCCTAGTCTTCCTCCAGACCCTGGCAGCTTGATTTCTGAATGACATGCAAAAGTTGCTTTCATCCGAAAAAAGTACTATGGACCACTGAGCAACAGTCCAGTGCTGCTTCTCTGTAGCCCAGGTCAGGCGCTTCTGCCGCTGTTTCTGGTTCAAAAGTGGCTTGACCTGGGGAATGCGGCACCTGTAGCCCATTTCCTGCACACGCCTGTACATGGTGGCTCTGGATGTTTCTACTCCAGACTCAGTCCACTGCTTCCGCAGATCCCCCAAGGTCTAGAATCGGTCCTTCTCCACAATCTTCCTCAGGGTCCGGTCACCTCTTCTCGTTGTGCAGCGTTTTCTGTCACACTTTTTCCTTCCCACAGACTTCCCACTGAGGTGCCTTGATACAGCACTCTGGGAACAGCCTATTTGTTCAGAAATTTTTTTCTGTGTCTTACCCTCTTGTTTGAGGGTGTCAATGATGGCCTTCTGGACAGCAGTCAGGTCAGCATTCTTACCTATGATTGCGGTTTTGAGTAATGAACCAGGCTGGGAGTTTTTAAAAGCCTCAGGAATCTTTTGCAGGTGTTTAGAGTTAATTAGTTGATTCAGATGATTAGGTTAATAGCTCGTTTTTAGAGGACCTTTTCATGATATGCTAATGTTTTGAGATAGGAATTTGGGGTTTTCATGAGCTGTATGCCAAAATCATCAATATTAAAAGAATAAAAGGCTTGAACTACTTCAGTTGTGTGTAATGAATCTAAAATATATGAAAGTCTAATGTTGATCAGTACATTACAGAAAATAATGAACTTTATCACAATATGCTAATTTTTTGAGAAGGACCTGTATATTATTTTGAAATAAAGGTGTGTTTTTTCTGTTTTGTGGTTGTTGTTTTTTTTTGTACCCAATCAATAATTACAAGCCCTTATTTGCAAAAATAACAGTAATATGCCCTCATGACATACATAGTAGAAAGATGAGTCCCTAATGTAACTATTTACGTATTTTCTTTTAAAATTTAAATGCTGACACTTTTCTTTACTGGTGTACTGGTGTATTTTGGTAACGAGGGGGTGGGGTGGGGAATAGAGCAGTGGAGGGGGTAAGGGGGGGGGGGGGGTTAATTTATTTTATATAGTCTAAAATATGTATTTTTTACCCCTAGATATACCCCCCCCCCCCCCACACACACACACGTACACACACACACACACACACACACACACTATTCTGTGTGCTCTGAACAGAGTTTAAAGCACACAGGCAGTGTTGTTACAGGAAAGGTCATTGGCTTTTTGTTGAAACCATGATCTTTCCCTCACAGTCACTTTGATGGGCTCAGGGAATAAATGTTCCTATTCACCAATCAAAGAACAGGGCAAGCAGGACATTTTAATACTCCCAATGGTCCTGTAGTGATTAAACCTTAAAGTGTCACACCTATCATAACTTAGGTACACCTCAAGTTTTCCATAGTTTAAGCCCTAAATACTGACCCACTGGCAACCCCCCACCCCCTTCCCGCAACAATTAAACTCATTAAGACTAAACTCATCAAAACTAAAACTTTTTTTTCCTAGAACTGTGATCATTATTGAAGATGAGTTTTAAAACTGCTTTCTGTAATTAAAGGGATACTGTAGGGGGGTCGGGGGAAAATGAGTTGAACTTACCCGGGGCTTCTAATGGTCCCCCGCAGACATCCTGTGTTGGCGCAGCCACTCGCCGATGCTCCGGCCCCGCCTCCAGTTCACTTCTGGAATTTCTGACTTTAAAGTCAGAAAACCACTGCGCCTGCGTTGCCATGTCCTTGCTCCCGCTGATGTCCCCAGGAGTGTACTGCGCAGACACAGACCATACTGGGCCTGCGCTGTGCGCTCTTGGTGACATCAGCGGGATCGAGGACACGGCAATGCAGGCGCAGTGGTTTTCTGACTTTAAAGTCAGAAATTCCAGAAGTGAACTGGAGGCGGGGCCGGAGCATCGGTGAGTGGCTGCGCCAACACAGTATGTCTGCGTGGGACCATTAGAAGCCCCGGGTAAGTTCAACTCATTTTCCCCCGACCCCCCCTACAGTATCCCTTTAATGTTTAACAGTATAATGTACCTGAGTCACAGAAGGTCTTGGTGGCAGAGCAGGCGGAGGCTGGATCCATCCAGCTCGAGGAGCTGCATAAAGCCAAACACAACATTAGATGCCGAAGAGCAATCAGTAAGATGTGTATCTGTATAAGAAAAGTGTCCATATACTTATTCTTAATTGTGCTTAAAGAGACACTGAAGTCTCTTAAAAATCCTTTTTTTTATCACAAAATATTGTTTAACATATTAGCCCTAACTAAACCCCCACATCCCCACCGCTGTACACTATCTAAATCCCCCCCTAACTCCCCCCTCCCTCTCCCCTGCAAAATCCACGATTTTCTTGGTTGCGGATTTTGCTGCTGTTGGAGGCAGAGCTATGAGCCGCAGCTCTGCCTCCATGCCCGTCTATCAGCGGCGGATCTCCGCCTCTCCTCCCGCCCCTCTCAGTGAAGGAAGACTGAGAGGGGCGGGCAGGGCTGCCACCAGAAATTTTGGGGCCCCTCACACATCTTTAGGCCTGGGCCCCCCGTCCCTGGGCCCAGCCACTGGTTGCTGTGCCCACCCACTAGCCACCCCACCCCTGTGTCCATGCGTGAAGTGCGCTACGGCAAAAAATGTGCATGGCTCCGATGCTAAAGAAAGCAGTATGCACAGCATGATGTGGCAAAAAGTGGGTGTGACCATGGCATGTTGTGGGTGGAGTTACCTCTTGTCCCTTCTGTCTCAGCTCGTTCCCCTGCCCAAGCCAGGTATAGGTGCCCCCAGTATAGGTATCCAGGCATAAGTGTACCCAGTATAGGTAGCCAGGTATAGGTTCCCCCATTATAAGTAGCCAGCTATAGGTAGTGCCCCAGTATAGGTAGCCAAGTATAGGTGGTGCCCCAGTATAGGTAGCCAGGTATAGGTGGTCCCCCAGTATAGGTAGCTAGGTATAGGTGGTTCCAGTTCCAGTATAGGTTACCAGGTATAGGTGGTGGGCCAGTATAGGTAGCCTGTAGCCAGATATAGGTGGTGCCCCAGTATAGAAAGTGTGCTCACTCATCTGCTCCCCACGTTCAAGCACTGATGTCACTCTTCTCTCAGTGCTGGAACGCGGTGTGCTGGTTAGTGAGCCACAGGCCCACAGCCAGCACATGCGGTCCTTCTAGTGCTTTGGGGGGGCCCATAGCCCCCAGAAGCCCAGGGCCCCTCACTGCAGTGTCAGTTGTCCCCCCCTGATGGCTGCCCTGGGGGCGGGGGAGAGGCAGAGATCCAGGCTGATAGATGCACTGAGAGGCAGAGCTGCGGCTCATAGCTCTGCCTCTCACGGAAGTGCTGCCCGGATTGCCCCCCAGCGAGTTAGGGGGGATTTAGATAGTGTACAGCGGCAGGAATGCAGCGGTTTAGTTAGGGCTAACATGTTAAACAATATTTTGAGATAAAAAAAATTTTTTTAAAAAGACTTCAGAGTCTCTTTAAATATGTCTTTAACTGAGGCCCCAATGAAAAATGCAATGTATTTACTTTGTTTACTTTACCCATCTTCAGCATGCAAGCATGTCAATCCCATTATGCATGTTATGCAATGTTACTCTCGCTGTGCTTCTAATAATTGTAAACTACCTACTGTATATACACTCGTATATTAGCCAATTCTGTCTAAACAAATCATGATATTTGACAATTCAATGTGAAATTATTTGACACGGAACAAGTATAATTATGTTAATTAAGACCCTCCCCCTCCCCCCACCCACCCAAAAAGAGAGAGAGAAAAAGAAAATGTAAACAATGACAGCATTACAGCCATGTTTCTCCATAGAAGATATGGCTACTTTCTGTCCCCCATAACAAAGATATCTATATTTTCACTCCATACCAAGTTCTGCCACATTCTCCACTGGCTGTCTTGCATACCTGTTTTTATTTCCCACTGACTGTCTTGTGTATCTGTTCCCATTGCCCACTGGCTGTCTTGCATACCTGTTTTTATTTCCCACTGACTGTCTTGTGTATCTGTTCCCATTGCCCACTGGCTGTCTTGTGTATCTATTCCTATTCCCCACTAGCTGTCTTGTGTATCTGTTCCCATTCCCCACTGGCTGTCTTGTGTGTCTATTCCCATTCCCTATTGGTCTTCTTGTGTATCTGTTCCCATTTCCCACTGGCTATCTTGTGTGTCTATTCCCATCCCCATTGGTCTTCTTGTGTGTCTATACCCATTCCCCATTGGTCTTCTTGTGTGTCTATACCCATTCCCCATTGGTCTTCTTGTGTATTTGTTCCCATTTCCCACTGGCTGTCTTGTGTATCTGTTCCCATTCCCCACTGGCTGTCTTGTGTATCTGTTCCCATTCCCCACTGGCTGTCTTGTGTGTCTGTTCCCATTCCCCACTGGCTGTCTTGTGTGTCTATTCTATTCCCCACTGGCTGTCTTGTGTATCTATTCCTATTCCCCACTGGTTGTCTTGTGTATCTATTCCTATTCCCCACTGGCTGTCTTGTGTATCTATTCCTTTTCCCCACTGGCTGTCTTGTGTGTCTGTTCCCATTCCCCACTGGCTGTCTTGTGTATCTTTTCCCATTCCCCACTGGCTGTCTTGTGTGTCTATTCTATTCCCCACTGGTTGTCTTGTGTATCTGTTCCCATTTCCCACTGGCTGTCTTGTGTATCTATTCCTATTCCCCACTGGCTGTCTTGTGTATCTGTTCCCATTGCCCACTGGCTGTCTTGTGTATCTGTTCCCATTGCCCACTGGCTGTCTTGAGTATCTGTTCCCATTGCCCACTGGCTGTCTTGTGTATCTGTACCCATTCCCCACTGGCTGTCTTGTGTATCTATTCCTATTCCCCACTGGTTGTCTTGTGTATCTATTCCTATTCCCCACTGGCTGTCTTGTGTATCTATTCCTATTCCCCACTGGCTGTCTTGTGTGTCTGTTCCCATTCCCCACTGGCTGTCTTGTGTATCTTTTCCCATTCCCCACTGGCTGTCTTGTGTGTCTATTCTATTCCCCACTGGTTGTCTTGTGTATCTGTTCCCATTTCCCACTGGCTGTCTTGTGTATCTATTCCTATTCCCCACTGGCTGTCTTGTGTATCTGTTCCCATTGCCCACTGGCTGTCTTGTGTATCTGTTCCCATTGCCCACTGGCTGTCTTGAGTATCTGTTCCCATTGCCCACTGGCTGTCTTGTGTATCTGTACCCATTCCCCACTGGCTGTCTTGTGTGTCTATTCTATTCCCCACTGGTTGTCTTGTGTATCTGTTCCCATTTCCCACTGGCTGTCTTGTGTATCTATTCCTATTCCCCACTGGCTGTCTTGTGTATCTGTTCCCATTGCCCACTGGCTGTCTTGTGTATCTGTTCCCATTGCCCACTGGCTGTCTTGAGTATCTGTTCCCATTGCCCACTGGCTGTCTTGTGTATCTGTTCCCATTGCCCACTGGCTGTCTTGTGTATCTGTTCCTATTGCCCTCTGACTGTCTTGTGTATCTGTACCCATTTCCCACTGGCTGTCTTGTGTATCTGTTCCCATTTCCCACTGGCTGTTTTGTGTATCTGTTGCTATTTCCCACGGACTTAATTCCGTAATAGTCAGCAAAACTAGTCAGAATTAATGTTGGGGAAAGTATGGTATTGTTTCACTATTTATTTGTAGCTCCTAATTTTACAGACTGTACTGCAAATGTAAAATGCATAATTAAATATTAATGTTCCTTTCCATTTTGAGATTGCAGAGAACCGAGCTATAATGTAATAAGATTGTGCTGTGTTAGGCGTATAGGATTACATTTAAGATCTTTAATTACATTTTAACATCTATAACACCTATTTCGCACAAACTGTACATTTATACATATGACTCTTTTTCATTTACCAATTATAAATGTCTAGAGTAGCAGTGACATGGAAGACAATAAAGGGAACCTAAGGTGAGAGTGATCTGGAGGCTGCCATATTTATTTCCTTTTAAACAATACCAGTTGCCTGGCAGTGCTCCTGATCCTGTGTCTCTAATACTTTTTGCCATAGACCCTGAACAAGCATATGCAGATCAGGTACTCTGACTCAGCCGATTCACTGTTTTACTGGATTAGCTATATGCTTTTTCCAGGGTTTTTACTCAGACACTACATATGCTAGAAGATTAACAGGACTGCCAGGCAACTGGCATTGTTTACAAGGAAATAAATATGGCAGCCTCCATATCACTCTCACTTTGGGATCCCTTTAATGTTGGAGACAGAAAACAACTGTAAACAGTTTTAAAAAAACATCAAAAATTTCCACTTTAGAAAGTAAATTTCACTTCAATTTCCCATAGTGTTTTCTTCTTTTTTTGTCCATTTTATTAGTATTGTTTACATTCTAATCAGCTCAAGCTCAATTATTATAGCCTTTCCCATCAATGTAGAGCTTTCATAAAAATAAGTAAAGTCTGGTATTATATTTGTTTAACTAAGTTACTGTCAATGATGAAAGTGACTAGCCCTGCTCTAAAGTTACAGGTCTAATATATGTATGCCTTATAGCTGCAAGGAAAGTAATTTATAATAGGTGCTTTTACCCCCACCTTACCACAAGTCTGAGACGTACAAGAGGAACTGCTTCATTTGATAAGCTTGGAAAACCAGATGCCCCCATGCCCAAAGAGCATAGTACTAAAACGTTTTTCACCCTTTTCCACTTCCAGAACTTAAAAATGAATGGATCCTTTCTTCATACTTCATGGAATGCCACAGAATATTTGAAAGGACTGTGGGAAATCCAGATGTTTTTTGAACCCTTATACTTTTTTTCCCCCCTAGGACAGAAAGGTGGGAATTCCATGACAGGGAAGGCGAGAAGCTACTTTCTATCGTTTCTCCTGTCCTGTGTGATCCCAGACCAACAGGCACACTATTTGATATGGTGTTTATTTTACTGTCATATATACACCGTCAGCTTTTTCTGTATAAAAATAAAAAGTTAATAAAATATTTTTGAAACATTTTTTAAAAATAAATAATTGCTCACAGCATAAAAACCCTCACAGATATTCTAAACACTTCTCCATATTCTACAATGATTTGTATTGGTGTCGCCACTACAGAGATTTCACCTCACTTCCTGTCCTAAGTGACAGTGGGAAATATTAATCAAAAACAGTGCAAGGGGAACAGGAGTGAATGAGGTGCAAAACTTATGCAGAAGTGGATCAGTTGCTCTGAGCAGGACATCAGCTTCATTTTTGCACTAAATCTGTTCCAGTTTTCTTGATCTAGTGTTGAAATTTGCTTCAGTGTGGCTAGGTCAGAAGGTGAAGGGAAATCTCCCCAGAAAGAGGCATCCCTGGATCCCAGAAACAGTACAAAGGTCCCTGAGGCTAGTAAAGGAAATAAATGCAGATGAGAGGGGGGGGAGGAAAGGTGGGAGAGGAACGGTATAGGGGTGAAACGTACATAACTTCCTCTGTCCTTTATCTCTAAATATAATGATACAAAAATGATTTGTAATGAATAACAAAAGGTAGTGTGAAATGGATATGAAAAACATGGACAGTCTCTTACCCAATTCAATCTAAATATAGCCTATTGTCATGGGATTTTCTATTCAATGCATTTGCATTATTCAATATGGATCTCTTTTGCTTCTCAGCCCTGTCTAATTATGTTAATTGAAGGTGAATTAGTGCTAACTACTGATTTCTGCAGAGTAAATTACAGTGTAATTTTGTCTGGCTGCTGGAAATAAGAATTTCTGTTAGCTAACAGTACAATTTGCTGTGATCGGGATTGCTTTTGCAGAGACAAAGCGCTCCAGATCCATCAGTGGCTCAAGGCAATTTCAATAACAACATGAAATAGAAAACGTACAGGTGGACTTGGGCTTATGTGCGCCTTTCTCTACCACAGGATTCAACTTTCTCAGAGTAGCTAAAAACACACAGCAGTGCGCATGTAAACGTTCAACAAGCTAACATGGAGCACAGCAATAACATAGCATAGCCAAGTTCAACAAGGGGGGAAAGGGCCAATCAATGACTTCCCTGAATCAGCACAATGAATGAATGAGTCACCCAGAATCCTGAGAAAAGGTAGGTGGAATAACTGTTCAAAACAATTCTATTCTGCGTTATCTTTGTCCTAAATAACTGTACTAAGCGGTCAAAAATTGTATTTATAGTTCCCCTAAGAAACTCCTTCAACCAGATGTTCAAGTACTACATACTTGGGTTGGATAGCCTGATACAGGCCACACTGTAAGCCAGTTAATCACTGCTTGGGGCAGTATTTGCAGAAAAAATGAAAAAAAAAATTGGTTTTAATTTTTGATGACTTGCGAATCCTGTTTAGAATAGATGGATACCAGACCCATTCCACTAAGGCCCATGGAGGGCACTGACCATTCACCTTCTGTAAAGTTTAATACTCCACTCTGTTGGGTTTGTGCCTGGCATATATTCTGAGCCTGATAAAAATGAATTCAATGTATTAATACTTTATGTATATATGTACAGTCATGAGGAATGATATGTAAAGTTTATTGACTGTTTAATAAAGATGTTATTTTTTGACAGCTATGTGTCACATGATAATACAACTTGAATTGCACTTTACTGAGGCTGTCCTATTAATCTGTGCCAAGGGCATAACTAAAAATCACTGGGCCCCCCTGCAAAACTTTGGATGGGCCCACCATCACCAACCCCTCCCACCCACTCTACTTCCTTATTAGCTCAGGAAGTAGAGTAAGGCTCTGCAGAGGAGAGCAGACCTCCATCGCATGGAACGCGGAAGAGGTGAGTCCGAATTCCCTGTCCACTGCTACTGCTGTCATTGGTGGAGGGAGGAGCGCTGAAGAAAGGGGTGCTCGAGGTGAGGAGTCAGGCTTCCCTCTCCACCACTGTGTGCCCGCTGCTCCCTCTTGCTGCGCTGTGCCCCCTCCCCCCTAAAATCGGCCCTGGGGGGGCCCAGAGCCAAGGGCTTCTCCTCCTAAGGGCCCCACTGTGGCTGCATCCCTTGCAGAGGCTATTGTTATGCCCCTGATCTGTGAATTTAGTACCCATATTTAAATTCCATTCTTTATAAGACATTACACTTTGGTTGTAGTAGTTTCTTAAGTGTATTATAACCTGGAGAATGCTGCTGGATGATTCTGTTCAAGTCCAATGATGAAGCTCTAGAATGTGTTTTCTGCGGTCTTGGAGGTGGTGTGGGAGGTTCTTCTGTTTTCTTCATAGTGCCCTCTATAGAGGTACTGGAGTAAGACCTGAAAAGACAGGAGTCATTTGAACATAAAGAAAGATCTTTTCAGAAGAAGACACCTTCCTATAATTAAAATAATAGTGGTCCTTTAAAGAGGAAATTCAGTCAGAACAAACATACTGTGATTAACCACTTCACTTCACAACTGAGGGGTTTTACCCCTTGAGCACCAGAGCAATTTTCACCTTTCAGCGCTCCTTCCATTCATTCGTCTATAACTTTATCATTACTTATCACAATGGAATGAACTATATCTTGTATTTTTCGCCACCAATTAGGCTTTCTTTAGGTGGGACATTATGCCATGAATTATTTTATTCTAAATGTATTTTAATGGGAAAATAGGAAAAAATGTGGGGAAAAAATTATTATTTTTCAGTTTTCTGCCTTTACAGTTTTTAAATAATGCATGCTACTGTAATTAAAACCCATGAAATGTATTTGCCCATTTGTCCCGGTTATAAAACCGTTTAAATTATGTCCCTATCACAATGTTTGGCGCCAATATTTTATTTGGATTTTATTTGGAAATAAAGGTGCATTATTTTTTTATTTGGTTTTTTTTTTTTTATTACAAAAAAAAATTTGGGGAGTGTGGGAGGTAATGAGTTAAATTTTAGTGTATAACTAATGTATTTGTATATGAAAAATGCTTTAGGGTGTAGTTTTACTATTTGGCCACAAGATGGCCACAGTAACTTTTTGTTTATGCACCCTGCAAGCGTCCAGAAGGACGCTTGCAGGAAGTGTTATGAGGCTGGGAAACTTTTTTTTTTCACAATGATCCCGCTGCTTCTCGTAGAAGCAGGTGATCATTGCGGGGGCTTGGATCAACAAACAGGAACGGTTTTTCCCATTCATTGATCTCCGGGCAAGCGGGCGGCGATGTGCACGAGCGCGGGGGCACGCGGACGAGCGAGCGGGAGCGCGGACAGCGGCGGGAGCGGCGTCAGGTGCGGATTTCTTCGTCCCTGGTGTTAACAGGGTGGAAAAAGGGACGGAGAAATCCGCACCGCTGGGGGTAAAGTGGTTAAGATATATTAGTTATGTTAATTAAAATAGATAGGTAATATAATCTCTTACCCACCCTGTTTTAAAAGAACAGGCAAATGTTTGTGATTTCATGGGGGCAGACATCTTTTTGGTTGAAAGGAGGTGACAGGGAGCATGAGACACAGTTTATTTATTCATTTATTGTATTTATAAAGCGCCAACATTTTACGAAGCGCTGACCAACTGTCCTATGTCCTGATCACCCCTCCCAGCTGCGCGCGTTAGGCTTCAAATCTCAAATTCAAAAAGAAAAAAAAATGTTTGCGCCAAAACAGCAGAAGGAGAACAACATCCGAAATCCCATCATGCTTTGCACAGCATCAGGGGAAAAATGCCTGGGCAGATTTCTTTGATGGGGTGGAGCTTAGCTTCTGTGCAGCTAAAAATGAAGCTGGGTAAGAATAACAAAGTTCTGATGCTGTGAAACTGTTAAAGAAACACCAAGCCTTTTCAGTGCTGCTGAGTAGATATTTAGTCTGGAGGTTCACTTTAAAGTCTGGATAAGAACAGAAGCATATCGTGTGAGAAAACGCGGAAAAGCCGAAAAAAGAGAACAGGGCGGCGGATTCCGCGTCCGCCGCGGCGGTTTGCACGCATAGGCCTGCTTCTGTCTGTACTGCTGAACGCGGAGAAAACGCCGCACGCTCGGACAGCGGTGCGACAGATTCCGCATCCAAAACAGCAGAGGCATTACAACACATGTCTGGTGTGGCTGGGACTGATAGTCCACACAGATTCAGAAGGATGCATGCGCGCGCGGAGAGGCAGAGCATTTATGACAGCCAGAGGGATGTCAGCTGACCAGGCCGGTCAGCTGACAATTCTTTCAGGTTTCATTGGTCCAGCACTTAGGGGAGGTGCAGGAGAGCGCTGGTGTATATATACTGGGTGCTGGTCATTTCTCTGGTGTCTGGCGTTGCGATCACTACGTGGTAGCACTCAGACCTTGTCAGTATCTGTGTTATATTAGACCAGTTTCCAAGGTGTTGATGATCAAGGAACTCACACCTTAGTCTAGGAATTCTGTTATTATCTGTGTTATTATGTAGACCAGTTCCTAGGTGTTGATGATCAAGGACCTCACACCTTAGTCTAGGGAAAACTTTATGTGCTAGCTCTCAGACCTTAGCTAGATCCGACAGTGTGCCAGAACCGGCTGGAGCTGGGAATCCACACTGAGTCAGATTCTTGATAGCTTAAAGTACTAATTGCATTGTTTATCTGTTATGACCTTCTGCTTTCCTGACCATTCTTCTGATCTCTGATTTTGTACCTTGTCATTCTGATACTCTGTTGCCAAACTCTGCTAGCCTGAGGATTCTGCATCTGTCTTCTGTCTCTGTACTTGATCTGTCCATGTGTTAACGACCTGGCCTGCCCGACCTCAAGAACTATCTCTCCTGTTAGGAGATAGTTCAAAGATCTGTCAGTGACACTCCCTCATTGGTGTCACTCACGTTCTGTCCTTCCCCTCTCAGCCTGACTCCTCCCTGCGGAGAGTTCAGACTAACGGAAGGAACTTGTTGCGGAGCAGTACTCCTTATTGCTCTAGCACCTGATCCTCAGGTGCGGTCCTCAAAGTATTACTGTTGCACCAATACACTCTCATCACTCAGGTGTCCAGAGGTTAGAGATATATCTGATTATCGGTGATACTGCAGATCATCAATAATCGGGTATATATCTGTATTCTCGGTGATACTGCAGATCACCGGTAATCAGACCCTCTCTGTGTTACACCGATTGTTACATATAGTAATTATGCTAGGGAGATTTCTACAGTGCAGATACAGAAAAAAACAGTGTCCAAAGTAAATTAAACAAACCAGACTGCCTGTGATTGCTACATCACTGACCCTTTAATTGCAAGCTACATGAATCCCTTCTATGTTTTTATCCCACGCTAGAAGAAAACGTGATGTAGACAGTCAGGTGCTGCACGTGCACGGAGAAGAGGTGCTTATGCTGACTATGCGGAAAGTATATTTAGCCTGATCTGTACCAGAAGACCTACTACAGCTGTACAAGACACTGCACAGAAAACGACAGAGTCTACATATGAAACAATGAAAATAATATCAGTCACTCAGCATACTTTTAACTATACAATACAATTCACATAAGATTTGCACATGAGATGATGGTTCTAATTTGGTTTTATTAAACACTGGATATTTGTTATATAAGCAACATTACATACACTTGAGAAATATTTTTATTGCCGTTTATGAATATGAAGCAAGCCTTGTGTAAGTAAACACCATAAAAAGCCATAACTGCATCCTGCAGACCTGCGATTGAACGTGTTATGATAATGATGATAATTATAGCGTTCAAATGTTACCTAGATCTTGGCCTTATTTTTGGTGTGTAGGAATCCAGATGAACGCCTGATGGGAGGGAAATGTAAACAAATACAATTTGAGTTTATTACTCGCATACAAGAAATATTATCAATTCATTATGAACTCTATTGTAAATGTTTTCCTCATTATATCAGTTTGCTGATCTGCAATGCTTTCCTTACAAAGTATCAAGACTCATCTCATTAAGTGTCACTATAGTAAAACATATGTGCTTCAAGTCATAATGGAGCTCTAGGTTAAAATAAAGGCAATCTGCTGCCATCATTTTCATTATGAATATGACTCATCACAACCTTATGTACTCAGGGTTTACTGAAGAGCTAATAACATCTGCAGTGTAATGATAAGAGGCCGATAGCATAGAATCAATTTAATACTCTAAAAACAGAGGAAACTGGTTAAAAGCACATAATCTTGAAAATGGGGTAACGGAAGTATATTGCATTATTTATTGAGACCCCATTTTAAGACAAATAAGCACATTTAAGTATACGTACACTAACTCTTCAAAGAAGATCTAAAGAGAAAGATATCTATCCCAGGGCTTCCCAACCCTGTCCTCAAGTACCAACAATAGTGCATGTTGTGCAGGAAACCGCAGGTGGGGTAATTGGTGTCTCAGTAGAACTAATTATCTACATGCACTGTTGGTGGTAGGACAGGGCTGCGAAGCCCTGATCTACCCTTTCATAGTTATTTTCAGCTAATAAATAAAATAAATAGTACATGACTATGTTCTAGCCTGTATTGCTTCTCTCCAAGGACCTCCTATCAATCCTTTACCCACTAAGTATCTCTTTCTCATGATTTGGTACACATTGTACTGTTGTACACCCTTCATTTTCTTTATTTATTGTTTTTTCTTATTCTTTCTTGTGCCTGAATGTAATTGATTATTTGTCATTGGTCCCTCCAAGATGGTCTCCATCCTTCAATTGAGGAGTCATATTGGGGAGTCTTAAAGCCTCTTTTTTTTAATGGGGGGCATCCAAATGTCCACCTCTTCCTAGGTAAAAGGGATCATTTCTGACCTCCTGCCTATTCACGCTAAAGGGTTAAGTAAAAAAAAAATTTGACTTTTTGACATTAACCTCCCCAGCGTTATGGACAGAAATGTCCGTTCAAAAAAACATTCTGTGAACAGTATAAACATGCATACACATCAATACTCTCCTGCACTGTATACTAGACCCTTGCTTGACACATTTTGGCAAGTTACAGGAAAAAAAAAGTTTTAAAAATAAATTTTATCACTGTTTGCACAGAAATCCTGGGGAAATTGAACGCTGGGGAGGTTAAAGTTGTTTAAAAAAAATATAAAACTCCTTTTTCTCCTTTTTTTTAATCTGCACAATTCTATTTTTATCTGTATATTTGTTTCTTCAGAATACTTTTTCATTCTGTATACCTCTATCTTCCCAAGTCATCCACTTCCATACAGCAAAAAACAAAGCAAGCGCTCACCAACATGGGCTGCAACTGAATGACTCATCACCTCATATGCACCGCTTATATAGCTCAAATACACAGATGTCCTAGGACATCTGCTCTGGAGATTTACCTCAACGTTGGTGCAGATGTCCAGTATATTATATTTTTGCATGCAAAACTATGATGGAAGCTAAAATTTCTCCATAGACCAGTATTGCATTGTTTGGATGCGGGCGTACATTTCAGTCCAGGGGGGGCGGTGTGCGCCACAGCGATTAACCATTCAATTGTACAGTATTGGGTCAGGGATGCGCAGCCTTCTACCTCATCTACTTCCATATACTATTTTTCTTGTTTATTTTTTTTATAGTGTTTCTGTCTTCTTTCTTCTATTGCTCTTCTACAGCTCACACTTTTGGGTTTTTGCCATTGCTCACCTAATGCTTTGGGGATTGTGGCAGTAGTAGATTGAGGGATCGGAATGTTCATTTTCTCCAGGAAGAGTTTAAAGACAAGGGCCCATATGCAATTCACTTATTCACCCGAGTTTTCTCCTAGGTGATATTTTTTCATCTTCTATTTAAAATAACTTTCAAGCACTCTGCAAATGAAAAAGTACCAAAAAAGTAGGAGTATAAGTACTATCAAAATTATTTTTAGTTTTTTCTCGCTTGTCGGAGTCTTAAAAGACATTTTATTGACAGGTTTGAAAATATCACGTAGGAGAAATCTCAGGAGAAAAACTTAATTGCATATGGGCCATAGGATCAGCATGACAACCAGGTAAATAAGATGGCTAGAAGCAACCAGCAATGGCAGCATATTTTCTGGTGACAGGAACATTTGTGGAGTATATAAAAGTTGTTTTATAAGGAGGAACTATCGGCAAAAACAGTTTTTTTCAGTTCTGGATTGAGGAGGAAAATGTTAGCTCCTCTTCCAAATCATTCTTTCTGATTGATGCCCTGCTTGTGTGATGTCCTGTTACTGTTTGCATGCATTATCATTTATGCCCAAAACAAAAGGTGAGAAAAAAACTATTTGGTTGGAAAATACAGTATTTAGCAATAAAACCTGATGGACCTCTCAAACAAATACCGTAAGTAAAATCCTTTTATAGCAGATGGTATTTCTCCACACTTCTCAATAGCATCCCCTATCAGCACTAGAAGTGAAGTGAGGGTAAAGCTCATCAAAACAAACAGAAATAAAACCCAGCGGTTTCAACTCTATGCCTGGTACACACCACGCAATTTCCCAACAGATAGACGGGTCGAATAGATAATTTCACACAGGTTTGATCAATTATCTGATTGCTTCTATACAAAAGCAATCATAAAAATTATGGGAAATCAGATCAGACCTGTCGGAAATTATCTATTTGACCCGTCTAGTTGACAGGAAATTGCATAGTGTGTACCAGGCATTACACTCTAGCCAAAACTAAAAGAATGAAAAGTTTATTGTGGTGTTCCATAAATCCGATTGTATTGCTAGAGAATACAGGGTCACGTCTGACCAGCATAAGATTTAGAGAACATGAGGTAATCCTCTAGGTAGGCAAAGAGTTGTAATTCGTGCTAGCTTATCTGAATCTAAAAAATGAATTAGCACAAGAATTAGTGCACACAGTTAATCTTCTTACGGTGAAGATATTTCCCACCCGCAGAATGAAACAGAAGTAATTACAATTGCCATAGGCCTGACCTATTTTCTACATGTGCTGAAATTGCTGCTTATTACAAGCTTTGCTGGGGCATACATTGGCAGGCAACAGACTTCAGTTAATTACTCTGCAGTCTGAAGTTAAAAAAGATTTTCTGACATTAGTCATTATTGTTCCTCAGTATGCCCTTTCTGAGAGCCGAGTATGAATGCACACATGTGAACTGGCATTATGTGTTAAGTAGATTATACACCATGCTGACATTCCTCCCCAGCATTCACCTCTAAATGTATGATATGATCTTCAAGTCACTTTGTTCTGCTCCAGCTATGTCTCTCGGAGCTGTAATAACATTTAGTAATTCATGTATTTTTCAAAAGTCCATTTATATTGCTTTTTTGTGGTAAAGCTAACCATTAACATTAGCTTGTAAACATACATGAACAATATGACTGGTGCACACATGTACAATGTTCAAATGTGAATGTAAGACCCCAAACAAAATGCGGGTTTAAATGAGCTAGCTTCAAGTATTAAAATTGTATGTTTATTCATGACATCACAGATAGCATATAATAGTATATGTCCAAAAAATCAGCAGGGTGGTTTTAATAAAAAACACCTGATGTGCGTTTCACAGCCCAAATTGCCGCTTCATCAGAGGCTAGATACACACTTCGCAGAACATGTGACAGCCGTACTAAACATATTTGTAAACTGTCCAGTGAGGACCTCACATCAGAAATACACAGACCTGGATTTTGTGTGTGAAAGATAAATGTCACCTGTGTAATGCCTTTGCTGCCAAGTAGTGATGGTCAAGTAGATGCAAATAACTTCAAGTTGATGCAAATTTATGCAAATTTTTACACAAATGTATGCAGCTTGAAAATGAACCAATCAAATCCTGGTGAGGTGATGAATTTGATTGGTTCATTTACAAGTTGCATAAAAATGTGCATATATTTGCATCAACTCAAAGTTATTTGCATCTACTTGACCATCGCTACTGCATTGTACCCTCTCCCCAGATCTCTTGCCTTCATGATATCGTTGGAGACAGTGGAGTATGGCTAGTACTTACTTTAGCATTTTCAGCTCTCTCCCTGTGTTTGTGTCTTCGAGGAGCTACAGACTCCTCCTTTAATCCCAAAACAAAAAATTTTCTCCAGACTTTGCTGGGAACATTAGTTCATGAGCCCTGCTAGTTAATGATGTGGCTTTTTTGATAAAATTTTTAAAGCGATGTGGAAAAAGAGTCAGCACTATAAAAATGGATAATAAAGTTAAAGTACAATGGCTTCAATTCATCAAGCATTACCGCATTCGGTAATGCTGAAAACAGCTGACTTAACGAAGCACTTTAGAAAATGTTAATTCATCAAAGCTGTTACCGAATGAGAAGCTGAAATGACACAGCAATGAGATAAATTACCGACATGTGCTCAACAAATGTTAATTCATCAAGGTTCCCACATTCGCTAACACATTCGGTGTTTATCTCAAGCTCTCCCCTGTCGTTACAGGCTTCGAAAGCCTTCTGTGTGAATGTTTTCATGATTAGCAGGAGCAGGCAGCCAATAGAAACAGCCCCTGTTCTCCTGCAAGTGCCGCTGATAGGTCACACAGGCTTCTCCACACAAGCTTTCAGACCCCCCAAGCAGTGAGCAGAGAGAACGGGTCAAAATATATCCCCAGATTCCCTTCGGTGGTGTAACCCTTTCAGGCCCTGTTTGATAATGCAAAGATGCTGGTGGTGAAATCACCAAGCATGGCATTTGTAATGTCTCCAGGAAGTTCATCTACGTTGTGGCAAATAAATAAAATGTTAAGAAAGACTGATCGACAGATTCAGAGCAGCAGAGGCAGTATAAATAACAGTAACTATAACACCTTTACATCACAAAGGGATGTCTGGATGCCTTCTATTGTTATCAGCTTGTAACAACACACGGACATTCCAAGCTGCTCTGCACCACTCTGCAGTTATCGAACAGCCTTTGATGAATTGAAGCCTAGTAGTTCGGTAACTTAACGAACCTCTACCGCACATGGGAAAATATTGATGAATTAGCACAGTGAAGTGTAAAATACCGAATGCGGTATTTTAAGGACTGAGGTTTTGTTATCGAACACCCTTTGATGAATTGAAGCCTAAGTCTGCAGCTTATAATAATGCTGCACTATATTTATGTTTTGCTGTAGCTAAGCAATAGCTATGAAACCTATCCCAGGAATTTGTTGCTGTCTTGGTTCTCACCACTCTTTGTAACTCTACGCCTGAAAACCAATAAGATGACTTCTGTTATGACCGATGTCCTGGGTTATCCTTGGCTGGTGAGAAAGTTTAGGCTGGGGAAGGCCTTTAATGTCCATGTACTGTAATACCAATAGCATTGTTCTCTGTATCAGACACTGTTCAGATACAGAGCACAGCCAAAGAAGCAATACAAAGAAACGTGGCTGCAGCTGACCAATGTGTGTCCTGATTGACTAACATTGCGCAGGTCAATGTGTACATTTCTAGAAACACACTGCATGTTCTGCATAGTAATAACAGCATCTGTTGCATCACTTTGCAACTGCTGAGGCGTCAACTGTTCATAGACTGAATCACACCTTACAATGTGCAACATAGTGTCCATTACAACGCAATGCAATGTGTGAACGTACTAATAATCTGCTTGCTTTTAAAAAGACTGGACAAAAACAAATGGCTTCAAATTCTGCTCCTCTTCTAATAAGCCTTGCACAGCTAGGCTGACAGCTCCGTGTAATGTACAGCTTGATTGGTTCACACAAGTCGGTGTGCGGTATTCAGAGAAATGAAACTGACATGAAGATAGATTCAGGGAATAAACTTGCTGCAATTAAACATTCTTTACTGAATAAACAAATGGCTTAAATCCTCATTTTTTTGTTATTATTATTGCCCAATGTCCTGCTGCGAATAAGAGTAAAAGACGTGGTACAATTTTTCTTTTTTTTTAGATTAGATAATTTAGTTCAATTATTCCGTTAAATCAAATATAAAGATTTTTCCAGCACGTCCAATCTGATTTTTCTCGAAAAAAAGGGATAATCGTTCAAATTTCTTGATCGAAAAAAAAAAATACTTACAACTTTCATTTGAATCGATCATTTAGATTGAATAAATGGGATAATCGAATGTTTTTATTGTACCATGTATGGCCACCATTAGAGTAAAAACTTCTTGTCACTGAGCATGGAAATCTTGGTACAGACTGAACCAAGTGACAACTGAACTCAAATAGAGCTTATTTTTTGTGAACATTTACAAATCCTTTGTTGTAGTGACATATGAGGTTCTGCAGACACAATTGACGTAGGCACCTAGAAGTATAGGTATGATCCAACTGCCCTTGCAGCCCAGTGAGACCAGCACACTGACAAAAACTGAACAATGAACATGCAACCCAACTCTGCCAAGAGTGTATGTAATCAATATAGAGGAGAGAGGGATAATAATGTCTGGCAATAGTCTCTCAATCAAAAGAAATAATGTTCACTAAAGGAAAATCAATCAGGATGGTTTCTTTACCTCCAAGAAGATATGGGCTGGGATGGTGAGGGATACAGTGACATAAAGCTGGCTATTCGCTAGTAAATCAGGCGAACAACTGATATCTCTCTTGCAACACTACTGCCTTTTAAATCTAGCAGGAATCTGATCTAAAGCCATGTGCTGCCCCACCACTGCTGGCTTTGTTTTGCTTGATAGAGTGCAAAACCTTGCATCCTGCTGCGCATACAGCCTCTCCCCGCTGCTGCCCACTCAATCACAAAAAGAACAGACTTTCCTGATCAATATTTGATTAATATAACAATTGAACATCAATTAAGAAGACCTTGAATTTTCACAGGCTGTTGTTAAGGTTATTGAGATATAGCATCTTAACTACTATAATTGTTTTAGAGCATATTACCTTGTCCAAACTAACAACAAAATGTTGGATTGGCTAGCAATCATCTATCTATACATAGGTTAACAATATAAAACTGTTAACCTCTCTAGACACTATTTAATAAATTAACCTCAGTGATGCAAGCAGGGAAGAATTATACTGTAGAAGAAATTACACTCCTTTTCCTGAGTATGTTACAGATGTCAGTAGTGGACCATGACCATGAATAGAGCATCCGTACTCCTGTAAGAAGAATGTGGAGCATGTTACTTTCTTTCCGTAACACAAATCCTACTTGCCTGGCTGTTGTGTTGATCCTTTGCCCCAACACTTTCTGAATCACTGTCCCAGAGTGAGTATGCAGATCAAGTGTTCTCATGTCAGGCTTTAAAGAATGCATGCTTTTTGTAGTGCATGATTCACTGACAAAAGTTATCAGGTCCCCATTAAACCATCAACATTGAAGAAAGCTCAATATTCTGGAGCTGCCTAAGAGCTGTTCATCCAGAGATTATATTACACAAGCTGTCTTGAAAAAGCATCCTTTGTAGCTCCATAACATTGGTATTAGATGAATATGGTTTTCAAATAAAAATCTCCATCTATTATACATTTGAGAGTGTTGGCCTTCTATGTACAGTACATGCGTGTTTTACATATGCTTCTGATGTGCTTTACATCTATGGGGAGTACAAAAATGTTCTAACTGAATGGTAATATTAGAGCAGGCCTGGGCAAATGTTACGCAGCCTGGGCCACATTCCTAAAAAAGCGCAGTACTAGAGGCTGGAGGATGATCATATAAAATAGGGGAAGCAGAAGTGTCTGTAAATATATCTACCTACTCAATAATTAATGCTTAGGGGAGACAGGAAAATGTTTGAGCAGGTGGCTTTTGATGGGTTGCTTCAATATTTTAAATGGCCAAGTGTAATCGAATTGGAAAGAGCAGAAATGTAAGAAAATGGGGTCTAATTGAAGAAAATCAAGGGGCCATTCATGGGAAGGGGTTATGAGTGAGGCCACTTACACGGTACTGGAGGGCAGCAGGAAAAGTATTAGAGAGATTTTGAGGCAAACAATGCAAAGGCGGTGCATTTTTATCTTAAATATGCTGTAAGGCCTTATTATCAGGGAAGCTGAACCCCCTGGCATTTCTTATTCCATACAGAAAAGTATTTGCAGTATAAAACTACTAGGAATACCGGTAAGTGATTCTTAGAAGGAATTTATCTCTGGTGTTATGCTGCTTGTGTGACAGAGGCCTAGGCTGATAAGAAGTCAGCGAGACAAGCAGAGAGAGGCAGAGAAGGATGGTAGGATGTATAGATACAGCTATATGCAGTCCTGATAAATAAAAGGAATAATGGTTAATGGATAATATGCTTTACTCTGTCTAATAATTAAAAATTATAACAAGACAAGAAGCCAGATTTATTTCAAAAGGGCCTACTTATAAATCTGGTGATCTGCAGATCGCCAGGAAAGTGGTGCTATTTTTGTAGAAATAATGGTCCTTGTTTCTAAAGGTGGCCACTAATGTTCCAATTTCTAGTGAAAAATAGTTCGAGCGACCAGATACTTCTGATCGGAAGTAAGATATAACACATCATTTACTTCTCCTTCAACGAACCAATCTTTGCATCCAATCTATCACAACTGACAAGAAGATCCAAATTTAGGTTCCACAAAGGTTCAACAATCGGATGATTGTTTTTATAATCATTCATAATCGATTGTGCTCAACAACAAATATTATTTACAACCAATCTGATCACATCGGATCAGAATTATCTGATTGCTCGAACGATTTTTCGCTAGAAAATCGGACTGTTAGTGGCTACCTTTAGAATGACAATCAGCTTCAAAGATTGTCAAATTTATAAAGATAACCTGTTTCTCACAATGATCTTTTTTGATAATAATTACTGGCAACAAAGTGAAGACCGCCATACTTATAAGTGTACCTTACCAATTAGCGTTTGGAAAGTTCAATGTGAAGAATATTTAATTCAATGCGACTAGGTGGAGAACAGAGTGTTTTCTTTTCACACATCTGTTCAGGGATTTTCCTCTGGATGCTCCCTTTGAAAAGTGACGATCTGAAAACGCAATGGAAGTCAATGTAGACCTCTGTTCTCTGGTGAACGCCATAGACCACTTCTGATCGACATCTCCATTCACGTGGAAAGAGCTGTGGAGGGAACTTTAAAAATAAGATCTCTCCTTTAAAAATAAGGGAAGATCTGATTTTTAAACTGGAATAAGAAGTGGTGACCTATAATCAGCTTGCTATTTATTTATAAACAAAACAGACCTCATAGACATTTCTTCACTTTGCCTTCTTCCACCCCAATGACCCAATCAAGCTCAAGACCATAAAAAACAAACAAACAAAAACATTTAGGAACCTGATTAGGGATTTGACGCATTTAGAGATTTGAGCAAGAGTGAAACTGGCACCAGAAATTGTATTTGTATTGTATTGCCCTTTAGAAACTAAAGAAATGTTTTGGTTAGATTTATGTTCTCCAAAACTACTCAAATGCAACAAAAGAATTAAATTGTGCATATTTGTTAATCTTTATGCACCCTGATAGGGGGGCTGAAACTGACTGCATTTCTTACAAACAGACTGTACAATCTGTCTGCATTTATATAGAAAAGGGGCCTTCCTAAGCAACCTACTGATATTATATTAAGTTTGTTGGGTCTCATTTTACAATGCTGTTGGTCATTACATAACAAAATGGAATGGAGTGTTTCGTTGACATGGAAACATTGGTTGATCTATAAAGGACAAGCTTACCTGCCAATAAATCCAGACTGGAATCTGTAACATTTTTGGTATTGTCTGCTGCCAGTCAAATACAGTCTATCTAAGGCCTCATGTACATAAGCAGCTGAAGGCGGGGCTTTCACCATCTATCATTAAACTGCATCTGCAAGGCACTCAGTGGCTGGCAGATTGGAACTTGAACTGCATACTCAGCCATCCAAGTGATGAATCCCTAATGCAGGCCATACATGCACTGATTTTTCCAACTGGAAATCTATAGAACAATTATGAAATTACGATTGGACCATTGAAAACTTCAATTTATCGCACATGGCGGGGGAGCGTTTAGATCGACGGGCAATAGCACTGCACGGTATAGGACAGGGCAATGCTGCGGCTGGTAGATTTTCAATAGATTTCCTAGTGAAAATCTGTGTGCAGGGTATGGGGACTCGGACTCTCTCTGATTATATTCAGATCAGAGAAGGATTGATCTATTTGCTACATTAGGTGGCAAGCTAAGCACAGTGCACAGTAATTGTATAATTGCATAGTCACATGTATTTCCATTGTAAGTCGTATTATTTTATTCTGTTTATATTAGCTATTTAAAATTACAAACATAAGTACAAAGGTGATGTCAAATCAACACTTTTGAGGACTAAATACAGTGAAATTCGAGCTAAGTACAAGAGATATGGCAGACTGTGTCGAGCAGCATGATTAATTGTATTTGAGCATTAAGATGTCCAACCAGACTTTTCAGCTGAAAAATATCAGCCTTGTAGCATCTTAGAAGGTATACTTACAGATTATTAAAATCTCATTAATACTGCAAAATTACTTTGCAAGATAAAGATGGGATTAAGAGATTATCAAGTAAATCCTACTGTACATTTTAAGAGTAAGAGGTTTATTTGAACTGGGCTGACACACACACACACACACACACACACTCCACACACTCCACACACACACACACACACACACACTACACACACACACACACACACACGCACGCACGCACGCACGCACACACACACACACACACACACACACACACACACACACACACACACACACACACACACACACACACACACACACACACACACACACACACACACCATAACATTTCAGTATGTACACTGCTTATGATTCAGTATATACCTTTATTTTTCATGGGACATACTGTACATGAATAGCATGCGGTAATGCTATTGCAGTTAATGTCTTGTGTGAAAATCGCCTCTTAGCAGTTAGAAGAAAAAAAAAGAGCAAGTGAATAGTTGTTAATTAGTTTTGTTACTCCAGCTGCAATTAAACGCAGACAAAAAAGGAATTTTATGAATTCCTCATTAGTGCTATTTAAGGAACGCTTACAGTCAAAGTGAAAATGGCCAGGAAACACACAGAGTAGTCTATATGACTTCTATTCATTAATAAGTGTCTCTTCTGGTACCCAAGACCCGTAGCTGATAGTTTCTACATTAATATTTAAAGAAGAATACCATTATGCATTATACATAAAAGTTCTCCACAGCTAAATAAGATTTCCTAATTTATTCCAAAAACCATTTCCCTTGCCTTTGGCTTATATACAAATTTAATGTAAATTGTATGAAGCATGCAACTGGGCTTATCAAATGCCTTTCTTGCCGTTTTTGATTCGCCCCTTCCAAGCTACATACAACCTGCATTACATTTGGAGTGGGAGACTTCAGTGGAATGGTGAGGGGAGTGTACAGTAGAGAAATGAGGGGAGTATGCAGTTAAATGGCGAGGTGAGTGTACAGTCAAGTGAGGAGGAAAGTGGGTGAATGTACAGTGGAGTGGGGAGGGGAGTGTTTCGTGGAATGGCGAAGAGAGTGTACAGTGGAGTGAGGAGGAGAGTGTGCAGTGGAGTGGAGAGGGGAGTGTATAGTGGAGTAGGAAGGGGAGTGTGCAGTGAAGTGGGGAGGGGAGTATGCAGTGGAGTGGGGAGTGTGCAGTGGAGTGGGGAGGAGATCATGCAGTGGAGTGGGGAGTGTACAGAAGAGGGAAGGGAAGTGTGCAGTGGAGTGGGGAGGGGAGTGTGCAGTTGAATGGGAAGGGGAGTGTGTAGTGGAGTGGGGAGGTGATTGTGCAGTGCAGTGGGGAGTGTACAGAAGGGGGAAGGGAAGTGTGCAGTGGAGTGGGGAGGGGAGTGTGCAGTTGAATGGGAAGGGGAGTGAGTAGTGGAGTGGGGAGTGGAGTGTGCAGTGGAGTGGGGAGTGGAGTGTGCAGTGAAGTGGGGAGGGGAGTATGCCATGGAGGGGGGGGGGAAGGGAGTGTGCAGTGGAGTGGGAAGGAGAGTGTGTAGTGGAGTGGGGAGGGGAGTGGAGTTTACAAGGGAGTGGGCCGAAGCAGTACAAAGATAGATAGTTATGGTTCCATCTAAACTAGAAAATAAACTAAATAGTGTTTTGGAGCCTTAAACATTATGGATTAAAAAAAAAAAAAAAAAAAGAAGCAGAATATCAAAATCAGGGCAAGTCATTACAAATTACAAATAATGAAACACTGGCTCTTTGTCTGAGAAATTTTGTTTCAAATATGTAATTAAAAGTTATAAACAGAAATACATTTTGCAAGCAAAATCATATCAGGATAATTTTAACATGGAGCTGATCTCATTCAAGCTGCGTCTAAATTAAAAAAGACTGTCAAGTCCCTACAGGGCATCTGTTGTTACAGTGAACATCTGTCTGCCAAGCACTTAAGGAAACTTTGCTCTAACAGGAATATGCATGGTGCCCTTGCTGACTTCAACAAAAATAACAATACTTGCCAAGCTTTTGTGTGAATACAGTGTATTTAGAGTGTTTTTAGAGGATAAAGGCAGTTAAGAAACTTAAAGAGAAACTCCGACCAAGAATTGAACTTTATCCCAATCAGTAGCTGATACCCCCTTTTACATGAGAAATGTATTCCTTTTCACAACAGACCATCCGGGTGCGCTGTATGACTGATATTGTGGTGAAACCCCTCCCACAAGAAACTCTGAGGACGTGGTACTCCTGGCAGTTTCCTGTCTGTGAACCTTGTTGCATTGTGGGAAATAGCTGTTTACACTCCCCTCTCCACTGTTTACAGCTATTTCCAACTGCCAAAAAAGCATGCAGCAGCTACATCACCTGCCAACAGTAAAAATGTCACCATGTAATAAATGTCAGAATGTAAATCAGGGATTGAAAAGATTTTACAATGGGCATACACTGACTAAATCATTTATACATAATTATTGTAAAAATGAAACACTTTTTTATTACATTATTTTCACTGGAGTTCCTCTTTAATGCCCTGCCCCTCCAGCTTAACCATCACAGCCATCAGGCCCCAGATACAGCCAGCACCTGGATGTAAACAGTACAAGTGTCACCCTACTGCAAGTACACATACTAAGGGCAGACTACTACGAGAGTAGTCTACTACGAGCAGGAGCATACCCAGCAAAGGTTTACAATACTGAATACTGCATGACTGGCACATCCACGGTAGGCAGTGGAGGTCACTAGTGTTAAAAGTGGGGTGAAATAGCGATAACTTTAGTTTTAAAGTAAACTTGAGATGGGGGCAGGGGCAGGATAAAAAAATATTCATACCTGGGGCTTCCTTCAGCCCCCTTCAGGCTAATCGCTCCCTTGCCATCCTCCTCTGCCTCCTGGTTATTCTGCAATTGGCCTCTGAAAAGTCCTCCGGTTCTGGGCCAACTGCATATTTGCGGCCTAACCGTGCGTGTGCTCCCGTCGCTGGGAGTATTCTATGCCTGAGCAGGTGCAGAACACTCCTGGGGACGGGAGCAGGCGCGGCCGGATTGCATCTGCGCCGACTGGCCCCGACTGGAGGATTTTCCAGTGCCAGTTGTGGACAAACCAGGAGGCAGAGGAGAATGGAGTGGGAGCGATAAGCCTGGATGTAGCTGCATTAAGCCCCAGATATGTATATATTTTTTTATTCCCATCTCAGGTACACTTTAAGTACACTTTTTTGTGTCTTATAAGATGTTTTATCACACCTTCAGTAATAATTAATTGAAGGAAATATCCTTACTTCTAGAAAATTGGCAATCATAATACAAATGTAATTGTGATTTAAAGTATGAAGTCTAATGTACTGAGGGTAGAAAAAAATGGTACTACAGATGATCAAGGAAGAGCAGATCATTCTGATTTATTGCAAATGGTATGGTAATATTATGCCAAAGTATACAGCTTGAAAATGGACAAAATCAAGTGCCGCAGCAGTTGGGTTTTCCAGCTGTATAAATGTGAATACAATTAGCATAAAATTTACATAAGTTTTAAATTATTTGCATCTCATTACACACCTCAATGTGTGACTGACTTTTTTTTAAGGGAATAAAGATGGCAGCTTTCATATTTCTCTCACTTCAGGCATACTGAACAATAGGGTACAGATTATATTTTCTCAGAAGCACAAGGCATTTATAAAGTAAATCCTGATATTATTTACCACTTTTGGAAGCTGAAAATGTTTTTGGTGCTGTTGGTGCAGGCTGTACTAGTACTTTTTCCTCCGAGGCTGAAAAAAAGAAAGTCTTAGTTATACTTTTAAAACAGCCTTTTTTTGTTATTTGGTAACAAAAATAATGTAAAAATCTGTTTTTTTTTGGCAAGGTTAACAGTGGGCTATTGTGGTGAATCATAATGGCAATGCAATGTTCACAGTGCGGCCGTTGCATTTTGATGGAGTGTGGTATCCTAACAAAACGCCGGCGTTAACAGTACAGTGAAGCATACTTTTTATTGACTGTATGTTTCACTGTATGCAACACAACAATTGGATAACATGCCATGCTGCTTTCCCACTGTGTTACATTGTGTTCCCGCTGTTACAGGGAACACAGTGCAACTCTCACTGTGAACCTAGCCAAATATCCTCGTACGCATTCCCGTGGCTGGGAGCATCTTACGCAGGCGAAGTATGAGAGGATCTCTACTACGCCTGCGCAGTATGTTACGTCGCAGGGAGCGCAAACGAGGACGTGCACAGTGGACGGCGACTGAAGAAAGTGAAAGTCGAGGCAGCGGACCGGAAGATCATTTTATGACGTCGCGGGCACAGGGCGGCTGCAAGGGCCTGGCAGAAGCCCCAGGTAAGTGAAACTTAAATAACAATAATTTCTCTCTAGCAACAAGATCTGCAAACTCTTGTACATTCTTGTACAACATATGAATTAATATACAGAAACAAAGCCAGCTTAAATAGAATGTAAGTGTTAAACATTTTTTGTCATTAAAGAGTAACTGTCAGGCTGCAGAAGCTAATTTAAACCTCTATTCTCCTGTGTTAAACAGTTTAGAAGGAAGCCCAAAAGCAATTAGTGAAGATAAAAATCTCAGTTACCTTTGATGTGTGCTTATCTTAAAGGCTGTTATAGACCCATAAGGACGCAAGCCGCATACTAAACTGCAAAGCATCCTGGGGCCCTCCCCTCGGCTGCTAATGAGACGTTACAGCAGCTTGTGTAATCAGTCCAGCGCGTAGCACTGATAAATCTCGGGCAGAGTACACTGCAGGAGTCAGCTATTGTTCCTAGCCACATGGCTCATTAATATTCACTGCACACTGTGTTATTTAGTACCAGCTTTTCTGTGATCAGGAAGCAGGCAGGACATGACGACACATTTGACAGAAAAACATGGAGCCTGCCATGAGCTGTCAGGAGCATCTATCTCTGCATATACTATATACAAATTCTGTGAAATCCAAACGTGGACAGTGAAATGCATATGTAATGTAAGTACAGCCAATCTTTAGCTACTGATATATGTGTTTATTTTCTCTGAGACCTTATACCTAACAGTTCCTCTTTAAACCTAAAAACATGGCCGGCCTTTAAACCGAGCGACCAGAGTGGTCGCTCAGGGCGCCAGCATCCAGGGGGGGCGCACATGATGTGCATTTAACTGGCCCTGGCCGGCATTTCTACCTGCTGACTGCGGCTGTGGGCTCTGGGTCCGTCTGTGGCTGCTGCAAGTGGTAGCTCTGCCTCCTAGCGCTGCTGGGGCTGATGGGGGCGAAGACTCCAGGAACCTGCTCCTGCCTCTTCTGTGTGAGACATTCGTGCCAGTAGCCCCGCCCCTCGCTCACAGGTGATGTCTCTTCGCTGCATACTAATCAGAGAGAGACCTGCTTGTCACTCCTGACTCTTGGCCATCTTCTGTCCCCAGCTACAAGCAGAAAAGTAAGATTCCCCAGTTTGGAAAGTGTGTGTGTGTGTGTGTGTGTGTGTAGGGGCGTAGCAATAGGGGTTGCAGAGGTTGCGACCGCATCAGGGCCCTTGGGGCAGAGGGGCCCCGAAAGGCCCTCCCTCAACTACAGTATTAGCTCTCTATTGGTCGTGTGCTCATAATAATCACTTCTATAAATACTTTAAATAGTGGTAATTATTAACAAACTGTTCCCCATCCCCTTCTTGCTCCTCTGACACTGTAGTTGCCATTGGTCGGTTTTGGAGCGCTGTCTCGATTGCTATGTATAGAGTGCTTGGGGGGCCCCATTGTAAAACTTGCATCGGGGTCCACAGCTCCTTAGTTACGCCATTGTGTGTGTGTGTGTGGGAGGGGGTGCCTAGATATGCTAAAGGGGGATCTGCTTGTATACCATACACTATTTATCTGCCTAGCTATATACATTATAAGGGGTACCTGTTTATATATATTCTAAAGGGGGGAATCTGCCTATATACACTGGGGGGGGGGTATGGATCTGCCTACAGTATATACACCAAAAGGGATCTGTCTATATACACTAAAGGGGGGATCTGCCTCCATAGAAGGGCTGAAACAGCCATCAGGCTAATCCTTGCACCCTGCACCCACCGCCATCCTCTGTGCCTCTCCTCCAACCTGGTAGGTGCACTTATGATTCCACTTATGCAGCGTTTTTGTATTGCTGAAGATGTTTTGGGATTAAAATACATGTTTTTGCAGCAGTACCAGTGTTCTCTTTCTGTATTGTACTCATACACTACAAGGGGGGGATCTGCTTATATACACTAAAAGGGGAGGATCTGCCTCTAAAGGGGGGGCGGGGGGGATTTGCCTATATACACTAAAAGGGGAAATGCCTATATACACTAAAAGGGTGTGGGGGTGATGTGCCTATATACACTAAAAGGGTGTGGGTGGATTTGCCTATATACACTAAAAGGGGAAATGCCTATATACACTAAAAGGGTGTGTGTGTGTGGGGGGGGGGGGGATTTGCCTATATACACTAAAGGGGTTATCTGCCTATATAGCACATGGGCGTGTGTGCCTGCATGCCTGCGTGCGTGTGCGTGCAAAGAGCATGAAGGGGGTGGGGGGCACCAAAATCTGGTTACGCCCAGGGCACTGTGAAACCTAAGGCCGGCCCTGCAGTTAGAAACGATTATTGTAACAAAGTTTAATCCATAGAAAATAATATGGTTTAAAGGGTACCTGATATGGGACATGATGAGATTGTGTACAGTGCCAAGCATATATATATAACTAGGCTGTGTTCCCCTTTTCTTTTTCTCCTAATAGAGGTTAAAATTCAGGGCTCCACCCAGACTTCAGATGGACTGTAGATCTCACTGATAACTAATTACAGGCTATAACACTATTGCAGTGCAGAGAGATAATTCTTTGTGAAGGGAATAGATAAAAAAAGTCTATCCTTCAAGATGACCGAAAAACATTTAAAACTGTCATCATTAATCTTATTTTTTTTTTTTGCTTTTAAACACAAAATAAGACGGTAGGATACCAAGAAAATTCTATTTATGAGAATGTGAGAATCTGCTCAGCTGCCTGTGTAAACAGGCAACTTTTTGACCACTGTTCAGGTCTGCATTCTGCAGGTCTCTTTAAGAGAGACTTTTTGTCTGTATTACAGTTTGCTGCTGAGGAATTTGCATACATTCGTTATGCAAATCCCCTACCTGCCTCCTGTGATGACTGGCAGTATAAAGGTTGGGATTACCCACAGTCCTTTGCTGGTCATTCCTTCAGGGTTTGTAGTACACACTCCTAGAGAGTGTCAGCCATGCTCTTGGTTTGAAGATCAGCTTAGAGTAATTCCTGGAAACTGTGCTAGGCAGATTCCTTAAGTGCAGTTAGGATTGTTTATCTGTTTGTTTGTTCTGTTGCTGTTGTCCTGTCCCAGCGGTGGTCGACAGGAAATGGTTCTGATCTCTGTTCTTGGAGTATAGCTGGTGCAGCAGTTGCTACCAGCTATCTCTTCTGTTCTGTCTCCTGGGATCGCGCTAGCCACTTTTCGCTAGCGCTGTGGATCCTTCTGTTCTATCTCCTGGGATCGCGCTAGCCACTTTTCGCTAGCGCTGTGGATCCTCCTGTTCTGTCTCCTGGGATCGCGCTAGCCACTTTTCGCTGGCGCTGTGGATCCTTCTGTTCTGTCTCCTGGGATCGCGCTGGCCACTTTTCGCTAGTGCTGTGGATCCTTCTGTTCTGCTACTCTGTACCTGGATCGCACTCGCTTCTCGCTAGTGCTGTGGATCCTATCTCTCTCTTGTCCCTGTTTTCGTGTGTCTGTCTTGTCTGCTACGACCGCTTGCTGGAGGCTCGGTGAGGTAACCGTTAAGCAAGCGTTCGCGTCCTCTGTTTCATGTTTGTCTGTCGATGGTTAGTTAGGCAAGCTTGTCTCTATTGTGCTTATCACGTGGAGACCGCGCATAACCGCGTGCACTGTTGCGAATGAGTGCAGTGTTCGCGGTTAGCTAGCGTTTGTTGTTTTCCGTATCTCCTCATTGTATTATTTGCTGTGCCTTTGCTACTCTCGTGCTCCGCCTTGCTGTAACCTTGTGTCACGTCTGGCGATCGCACCTCTCGCGATCGCGTTCCTGCTTCTTATCTGCTGTGGTGTGTGCACAGTCGCGGGTTGGCGACTAATTTTATGCACACACACACAATCTGTCTCTGTGCTCACTCTCAACCGCTTCTCTTGCGATTGCGTTTCTTCCCTTCGTACAATTCCTGTCTGGCGTGTGTGGTAGGGCAGAGGAGCTGTTCCTCTGCACTCCACAGCTCCACCTGCCGACAGGAATTTCCCTCTGCAGGTGCATAGCACCTAGCCTGGGTGTCCTCCAGTATACGCTTGTGGAGGAAATCCGCCGCGTCAGCGCACGTCTGGTGCGCTGACCACGGAGACGATTCCACAATTGTTACAGAGAAGAATTACAGATACAGTTGTGAATCTCAGTTTTATTTTCAGGTCAGGTGTGCTGCAATTATCATTCGCTAGGTCAGCAGACTTTAGTACGCTAATGTTACAGATTTGTAAAACCAGCAGGTGGCGCTCCAGAAATGAAAATGTCATTTGTAATCATAATTATGCTCTTCAAACAAATGTTAGTAATAAACATAGAAAATATTACAAAATGTCAAATGCTTTAGAGTAATTTCAGAGGTCTGTTTTTTGTGAGGTTATTTAATACTCAATTACTGTACCTTTTGAATCACTGACTGAGTCTTCCTTTGATGCACTTTCAGTGGACGGAACTTCAACATTAGTCTTCTAACATAAATAAATGACAGTGTTAAGTGTCTATCCATAGAAGCTGATTTATACAGGCACGTGTACAAGTAATATTTGGTCACTGTGTGCTGTGCAACCTAAAGGCCACAGACTGAAAAAAACACTAAAGAGAAGCAAAGTAGGACTTGAGTGAACATGAAGTTTCCTTTGAAATCATTCAAATATGAATTAGTTACCTTAAAAAAAATTCCAATAGTGTCCTATAAACAGTTCCAAGGGCCTGGAATTTTCACAATGTCCTGCACTGGCAGCACTAACCCATACATGTACAGGTGCTTTGTATTCTCAGCACCTATAGGATTACTTACTAATGCAGATACCAGGGGAACCAGATCCCACCAAGTTCCATTGTAGAAATGGAGCAAGACTTTAGCTTTGGAAGGAGATCAACAGGACATGGTGACGGCATTCACACTGAGGCATGGAGTGCAGGAGGCAGTACATCAACAAGATGATTGGCGGTTATTCAAAGGACTTGATATACAGGTAGTCCTCAGTTAATGAACAAGATAGGGACTGTTTGTCCGTTCTTCACCTGAATCTGTCCATAAGTCGAATCTGTGCCATCTGTGTTCCCTGTACCTCCCCTATGCCCCCCATGCCTCCAGTGTCTTTCTCCGTGTCACCTCTGTTCTGCAGAGCATTCAGTGTCTCCCTCTGTGTAACCTCCCCCTCCCTCCCTCCCCCCCCCCCCCCCCACACACACACGTGTCACCCTGTGCCCTCAATGTACAGCAGCAAAATGTAATTTTAGTGGTTAACTAGTTTCTAGTTGCTAAACAAGTCAAAATGAAAGTACAGCAGTCTGCCCTTATCGTACAACATAATTTTCAGTATTTACACGCTTTTACGTAAAAGTATATTTGTTATATTGCACTAGAGTACTAGATTACAAATATTTGTAATAAATGTCATAACTACAGAACACTATTTTTTTCTTTTCATCTGTAATAGCAGATCTGCAGCCACAGATGCCTATTACCAAGATCTGATTTAGTAGTAACTAGTAAGCTATGACTTATTAGCATTTAAGTAGCTTGTTTAAAAGGTCAAGCAATCAAGGCTTTTCATCTTTCTTCCATTCCAAGGTCAAAAACAACATCAACTACTAACACTACAATTGGGTGACTAAAGTATAATGTTCTAGTCTTATGCATGCTGGGGCTTTTACCGAATATAAAGCTATTAAGAGTTATAGTGAAATGAGAAAAAAACATTCATGTAATGGACAATGTTGTGCATGCTGGGTACATAAAACAAAGAAACATTAATAATTACTAACTGGTTTGGTATTATTTGATTCCACATCAAAGAGAATCAGCAACTCGGAGTTGGCTGGATCTTCACAGACGGTTTCTAGCTGATTATAGGGGTAAATGCAAAAAAAAAAAAAAAAAAAAAAAAAGAGTAAGTCACAACAGCATGATGTGTATCACACTGACAACTGATCTAAAAGTGAAAAAACTCATAAATAATAAAAGAAAAAGAAGAAAAGTCAATGTTTTGGCCTGTGACCTACAACCTAGACATATTTATATGTGTGAAACATATTATCCATGCACTGATGCCTACATTTTCAGTATTATATACATCTAGTGTGCTGCCTCCTAGCATTGTTTTCAAATGATTACCAGACTCACATATAAGCCGACCCATGTATAGCCTTAGGCTCCTACCTTTCCCTCAGAAACCAGAAAAAAGTGATTGACTTGCGTAGACCCCTCCCCGATATAATTAGCTAAATGTGCCTGAAGTATAATGCAGCCCCCCTCCCCAGGTGTTAGACAGACTTTCCTCACAGCCAGATGTGCACCCAGGTGTAACGCAGCCTCCATGAGCATAGCCACATGTGCACCCAGGTGTTAGGCAGCCCACCTCTCCATAGCCAAATGTGCACCCAGGTGTTAGGCAGCCTCCATCAGTATAGCCAGATGTGCACCCAGGTGTTAGGAAGCCCCCTCCCACAGCCAGATGTGCACCCAGGTGTTAGGAAGCCCCCTCCCATAGCCAGATGTGCACTCAGGTGTTAGGCAGCCTCACTCCCCATAGCCAAATGTGCACCTAGGTGTTACAAAGCCCCCCCCCCCATAGCCAGATGTGCACCCAGGTGTTTGGCAGCCCCCCTCACCATAGCCAGATGTGCACCCAGGTGTTAGGCAGCCCACCTCCCCATAGCCAGATGTGTACCCAGGTGTTAGGCAGCCCCCCATATCCAGATGTGCATCCAGGTGTTAGGCAGCTCCCCAACAAATAGCCACATGTGCACCCAGGTGTTAGGCAGCCCACCTCCCCAAAGCCAGATGTGCACCCAGGTGTTAGGCAGCCCCCTCCCCATAGCTTGATGTGCACTCAGGTGTTAGGCAGCCCCAATTCCCATAGCCAGATGTGCACCCAGGTGTTAGGCAGCCTTACTCCCCATAGCCAGATGTGCACCCAGGTGTTAGGCAGCCTTACTCCCCATAGCCAGATGTGTACCCAGTAGGCAACATCCAGCTCCCCCTGTCATGTCAGATATAACTATAGTCAGATTTTTCTACCTGGAGTGAGGCTGCCTGGAGAGTGTATTAGCTTTGGCTGCTGATGTGAGAAGGACATACACATGATTGTTTGTATTTTCTGACTGCCATTGTCCATACTGCAGTCATATTACTGAGAAAGCTCCTTTCAACCAGAGTTTAATGGAGGTTGTCCACTAAACTAGAGGCACTAAGCTCAGCTAGAGGCAGTTCTACAATTTTCTGATAACCCTTTAAATTAGACACAAACTAATGGCAAGCAAAAAAAAAGAAGAAAAAAAGCAACAAAATAAAAACTCTGTTTAGCGGGTTTAAGAGTGATTACTTGCTACTCAAGGGTGCAAGACACATGTGATCTACAGAAACATGGAATTCTGGGAAATATAAATCCAGGAACTAGGGATGGTCAAAGAGATGCAAATATTTCCAAGTTGATGCAAAGGTATGCAAGTTTTATGCACATATATGCAGTTTGAAAATGGTCAATGAATTTAAACCTGGTTAAAAAAAGGTGGGGGGAAAGGCTGCGCGTCCCTAAACACATGTTGCAATTGAATGGTTAATCGCACAGGCATACACCGCCTCTGTCAGACTGAAAAATGCATGCCCTGCATCCTAGACAAGTGCTAACATTTATTAAACTAGGAGGAACTTTAGCTTCCAATATGGTTTGCATGCAAAGTATATTATACTAGACCCTTCGCCACGGTGAGGCAAACCTCCGGGCAAGTGACCTAACCTAAATTTAAAACCTTGGGAGCAGCTAAGCAAAGCTTAGGTTAGGTCACTTGCCCGGAGGTTTGCCTCACCGTGGCGCAAGTGTCTAGTATAATATACTTTGCATGCAAACCATCTTGGAAGCTAAAGTTTTTCCTAGTTTAATAAATGTTAGCACTTGTCTAGGATGCAGGGCATGCATTTTTCAGTCTGACAGAGGCGGTGTATGCCTGTGCGATTAACCATTCAATTGCAACATGTGTTTAGGGACGCGCAGCCTTTCCCCCACCTTTTTTTTTAACTTTGTAACTATGTAACTGTCAGGTTAGCTGCTCCCAGCCCCTCCTCCTGAGTTTCCTGTTTGCATAATAAGTAGTAGCAGATTTGCATATGATTTGCATCTGAATTGAATGCAAAGGGCTCGATTCACAAAGCGGTGCTAGCCCAGTTAGAGACTTTAGGCATGATAACCATTGCACCACGCTGGTGAAAAGCCAGTTTAGGCTTGATAAGTTTAGGTGTGATAAGTTTAGGTGTGATAAGTTTAGGCATGCTAAGTTTAGATAAGTGTAGATAGCGTGCAAAGTCCCGCACGCAAAGCAGCGCCATTAAACTCTATGCGAAGTGCACCAGACTTTGCTAGCGCAAAACTTTTGATCATCTGTGCACTGCGGTGCTAACGCAGTTGGTGCTTAAACTTATCATGCCTAAACTTATCACACCTAAACTTATCATGCCTAAACTTATCACACCTAAACTTATCACACCTAAACTTATCATGCCTAAACTGAGTTTAGGTGTGATAAAGGGCTTTTCACCAGCGTGCTAACTGTTAGCACCGCTTTGTGAATCAGGCCCAAAGTGTGCAGAAAATCTATTTAGGTGCTTCACACTGAGCTGGTGGTAATTTCAGATGCAGCCTTAGTGGTATGCGCTGGCGTTCTCCTCGCTGTTCAACAGAATTTAAACCTGGGTTTAAATTCATTGGTCCATTTTGAAGCTGCATATATTTGCATAAAAATTACATAAAGTTGGAAGTATATGCTTATCATTGATCATCCCTACCAGGAACTGTGATGTTTCAGCAGCTTTACAACATTATTATTATTTATTGTATTTATAAAGCGCCAACATATTACGCAGCGATGGACATTAATTTAGGTTACAGACAATATTTAGGGGTGACAAACAGCAATATGACAATACAGGAATACAAGAAAACCAGATCACACAGCACAGTATGAGTACAAGGTAATGCTGTCAGTCACTGGATGGGAGCATGGAGATTAGGCAAGTTAGGTTCACTCAAATGCATAGCATGGGTTTACAGTAATGGAGGCGCATGATCAGGTAGGACACAAAAGGAGGAGGACCCTGCCCAAAGGCTTACAATCTAGAGGGAGAGGCAGGGACACGAGAGGTAGGGGACCAGAGTTCAGCTGTGGGTTTAGAGCAATTGTGAGGGGTGGTAGGCCAGAGTGAAAAGGTGAGTTTTAAGGGCCTTCTTGAAGGTGTTGAAGGAGGGGGCTGCCCTAATGGGTGGAGGTAGGGAGTTCCATAGTGTTGGAGATGCTCTTGAGAAGTCTTGGAGGCGTGCATGGGACTGGGTGATGCGGGGCACGGTCAGGCAAAGTTCATTGGAGGAGCGGAGTGAGCGGCTTGGTGTGTATCTCTGAGTAAGATCAGAAATATAGGTTGGACAGGTTTTGTGGACGGATTTGTAGGTCAGACACAATATCTTGAATCTGATTCTGGACTGGCTAGGAAGCCAGTGGAGGGATTCACGGAGGGGAGCCGCCCTGGTGGAGCGATGGGAGGAGTGGATAATTCTGGCTGCCGCATTCATGATGGACTGCAGTGGGGCTATTCGGGTCATAGGGAGACCAGACAGAAGGGCATTGCAGTAGTCGAGGCGGGAAATTATGAGGGCATGGATGAGGAGTTTAGTGGTGGCAGGGGTCAGGAAAGGGCGAATCTTACAGATGTTACGAAGGTGGAAGTTGCAGGACTTTGTGAGGTTTTGGATGTGGGCAGTGAAGGAGAGTGTGGAGTCCAGGGTGACACCCAGACAGCGGGCTTGAGAGGTAGGGCGAATGGTAGTGTGGTTAACAGTGACCTGCACATCTGGGAGGTCCAGGGATGACCGGAGTGGGAAGATCATAAATTCCGTTTTGTCTAGATTTAGTTTCAGGAACCTAGCGAACATCCAGGAGGAGATGGCAGATAGGGAGGAGAACACCTTGTCCATGGTAGTGGTGGATATGTCAGGGGTGTGGAGGTAGATTTGGGTGTCATCTGCATACAGATGATAGTTAAAAGCCATGGAGGAGATAACCTTGCCAATGGAGGATAATCAAACCAAAGTATAATTATTTATTTTCTTCTAGCACCTTCTGTATAGACAACACAGGAAAGATCCCCAGAGTGCTTCTTGATGTTGTCAAACTATATGGCTTATTGGTAAAAAATGACACCACCTAGTTCAGGTCTGGCCAGACTACACAATTTCTATAATGAAATGGATAGGAACAAGTAGTAGAATACAATTTTTGTCAAATACATATTTCTGAATCAGTATCCTCTTACTTCTTTTCTGACCGGACAAACTGTACTTGTTCCACGATATGCTTCATACACACCATCTGTACTGGGTTTTAA